>NC_073234.2:139846145-140157916 GCF_029281585.2 Gorilla gorilla gorilla
CTGGGATTCAACCACTTCTCATGGGGCCACACTGCCCCTGCCATGGGGCCTTTGCACATGCCTGTCCTGCCTTTGTTATCTGGTCAACAGGTTGGCCCATGGACTAACCTGTTCAGCTCTCATGCCAACCCCATTCCTACTCTGCAAGTAGAGTGCCTGGGTTCAAATCCCAGCTCTACCACTTCACAGCTGTGTGACCCTAGGCTGCTCACTAAGCCTCTCTAGGCCTCGGTTTCCTCATTTGAATAACAGAAATATTAACAGCACCTGCCTCCTAGTCAGGTTGGTAGAGATAAAGTGACTTCATACACACAAAGCTTCCAGCAGTGCCCAGCACGCAGGATGGGCTCCACGGTGTTACTGGGTGATATTCACTATTATTTCATGCTCTGGGTGTCAGCCCCTTCCTCAGGGGAGCCCTCTGACTGGTGGCCCCCAGCACCATGGAAGTTCCTCCAGTTGTCACTGTACATTTGCTTGGCAGGTGACTTACCTCCGACCCCCATCGCCGGGGCGAAGACAGAGGTGGCGGGGGCCGAGGCCCCAAAGTGTAGGCACCTGCTCAGGGTCAGACTCTGCAGGAGGCACAGCTGGGACCCAAACCTAGGCAGCAGGGTCTGGAGACTGCGCCCTAAGCTGGCGGCCTGCTATTTCTGAGTGCCTACTGTATATCAAGGACTGTTCCTATGTGGCTCGCTCCATCTTTAAAGTGCCCCTAGGAGGTAGCATCCCTGCCTCATCTGAGAGAACGATGGTAACTGAGGGTGAAACAGATGGGCCAGGCCAAGGTCAGGGGGCTAAGGACCTGCTTGTAGCTACAAAGTGATGGGGAGGTCGGTATGCCCCGGGCAGCACTGCCCTCAGCTCTTCTGTGTACTTTCACCAAAACCCCATGAAGGTGGGTGTGCTGGGTTGGAGAGCATCCCCCCAACATTTTGTGTCCATTTTGTGACCTTATTTGGAAAAAGGATGTTTGCAGATGTGATCAAGTCAACATGGGGTCATACTGGATTGGGGTGGGTCCTTGTAAGAAGAGGAAAATGTGGACAGAGACACGCAGGGAGAAAGGCACACAAAGACAAAGGCAGAGCCTGGAGGGATGTGGTCATGAGCCAGGGACTGCCAAGGCTGCAGGCAGGCGCCAGGGGCTGGGGGAGGCAAGGCAGGCTCCTCCCCAGAGCCTCTGGAGGGAATGCAGCCTCTTGGATGCCTTCAACTTGGACTGCTGGCCTCCAGAACAGTGAGAGAATACATTTATTTTAAGCCACCCAGTTCATGACCCTTTATTATGGCAGCCACAGGAAACATACAGTGGGCGCTCCTTGAATCCCACTGTACAGATGAAGAAACTGAGGCACAGAGGTTGGCTGACTTGCCTGAGGTCACACAGCTGAAACATCCAGGGGTTGAGACCTGGTTTCTCCCTAGGGATGGGGCCCCTCTGCTGCTCATCCTCCAGGGCCATGCTGCTAAAGTCTTCCAGAAGCTTCAGGCAGGCTGGGGTCCGAAGGCCCTGGGGAAACCTGGCTGCTTATCTGCCCAGGATCCCCGAGGGAGGGGTGGGGCTGGCTCATTCCTGAGTGCCCCTGCCACACAGAGAGTGAGGCACTATGTTGCTGAAATGATGGGTAAAGGATGGGCAGAGACCATCTGCCTCAGCAATAGCCGCTTCTCCAGTCCCTTTTCCTAACTCTTGGTTTTCTGGGCGGGGGCTCCAGAACGTTCCTAGCTTCTCCACCCCGACCCCCTATGGAGGAGTTGCTGGGGCCTGCCAGCACCTGTCTCCCCGCCCCACCCCCGCTCCCTCCTGCCACCGCCTGGAACACACAGCCATTAGCAGCCACCCTGAGCAGTAATTGTCCAGATTGCTGTAATTCACGGCAGACGAACACGCTGCTGCTCACGACGTTATTACAAATGTCACTGAGCAGGGCCTCCGCGTGCACGGCCCCCAGGGGACTCTCACTGCCGTCTCCATGGGCAGGACCCAGGATGAGCTCACTGTCATCACTGAGGACCCAACCTTGAGATGGTGGGACACGGGCTCCTCTCCGCCGGTGAGTCATCCCCAGCTGTCCTCCCAGCCTCCGGATCTGCCCTTCCAGAAGGCAAACAGAGGGCAGGCACTGTCTTCCCAGTTCTCAGGCAATGAGCGGCGGGAGAGGGGGTGGTCACCGGTGAGGAGGTGGTAGCGACAACAGGAGACACGAGAAGGGATGGAGAGGCGGTGGGACCCTGGGCTGGCCGTTTGGGGATGTCCACGCGGAGTCCTCCGATGGGTGGGTGCTCTGGGAAATCTCCCAGCCAACAGGCTGAGATCCCAGGGACTCACCTGTGATTAAAAGTCTCACACAATTCTACACAAATGCTCACAGCAGCACTCTTCACAACAGCCACATGGAAACAACCCACACATCCCCCAAGAGATGAACGACCGACAAAATGTGGTCCGTGCAGGTGATGGAGTATTATTCAGCCGTACAAAGCTACTCAGATGAACCTCAGAACCATCATGCTCCCAGAAAGGAGCTAGACACAAAAGGCCACACACTGTAGGATTCCATTCATTGGAAACGCCCAGAACAGGCCAATCCACAGAGACAGAGAGTGCATTAGTGGCTGCCAGGGGCTGGCAGGGCTGGGGCGGGGCCCTGGGAGGGACTGCTAATGGGTATGGGATTTCCATCTGGGGTGAGAAAAAGTTCTGGAACTAGACAGTGGTGAGGGCTGCACACCAATGCAGATGTACTTAATGCCATTGAGATGTTCACTTTCCAGTGGTTAGAATGCTGAGCTTCGTGTTATGTGTATCATATCAAAATTAAGTAAAAGGCGGCGGGAATCACACAATTTCAATAAAGCTTCTTTTGCAGCCTATAATGAAATACATGCCAGAAACCACCAAGTGGACATTAAAGACAGAGAAACAACAATGTGGTCTCTCTGGGGGCTGACAGCAGCCCCAGGCCCTACCAGCTGGATACAGTGCCCAGGCCCCGCTGGCATGCCTCTCACTCACCACACACACAGCCTGACCCGCTGCAGCGGCAGGCAGGCCCTCCTTCCTGAATGGTGCGAGGGTCTCTCTGGGTCCAGGTTCACCTCAGCCTGAGGGGTGGAGGGCAGAGTGCCCCCGGAGGAGCTCTGAGGGCGAGGGGCAGGGTCCCGGGGTGAGGGCGGGGCTATGGGGGTCTTCTCAGGGCTGTGGGGACCCTCAGCACCCCCCACAACTACAGTGGAGGACGGGGCCGGACCCAGGAGCCCCGTGATCCAGGCTGTTCTCAGATACACCTGCCCTTATGTGCCAAGAGCGTTTGCTATAAAGGGCCTTTGTTCCCTCCATAAGTCACGACCTGGAGCTTTCTGCACAAAGAAACCGCACGTCATAGACAGCCTCGACTCCAGCAGGGCCACGGGACCAAGCACGGGACAGGGACGGGGAGTGGGGGCCTGGGCCTGCTCCCGGCCCCACACACCAGCTCCGGAACCCGTGGCACTCCTTGGCCTCTGCTTCCTGGTTCCTTGCCCACAAACAGGGACATGGGCGGGGACAGGAGCAGGCCCCACCTCTTAGGTAACCGAGAGTGAGCGCGCCGTGGGAGCCAGGTGCTGCCCCGGCCTCAGCAGTGCTGCCAGTGATGCGCCAGCTCCGACAGCCCCTGTCCCAGGCCAGGCACGGCCGAGGGAGGGAGGAGATTCGCTCCCACTCAGCCCACCATGGGCCCTCACACAGGGTTATCTGATTCCGCACAGCCAACCTAGACGCCCCTCCCACTCAACAGACGGGCAAACCGAGGCCCAGAGGCAGGTCACTGTGCTGGGAAGATCTTGGCCAGGAGACAGCACAGCTGAGAGGGGATCCGGCTTAGGAGGCACTGGATCCCAGCCCCCACCGTGCTGCACATCACAAGGCCACCTGCTCGGGATGGCTTCTGCTGCCAGCACCAACGCCTGCTGGCTCCCTGCCGTGTGAGCCACTCCCACGACTGTCCCCAACGGCCTGGGTGTCCCCATCCACTCCAGAACCCGTCACCCAGATTGGGGTGCTCAAACCTGAGACAGGTTTCCAAAGCCCCAGCACACTTGAGCCCAGGATAGGGCCTTTGGGGCTCTAAGGGCTGGATGAACGCCCTGCAGGTCTCCGGGACCCCAGGACTCTACCGAGATGGCCGCCGGCAAGCTCTGACTGTCCCGAGATACCCAGGTGTGCTGCCACTGCTCTGTCCCCAAGGCCCAGAGGTGCTGGCCACAGAGGTCACCCAGAAGCCACTCGCTGACTACATGCACAGCACAAGCTGTGTCTCTCTGAGCTGCGCCCTCAAGTCACAAAGACAAGCCTGACAGCACAGCTGCACAGACCCATTTTCTGGAAGGTAAAACTGAGGCTCCAGGGTGACAAACCTGAGAACAGCCCAGAACCAGAACCTCACCAGAGGCCTCACCACAGCCCCTGGCTCAAGGCCAAATGTGTCAACACCCTCCCCAGCATGTGAGTTTCAGGTGCCCTGGATGCAAACCAACAAGGCTTAAAGCCGCCGCACACCCCTCACCTTTCTTGGCTGTTTCCATTTCTTCTTCTGTCCAGCGAGAACTCTCATTCAGCTCCATGGAGGCTGAAAAGAAGATGCCAGGTGATTGGCAGGAGCCGGGAGAGGAGGCACTTTGCCTTCTGCCCTTTTCTCTCCTTTGAGCCAGGGAGGGAGTAGAACAGGCCTTGACGGTGTCACCGCACGGCTCTGAACCCCATGGGAAGGCCACATTTCAGACGCCCCTCCCCAGCCAGTACCCGCCGTGGCACCTGACTCCCTGAACCTTTATGCTGGGCCAGGGCTGTGCTGGGCAGTCCCACATGCCGTTGGTCGGGGCCGACCTCCACACAAGCCGCTGAAGTCGGGGCACCTGCGATCACCCCATTTTATAGAAGGGGACACTGAAGCAGTCAAGGGCCTTGACCATGACTGCCTCTGCCTGCACTCTGTTGGGAAAGGGGTCACCTGGTGACTTGGCGACAGTGGGACACAAACTTCAGGTGGGCCGGGACCTCATCTGACCGAGGACCCTCTTGGAGCCCAGCTCTTCTATTACTGTGGGGCTGTCCCGTCACGGCAGGATGCTTAGCAACCCTGGACTCTGCACGCTGGACTCCAGCAGCCCCACTCCAATTGTGACCATCAAAACTGTTCACAGACACTGCCAGGCGTCCCCTAGTGGGGGAGTAAAATCGCCCATGGCGGAGAAGCCCTGCTCCAGAGGGAATGTTCATACCCCCACTCATCCAGGACAAGGAGGGGCTTCTGGTGTTACTGGGAAGGGACACAACCTGGCCTTGGGGTCGGCTGGAGGTGGCTGCGTCTCTGCAGTGGCACTATTTTTGGGTCTGTCTGCCGAGCTCCCCTGGATGTGAGCCCTGGCCCTTCCTTTCCAGTTGCTTAAGACCCATGAGTGGGGTGGGTGCGAGGGACATCAGCTCCATGGACTCAGCACCTGGAACTGCGCCAGGGGGAGTATGTGTCCAATAGAGGCTGGCTGAGGAGTGGCGGAAGGTTCCAGCAGAAGAGGGGAGACGGCCCCCACCCCCATGGGCAGCCCCATCACCCCCGACAGGCCAGAGCCACCCCAGCCTCCCCCATCTCTGCAGCCACAGCCTGGGCCTCTCTGGGACCTCATCGATGCTCCCATTCCTCCCCACAGGACTCCCAGAGGAAGCCTACAGAAGCCAGGGGTGCCAGGGGTGCTGAGGGTGCCCAGTGCCAAAAGAGACGTGGAAGGCCTAGGAGTGTGTTTTCCACCCTGCGGCTGAGCCCCCAGCATCAGCCTTGGGTCCGAGAGGACTATCCCCAGAGATCAGGCAGGAAGAAAGCCCTTTCACCCTGGGCCTCCAAGTACACCGCCACCAAGAGGCAGCTGGAAAATATCTGCAGGAGCTGCATAGGCTCTGTGGCCAATGGGGCTGAGTTCTAATCCCAGCTACAATGAAATTTTTAGAGAGGGAACGTTTCCTCTCTGAGCTTCGAGTGGGCCATGTATGAAATAGGTCCAAACTACATCCCACGAGAAGAAGAGACAGGTGCATGACCCGGACCCCAGGGGACGGTGGGGGTCTGTGGGAGATGAAGCAGCATCTCCACCCTGAGAATGAGCCCTGGCAGGCGGGGCTTCGGCCTGAGCGCTTGGGCCCCTGGGTGGGTTCCCGCAGTGGCTGGAGGGCTGGACCCTAACAGCTAAACAAAGTAGAGACAACAGACGCACACCGCTGCCCCCTGTGGCGAATCTTGGGAACTGCCACTCACATCATCTCATTTTTTCTACTTTCTGGGAGGGTAGTGAGGGATGAACACCCTTCTCAACAGAAGGGGAAACCGAGGCCCACAGAAGTGAAGGTACAAAACCAGATGCCTACCAGGGTGGAGGCTGGGTGGGGACAAGTAGAGCCCATGACATTCTAAGAAGGGGTGGTGGTTACTCGGCTCCCAACAACCGCCACCTCGTGGGAACCTGGGCCAAGCGTGGCCAGATCTTCTGTTTTAAAAACGACAACCAAAAAATCCAGAACTGGTCACTGGAAATTTTATGTGACATCTCCCTGCTCTGAAATCACTGTGGTTGAAGCCACTGAGCTCTTCCTACACCCCAGGCACTGTTCTAGGTGCTTCTCACATAGCAAGTGACTACAACTGTCCCCCCACGTTAGAGGTAACCACCGATTCCTCCCACTGAGAACATGAGGACCCTGAGGCACAGAGAGGTTCAGGAATTCATGCTGGGCCACACAGCACATCCAGTAGGTAGTGCTGGGATTTGACTCCAACCATGACTTACACCAACCCCTTGGCTGTTGCCAATTAACTCAAATTGCACGAAACTTTCATATGAGCGCAACCCGCCGTGTCTCCAGCCCCTTCCCCACCCGCATCCCTGGCCCCCGGCTCACCCAGCTCGGCGCTCTGCTGGGGGGTGATGGCCTCCTCGCTGTTGGCCTCATTAGCCATTGAGCGGGTGATGCGGCCTTTGCGTCTTCCCTGGCTGTTGGCAGTTTTGCGGCCTTTGGAGGCCACAGCCTCCTTCTCGTCGTTGTCCTCCCCTGAGGTGTCGTCTGTCTTCTCCCTATAGGCCAGAGAGGGGAGATAGGATGGTTTCACCCGAGCCGGGAAATCAAACAGCCACTGGAGGAGACCGTTTCTTTAGCTGGATTTGCACTGGCTGCCAGCCGTGGCACTAATCGGACGCTAGGAAAGAGGGGGAGAGGGCTGAGGTGAGGGTGGCCAGGGGCAGTCTGCAGGGGCTCCACATTCACCAGAAGTGGGAGTACAGCTGGCAGGACAACACCATGCTATTTCTCAAAAGGGAGTTGCGGCCAGGTGTGCTGGGTCACACCTGTAATCTCAGCACTTTGGGAGGCCGAAGTTGGAGGACTGCTTGAGCCCAGGAGTTTAAGGCCAGCCTGGGCAACACAGCAAGACCCCATCTCTACAAAAGAAAAAGATCAGAAAATTAGCCAGGCATGGTGGCATATGCTGATGCTCCCAGCTACTTGGGAAGCTAAGGTAGGGGGATCTCTTGAGCCTGGGAGGTCGAGGCTGCAGTGAGCCATGATTATGCCACTGCACTCCAGCCTGGGTGACAGAACAAGACCCTGTCTCAAAAAAAAAACAAAAAAAAATGGATGGGGGTGTAACCTGGGCTATCAACTTAATTCACCAATAAGGCCACGTGGACAGGTAGTTCATTGGCTGGCTATTTTATTCCCCAAATGGGAGGTACTGGGAGCTTTCCTGCAAGGCTACTTTCTTCTGGGCTGGTGGTTATCTGCAAGACCATTTTATGCACCAAATAGAGAGATACTGTCTGCAAGACTATTTGGTGAACTAAATGGGGGTGTGAGCTGGCAGCAATTTATAGGGCCATTTTATTCGCCACAGAGAAGCTATTTCCAGAGGGGCTCTATAAGAGGCAATACATTGGCCTTCAGTATTATCAAGGGCCAGGCATCTTAGGCATTGGCAGGAGGAAACTCTCTTGCTGGTTTTATGCAGGCCTAGCCTGCAGGCCTAGCTGAGGTGTGTGGGGGTGCTCACAACCTCGATACCCGAGCTGGGGCTCTCGCAGAAGTGACTGGGGAGAGTTTTACTGCGGGAGGCTCAGATTGATCACCTCTGCCTTCCCATTCATCTTCCTGAAAGGCCCTTGCTGGAAGCGTCTGGGAGACAGGGTGAGGAAGCCAGATGTTCTCTGAAGCCAAATTCCTGAGCCCATTACAGGTACCTGGCGCTAAGTCGTGCCGCCCCCCTTTCTCCAGCTGGCTGTACTCCTGCAGCCCCTGGCAGGCACAGGAGGCTGTCACGGCCCCCGCGGCGAGGCTGTGCCTTGATCTGCAAGAACTCACACTGCCATCAATGATTCTAAAGGTGACAGCAGCCGCCTGCACACCTAGTCCTTCCAGGAGGGCCTCTGATCCCCCTTTCCCCCCTCCTGGCGCCTCAGGAGGAAAGAGCGGGAGGAGGCGGGGAGGCAGAGAGTTCCAAAGTCATTGCCTGGATTTATTAGCTCAGGAGTGGAGCTCAAATGAGCTATCAGTCTCTAAAGTCTCCAGAGGGTTGGAGAAAGAAAGCAAGGGCGGAGGAGAGGGGGGAGCCTGGGAGGAGGAGTAGGGCGATGGGTGGGCTTTCGGAAGGGGGGCTGTCAGGGGCAAACGAGCAGAAAGCCCTCCCCCCTGCTCACAGGCAATTGGTGGGCACCCCACCCGTCTCTACAAAGGGTCCCCCAGACCCGTGTGCCACCCGGGTTGGGTCAGCGGCCGGGCCCTGCAGGGGACAAGTAAGGGCTGCCTTACTTGAGGAGGTCTTCCTTGTCGTTCTCCACCTCCGGCTTCTCCTCCTCCTTCTCCGCCTCCTTTTCCTTCTCTTTCTCATCTTTCTCCTCCTGGCTGCTGCGGGGCATGGGCTGCTGCTGCTGCTGCTGCTGTTGCTGCTGCTGTCAGACCCCGGGGGAGGGCAGAGGGGAGTGGGGAGGGAAGAAAACCGTGAACAGGTGAATCTCTGCACCTGGGCTCAGCCTGAGCTGGGGGAGGAGGAGGAAAACCCGTGGAGTCCACCCAGAAGAGGTCATAAACAACCGGGAAGCCAGGCCCCATTGGCATGAGATGGGGAGAGGCACGGCCTGGGGTCCTGCCGCCCTAGGGGCCTGGGGAGGCAGAGTCGGGGTGAGGGGCAGGAAGCATTGGTGTCAGAAGTGCTGGCTTCAATTCCTGCCCTTTCCACACAGTGGCTGTGTGAGCTTGGATGAGGGTCTTAACCTCTCTGTGCCAACTCCTTCGCCTTGACAGTGGGGGTATTCAGCATGCCCGTGCCTCAGCTGAGGGCTGGGAGGTTGAAATGACAGAATCCTCACCATGCTTACATCCGCATCTGGCCCGGATATTTAAGAGGGGCAGATGTGATCTGGGTCGAGAGAGGTGCCCTGGTGAGCCTCGGCAGGGGTGCCTGAGCATCTGGGAAGCTGGGGACACACCCCTGATGCCCCAGCCCTGCCCTGCCCCCAACAGAGCTCAGGCCACCTCTCTAAGCCTCGGTCTCCGAGTCTGTAAAACGGGGAGGTGGGGGGATGCCCCTGATTCCCCAGAGCCCAGGAAGGCCCCAGGCCTGCGTGGAGGTGGCTGCTCTGCTGCCTGGGCCTGGTCTCCCTCGCATGCCGGCACCCCAGGGGGACAGAACAAGCCCATTTTACAGAGCAGATCAGAGAGGCTGGGAGCCAAGCCAGCCTCCTTACTTGGGCCTCTTCCTGTCGTCTGCCTCCCCCACCTGTCCCAGCCACTCTGGGCCCACCGCCCCTCCCCTCACCGAGATAGAGGAGGGAGTGTGAGCTCCTCCTGGCACCGCATCCCGATTTCCTGTCATCCCGCCTGATTTCTTTTAAAGCACACACTGATTTTCTTGGACACCCCAAGGTCCTCCCTGCAGGCAGCTGCCAAACCAGACCATCTTTCCATCCCTCTGAGCCAAGCGAAATAAAAATAAACCCCAAAGCCTTTTAATGTGTACCAGGGGCACAGTCACGGCAATGTTTCAAACCAGGGAGCAAGAACTCCAAGCAGATGGAAGAGAAGGGATCGGGGAGGTGATAGAGACTCCCTTCTCTTGCCTTTCCTTCCTACCAGGAACAGGTGCCTGACCTGCACACAACGCTCTCTCCAGCCTCTTTTCATTTAGGATGTGGCAGAAAAACAGAGCAAGTGTCTGACTGCTGCAGGCAACCGTGGGCTCCCTGAGGCTGCTGCTGGGTCCAGGGCAGAGCCTCGGGCCTGCATCTGCCTCTTTTCCCCAGGAATCCCTTGCCACCATGTTCTGTAAGAGGAGCCAGGAAGGGGCAGAGTTGCCCAACCTGGAACAGACCCCCCGGACCCCAGGTTGCTGCTGATTCCCCAACAGGTGCTCGGCATCCTGGAACCAACCTGTTCTCCCTCTCCTGACCTCGAACCCTCAAACGTAACCTTTAAACAGCCGGCAGGTGAAGCCTCTTTTGGAGGTGGAAGCTGGGGCAGGGAGGTTTTTTTGGCTTGTTCCTACACAGTGTCCTTTCTGTCCACATTTGCCCGATGTGGGCAGAGGTAGGGACCCGGGGAGGGAGGAGTGATGTGGCTGGCTGGGGAGAGAGCCCTGGCCCCTAGGCTGCCCGGCATGGATGCCGTCTCCTTGGGTCAGATGTCCCTGGCAACAGCCCAGGGCCAGAGTCTGGGCAGGGCCGGGGCTTTTGAATCACATGGGCTTGGTGTCTCCTGAGACCACATTCAGCTACGTCTGTGCCAAGAAGTCCCCACCTGGGCTGTGGCGTCCCTCCCGATGGGAGCAGCAACCACAGAGCCTCCTTCCCAGAGCATCTGCCCATCAGCCCCTGCACCTAGGCTGGTGGGGGCTCCGTGACCCCCTGGGGCCTCACCCATGGACCAACGAATCAGACTAATGTCTGCCCCGGCATGGCCAGTAAATGCAGCTCCACACCCATCAGGCCGCAGGCAGGGGCCAGTCAGGAGAGGGATGCATCTGGGCCAGGCCCTGAGCTATGAGCCTTCCCCACCGCAGCTCTCCTCCAACTCCTCAGAAAAGCCCCGAGGAGGAAGAGGCTGGTACAGAGGAGAAAATCCCCACAGATCCCCGAGAGCTGACTATGTGCCCAGCACTGTGCTGTCCATTTTCTATGGGCCAGCTCCTGGCCCCTCTGAAGTCCTGATGGAGATGAAAACGCCATGAGCAACAGTGACCTGGAGGGACGTCACGGGGGGGGGGGGGGGGTCACCCACCCCTGCACCATGCCAAGTGCTTTGCAAACACTATCCCAGCCTCAGAAACAGGACAGTGATCACTGGTCACATTCTGCAGAGGAGGAAACAGGCTCAGAGAGGCAAAGCTTCGAGGTCTCAGAGCAAAGGCTGACAGCCCAGAGTGTGGCGGATGGGGCCCTGCTGCCCCCAAAGCCCGCGCTGAGAGTCTCAGCCAACCCCAGGCCAGGATCTACAGTTTGTATTCTGCAGACTTGCCAGCCCGCCCCATCTACCTATCCCTACCTGCCTCCCACTCCAGACTCTACAAGCCCCTCTCTCCTGGAACGTCAGCCCCCATGTCTCCATATTCGATCGCTCATGGCACCACGTGCCTGGCTCCGTCCCACATGGTCTCCCCTACCCACCCACCTGTCCATCTTACAGAACAGGAAACTGAGGCACCGAGTGCAATCCTGGCACCAAGCCCTGCCGCCTCCTCTTCCCTGACATGTTAACAAGCCCCCAGGGCAGGGGTGCCTTCCACCCTCACCCTCTGGTTGGAGTGCGTGCAGCAACACCCACTAGCACAGCACCTTCTGGGCCACCCTGCAGCCAAGGCCTAGGGCCCTGTGCACAGGCTCCTCACTTCCTGTGGCCTCAACATCTCCTGTGGGAGAGGCATCCCTGCAGCCCACGCTGAGTGAGTCTGGTGGGGGAAGATGAAAAGGAGGAATAGCAGAGCAGCCCTGGCCTTAAAATACGCTTTCCAGTGGGACAGACCCTGGCAGCCTTAAAGATGAACATCTGCAGGGTCTCGCAGTGGCCACCTGGGAGGCCGAGGGACTGACTGAGGGCCGCTCATACTCACTGCTGGGAGATTATGCAGGGAGAGGGAGGTCCCAGCTCACAACTCCCCCTGAGGAGCTGGGGGGACCTGGCAGCCGGCTCAGCCCCCAAAGCCTTCTATGTTTTAGGGCAGCAAGTGCAGCAGCCAACACTGGCAAGACTGGGCTGCTGGGTCTTGGGCCTGTCCATAGAGCGGCAGAACTGCACCTGCTGGGCTTCCCGGGCCACTGGGGGACATGGTTCTCAAGGTCCCATGACATTGGCTGCACACTCAGATCTCGTGGGGAGCCCTGCGAAGTCCTGATGGCCAGGCCGCACCCCACACCAATGACATCCAAATCTCTGGGCGGAGACCCAGGCGTTCGTATGTTAAATTCCAGGTTATCCCGATGGCCAGCCAGATTTGAGAACCAGTGCTTTACCAGGGACTGGCAGACGTTTTCTGTAAGGGCCAGAGGATAAGTATGCCGTCTCTGTCAGCCCCCTTCTCAACTCTGCCACTGTCTTGTGAAAGCAGCGCTTATATCAACAAAAGGGCACGGCTGTGTGCCAATAAAACTTTATTTACAAAAGCAGGTGGTGGGCCGGATTTGGCCTGTGGGCTTTCGTTAGAGTACTCTGCTCCAGGCCAGTGTTACCCACACCTGCAGGTGCACACACATCCCCTGCCAATTCCCACTCAGTTGGTCTGGGGTGGGGCCTGGGACTCTGCATTTCTAACCTGCGCCAGGAGAAGCTGCCACGACTGGCCTCAGATCCCACTGAGGAGCGAGGCCTTCAAGAATCCTTGTCTCACAAGGCACATAAAGGACTCTGTGCAGCAGAAAACGCCTGTGGGCACCATTCCCTCAACGTGAGGGGCCTGAAAGGAGAATCAGAAAGAACTAGAAGCCAGATCCACTATCTCAAAGGACCCCGCCCTCGTGGTGGAGGGCTACCTCTGCCTTTCAGATGTGCCACTGGTCAGGCTGACAGTGGGTTTGTGCCCTGTGCATGGTCAGAAACATCCCCCCAAACCACAGTACAACTCTGTGACAAACCCTACTGGATCTATGGTTAGCCGGAGCCACTGGCCCAAAGCCCCAAGAGACACCTGCCCCCAGATCTGGACACTGAACCCATAACCCTCAGCCTGCCAGACAAGCAGTGCATGACTGGGCCTGTGCAGAAGCCCCAGACTGGGGGCTATGCAGAAAAATATCTTAATTAAAAACAGCAAACGCTCGCTGAGCACATTTGATGAGGCCTTCTTCTCCTAATCACTTCCTACCTGTTACTTGAATCTTCCCAACAACTGGTATCATCCCAGTTTTATGGATGAGAATGCAAAGACACAGAGAGAGTTTAAGTAACTCATCCAAGGTCACACAGCATTTCCTAGAAGGTCCTACAGCCAGGTGCCCTACCTCCGCCCTGGGCTGGGGGTTCACAGCCTCCTCCCTATGCCCATTTAAACCAAATGATGCCATTGCCTGATTCTTTCCTTCTGCCAGCATAACCTGAACCCCCAAGGGGCATACCAGCCACTGAAAGATGTGGCCCCCAACTGTATGGAGCTTGTATTTAGGTTGACAAAGACAGGCCAGATGGAGGCGCCGGTGACGAGGACACATTCAAAAGGCACATTCATGGTGCAGATGAAGCAGCAAGGCGTGCTGACATACATGCAGGGCGAGGGAAGAGGCTTTGGCAGAGCAGGAGGCCTCTGAGGCATGGCAATGGGAAAATGGCCCCTGTGCCTACCAAGTGGCACTTTGGGGCATGGCTGGAGGGCCTGGCCAGGGCTAACACCCATGCTCAGAAATACAGGAGGCATTCTGAGGGCGGTGGGAGCCCCCGGGGACCTTTCTCAAAAGGTGCAGGGGTGGCGGGGAGTCACATGACCCACCCCATGTTAAAGAGCAATCCAGTAGCAGGGCGCGGGAAGGAAGACGGTGGATTCCGGGAATGAGAGAAGACAGTCCAGTGAGAAGGTGCTGCGACCACCCACGTAGGGGTTGATGAGATTTTATTCTCAGATGCTAAGTCCTTACAAATGTGTCAGGAGAACTTTCCAAAACCCAGCAACACCGTCTGTGGCTCAATCTCATGCACTCATTCAACAAACACTTCACTGAGCATCTACCACGTGCCAGGTGCCCCTGGGAGGGCGCATCCTCATGACACCTTCCACCTCCTGGCAGTGTAGGGATGGGGATTCCAGGAGCCTGGGGTTGGTGTGGAAAGTGGGGCCAGGGGTCAGAGCCGAGGCAGAACAGGGTTCCCTGTTGCTGGCAGCTCTTCCCTAACACCTGCTCTCTGTCCCTCAGATTCAGTCTCCTGTCCTTGCTGGGGAAAATGCAGTCGGGGGAGGCCATCTCAGTGCGTTTAAGGGTTGTCTTTTTATAAGATATACCAAGGCGTGGCTGGGCGCGGTGGCTCACGCCTGTAATCCCAGCACTCTGGGAGGCCGAGGCGGGCGGATCATGAGGTCAGGAAATCGAGACCATCCTGGCTAACACGGTGAAACCCCATCTCTACTAAAAATACAAACAATTAGCTGGGCTTGGTGGTGGGTGCCTGTAGTCCCAGCTACTCGGGAGGCTGAGGCAGGAGAATGGTGTGAACCTGGGAGGCGGAGCTGGCAATGAGCCAAGATCGCGCCACTGCACTGCAGCCTAGGTGACAGAGTGAGACTCTGTCTCAAAAAAAAAAAAAAAAAGATATACCAAGGCGTGCTGGAGCCAGTGGCTACCAGCTCATGGCCATTATTAAAAATGGAAACACTTAACCTTACAATTAAAGAAATTATGGCCTGGCAAGGTAACTCACACTTGTAATCTCAGTGCTTTGGGAGGGCCAGGCAGGAGGATCGTCTAGGGCTCGGAGTTCAGACCAGCCTGGGCAACATAGTGGGACCCTGTCACTACAAATTAGCTGGTGGTGCTAATTTTAATTAGGTGGTGCATCCCTGTAGTCCCAGCTACTCAGGAGGCTAAGGTGGGAGGAAAGCTTAAACCTGGGAGATCAAGGCTGCAGTGAGCTTCAACTGCACCGCTGCACTCTAGCCTGGGTGACAGAGCGAGACCCCATCTCTAAAAAAATAATAAATTTTTTTTAAAGAAAGAAAACAAAGGTTACAAGCACTCCAAGGGCACTGCTTCCTGATCATCTGGCTACATGGAGCTACGAAGTCATCCATGCGGTGGAGGTGACTTCCGCCAACTCCATGCACAGGATGAGG
Organism: Gorilla gorilla gorilla; assembly: GCF_029281585.2. NCBI lineage: Eukaryota > Metazoa > Chordata > Mammalia > Primates > Hominidae > Gorilla > Gorilla gorilla. Next base: position 139,861,469 of record NC_073234.2, read on the forward strand.
ACAGGATAAGACAGCCTGGTGCTAGGGGCATCTTTCCCCAGTTCCAAGTCAGCGGCAGCACGTTGTCACGTGGCACTGGGCACGGTGAGAGGATTTATTTACACCATGGCAACTGGCACGTGCTACAAACGCAGCTTCCCCCTACAGAAAGCTGGTTGTTAAACATTTACCAGCACTCTACAGCAGAAAAATGCGTGTCGACAGAACGTGAGCAACATTTAACATGCACATGGAAGCCTGTTCCGCCTGTACAGATGTGTGCTGTGCCAGCCGAGGCTCTGTTGTAAATCCTAATTCAGATCCCGTCCCGCAACTCGGCATCAAATCCACAGTCCCTGTTCCTGCTCTGAGGCCAGGATTCCTGGCCCCTGCCCGCCTCCCTCAGGGCAGCTCTCCCCATGCCCACCACCTGTCTCCTGGAAGATGGCCTGCATGTTCCTGCTTCAGGGCCTTTGCACGTGCTGTGCCCACGGCCTGGGGTGCTCCCCTGACTTCTGCCTGGCCAGTCCCTTCTTATCACTCAGGTCTGAGCCCAAGGGACACCTCCTCAGAGAAGCCTTGGGGCCAGCTCCCTATAAAAGCTGCCCTCCTGCCCAGCAGTGGCCTCCTGACCCTGGCTTACATGTTTGCCCTTCAACACTCTCTCAAATTGCCATGCTGATTGACTTGGGCATGGTCCAAGTCCCCCATGGGTGTCAGCTCCAGGGACCTTGTTTGCCCTTTTTTTTGGAGGCAGGGTCTTGCTCTGTTGCCCAGGCTGAAGTGCACAGTGGCATGATCACAGCTCACTGCAGCCTCCACCTTCTGGGCTCAAGCAGTGCTTCCACCTCAGCCTCCCAAGAAGCTGGGACCACAGCAGCAAGCCACCTCACCCAGCTAATTTTTTAATTTTTTTGTAGAGATGGGGTCTCACCATGTTGCCCTGGCTGGTCTTGAACTCCTAGGCTCAAGCGATCCACCTACCTCAGCCTCCCAAAGTGCTGGGATTACAGGCATGAGCCACCGCACCGGGGTGACCTTGTTTGTCTTGTCCACGAGGGAATCGCCTAGAATGACATCCCTGCAGAACAGACTCAAACACCACCCATCTCCCAGGGACAACCTGCCACCTGTGAGCCTGCCAGGGCCCCTCCCTCAGTGCCTCCAGCTGCCACAGACACCAAGGCTGCTGTTCTGGGAACTACTTCCTGACTCCAGCAGCCCAGCTTGAGATGCCCCCCGGGCCTCCTCGATCCTGACCGATCTGCTGCCTGGGGAGCGCTCACATTTTCCACCTCCTTCTGCCTCTCTGATGCGATCGCCCCTGCACTGCATCCTGGCCCATGCAAAGGCCATGTTGGTCTTTTCCTCAACCTGCAGCCCGGTCTGCTCCATCCCTGGGCTCCGGCCCACCCACCAGCTGCCTTCCCTGGGAGCAACATCCCTGACTGCAGGACGTGGGGAGCCCCCAACTGTCTCCCCACCTAGCACAAAGCTGGGCAGGAAACCAGAGACATCTGCTCACTTCAACCCTAAAACTGCACCCAATCCTGCCCAGCCCAGCTGGCCCTGAGTGGAGAGGACCCAGCCACCTCCTCTGGCAGGCCTGGGAAAGTCGGCACCACCGGAAGGCTGTGGGCCCATCCTGGCCCAGCCCCAAGCAGGCAGCAGGTTTGAAACAAGATACAAGCCCTCGGCCTGGGAGCTGAAACACAGCCTGGGGTGATCTGGCCTGCCCTACCACCGGTCCCCACCATCAAGTGACTTCAGCACCTAGGGCAGGCAGCTAGCCCTGAATACCAACACCCACCGCACAGCGGCTGCCCCTCCCCAGGGACCAAGCCTGGCTGCTCCTGCCCTGGAACAGCCTTCCCGGTCATACTGTTCCCTGTGCAAGCTGTCCGAGTCCCACAGCAAGAGGAACAAGGTCACCAGTCCCTCCACAAAGAGCTGGGAGAGGAGAGACGGAGGAGGCAGGGGACAGGGGGCCGTAGTGGGAGGGAGGAGAGAGAAAAGGAGAGAGAAAGGGAGAAAGGTGGGGGAGGAGCAGAGACCTGGAGGAGGAAGGGTGAGAGGAGAGACCCAGGGACAGGGTGAGGAGGGGAGGGGGCAGGGGAGGAGGAAAAGAAGAGATGGGGGAGAGAGAGAAGGGGAGAGAGAGAGAGAGCTAGAGACAGAGTTAAAAGACTTAGATGGGGGAAAGAGAGAGAGACGGGAAAGCACACGCAGAGAAACAGACGAGACGTGGACACAGAGATGAGGACACAGAGAAATAGAGAGAAAGAGGGAGGAAGACATGGGAAGAGAAACAGACGTAGCCACCCGTGTGCGCGCGTACACACACACACACACAGAGAGAGAGAGAGAGACAGAGAGAGAAACCTAGAAAAATGCAGGAGATTCAGAGCCAGGGGCTTGGGCAGAGCAGACCCAGAGGGACAGAGACGGGGAATAGTGGAGAGTGGACGGCAGCAGTCAGGGGCGGAGCCTCGGCCTCCCTGGGCTTCCTTCTTGGACCCAGGCCGGATGACTGGAGCCCAGGACGGGCTGTTCCCGTGTCAGTGTCCCATCTCTGCAGAAAGAGAGGCCCCCTTGGCCACATGAACCCCCATCGCTGCAGGAAGGCCATATTGGCTACCAGGGGCCGGGCCCTGCCACCTGGCCTAGCCAGCCTCACATCCTCGCTCCCCCATGGTCTGCAGTCAGGCCCCAGCATTCCTGGGCTCTGGTTTTGCAATTCACTAGGATAACGCGGCCCTTCCATCAATGAATCATGGACTATAAACCACTGTGCCAGCGCCTGAGCTGTTCCCCGCGCCGCCCCACAGTCCATGATTCACCTCAGGGTGGTGGCGATGGGGCTCGGAGCCCAGGAGAGGATGCTCGGGCCTCAACCCAGCCTCCAGGCTCAAAAGCCACTCACGGCCCATCTCAGGGGCCAGGTTCCGGGAGGTGGGGGCTCGGCCCTCCCTTGCCAAAGCTCAGGCGTGTGGGGTCTCATGGGGGTGGGTGTGGAGGGGCTAGCATTCCAAAAGCCTATGCCCGGGCCTGCATCCCCATGTCAGAACACAGAGAAGCTTCCAGAAAGAGGATGGCACCCTCCATTAAACAAGAAGGCAATCCCACCACTCTAAACAGCCACGCACATCCCTCGCCTCCAGCCGGCCACAAGGCTAAGCACCAGTGCCATGGATGCCAAGGTGGGCCAGAGTGAAGGCGGCCGCACACAGCGCGGGTCTGAGTCCAGAGACGTCCCAAGGCCAGCACTTTTAATCAAGGACTTTTATATTCCACTTTATAACCATCCAAGTTTCAGAAACGCAACCATCGAAATGACACACAAACTGCTTTGGTACAGGGCACATGGTGTGGGGGTGACAGGGCGGAGAAGGGCCGGCACAGGTCCAGGCCTGGTCCAAGCGCTTCAGACAGGGCAAGTGTCCTTGAGATGACACGGTGGCACTGGCGTTTTGCTGCTGGGCTGTGGTTAAGCATTCGGGTGGCCACAGCATCTATGAAGCGTGGCTTTGCAAACATGCAGATGCACAGGCTGCCTCCTGGGCTGGACTGGCCAGACCTCCCTTCTGGAAGGGGCTGGCTGCCATCGGCTGTCAGGCCCGCTGACAATAACTCAGCTCAGAGCTGCCTCATCCAAGTTGGGCCCTGGCCAGGGAGGCCGTTGCCCACCCCAAACACCTGGGAAGGGCCGTTCCAGCTTGAGTGTACTCCCATGGGTGGTCTGGGCTGTGGGGTAGCCCACCTCGGGCTTAACAACCCCTTCAGCCACCCTGCTCCCTGCTCAGGGGCTGACCCCCAGCACCGAGGTTCTCAGCAGCGTCCTAGACCAACGCCTGGGAGCTCCTTGGAAATGCAGAGTCTTGGATCTCGGCCTTATTGTGGGGTGAGGGGTGCGGCCCAGTGACTGGGTTTCCCCAACCCTTCCGGTGATTCCGACATGCACTCACATCTGAGGACTCAGACTGGGACACGTCCCCTCACAAAGCAGACCTTGGCCTCGGACGGGGGGAACTCCAGGAGGGCACAGCCCCAGGATGCTGGCTACAGCCATCCCGGCGTGGTCAGTGGTGTCTGAGGAAGTCGGAAGCCTCACTGTCGGGGAAAGTGCATGGTCCAGTGTCCCTGGAGTCACTTCTCACCCCCAGCCCACAGGCTTCCCCTCCCTCGGGATCCCACCACAGCCTCCATTTCAATCCCACCTTGACAAATGGCGAAAGGAGGGGCACCCATGTCCTTGGTCCTGGGCCATGCACCCCCCAACTCGGGAAACCCACAGGAGGCACGTGGGCGCTGTTGACCCTGGGAGGGGCGGTCGTGCCCACTCCCCGACACCTCGGAAGTCCCACCCTGTGTCCACCTCTGCAGCGTGGAATCGGGGCAGTCTGGGGTGTTGAGATGGGCCGGGCGCGGCTGATCCCTTTACCCTGTTTTCGGAAGGATTAAGGTCGGATTCGCATCTGAAGGTAGAGTCTGACAACCCTGGCATACAGTAGGCACTGAATAAATGCCCCCGGATGAACATGCATATACTGTGCATCCGATGGGCACCTCTTGGGGGGTCTGTGGGGTGAGCAAGCTTGGGGACACGAGGCAGGAAGGCCCCTGCGAGCGGCATCTGTCCTGGTGACATGAGAGCGGCCACTCGTGGCTGTCTTCAGCAGAGATGTGGCCTGGAGCCACGGGCACCGCGCCAGGTCCACAAGCACCACAGCCTCTCTGCGGCCACCCACAGCAGCCTCCACAGCCACCCAGGAGAGAGGGGCTGTGCACTGGGAGTGGGGGTGCTGAGAGAGCGCAAGAGACGCAGAGCGGGAGACAGAGATGGAGAGGAGAGACAAGGCGGGAGAGAGGGAGATGAGGAAGAGCCCTCAGCAACTCCCCAGAGACATATATGGTAACGGTGGAGGCACTGAGAGAGAAAGAGACAGTGGCCAGCTGCTGTCCCCAGGAGCTGAGGGACAGGACACATGGCAGGGGAAGAGACACAGGTGGTGGCAGGGGGTACTGAGCCCCCTCCCACCCCAGGACTCCCACCCACCCCATATCAGAGGGTGTCTCCACAGCACAGATCCAGCCTGGCTCACCTGGGGTCCCTGCATCCAGCATCTGACTCCCCACTGACATGGAGCCTCATCATGAGCCCCTCTGCCGCCTGCCCTCGCAGGGCTCCTGCACAGACCACAGGAGAGGCCTGTCCTACCTGGCGGATCAGGGCTGGCTTCCAGAAGGCTGGCTTTATGGCCAGTGTGCTGCCGAGGGGACGGCTGGGCCTCCCTCCGACTCCCCGGGCTGCATGTGCCAGGCTAGAACCCTCAGTCTGCCACTCAGCAGGCTCCTTGGAAGCTTCCTCACCTCCCTGTGCCTCTGTCTCATCTGGCCAGTGGGGATAATTACACACCTCTCCCCAACACTAGTGAGGTTGAAATCATCACAGTGTGGCGATAGTGCTGCATGACTGTTGGCCGGCACCATCACTGTCGCCGTCATCATCACCATCATCGCCATCGCCACCACAGCGGCCAGCAGCACCCATCCCCATCACACAGCAGGGCCAGGTGCCCCTGGAATTTTGACAAGGCTCCCATGTCTCACTGGACTCCCAGGTCCCATCCCCCACCAGCCATCAAGGGGTCCAATGCATATTGGCTGAGATAACCTAAGTCTTCTTCTAAAACTAGAGGGCCCAGGAAGGCAGGGAGAACCCGACCTGCTGCCCTCCAGGGAAACACCACGGAGAAGGGAGCTTGAGCTCCCTCCCACTAGACGACATCGGGGAAGAGGCAGACAGCATCCCCTGGCAGTGGGCACCCTACCCCTGAGGGTGCGTGGGCTCACTGGCTGGGAAGACCCGGGTTCTCCATCTTCCCGTGGTGCCTGGGGAGGGGGCCCGTGTCACGGTAGGGGGAAGGGGCTGTGTCTGCTCACTCAGAAACCTATGAGGGAGAGAGAAGCATGGACAAGTGTCCTGGGGCAGCTGTGAGGGGAGTGGGGCTGGGCAGGGGCTCCTGTGCTCCATGGCCGGGGATTCCCAGCTGATCACAAGGCCTGAGCTGCCAGGATAGGTCAGAAAGAAGAACCGGCCCACAGAGGTACCCTGGGTGCCTGCATTGCCTCGAGCACAGGGCAGTGGCTCCCCAGCCCACAGTCACCGAGAGTCCCAGACGCCTGTCCCAGCCTGCAGGTGCCAGCCATGCTGAGGCAGCGGGGTAGTGGGTGGGGAGTGGTCTCAGTTCACCTCCCCACCCTCCTTAAGGAGCTACAGGTTCTGTGTGCTCACAGCCTTGGCGCACTCAGAGACCACCACTGCCTGCACCTCCCGTCCATCACCGCAGCCTTCCAAGCAGCTGTGCTGGGCCCACCCCAGGCCTGCCGTGCCCTCACCTGGGGCAGACTGATCAGCAGTGTCAGTAGCTCCACAAATCCAGCCACAGACAGAGACGCTCAGCTGGCGGCAGTCACTGCATCTCCACTTAACAAGACAGGCTGAGCCTGAGGCTGCCGCTGATTTTCCTTGCTGCCATGGGGCAGAGAGGACTCTCAGCCCCAGAGTGAGCACTTGAGAACCCTTGTTTACCCCGTGGTTGTGAACCAGGCCTGTGAGGGGTGGCAGGGCAGTGGATCTACCTGGCACAGAAGCTGTTCCAGGATATGAGTATAAATCTCCCTCCCTGGCAGGGCCCAGGCCACGCCACCACCTCCTTAGCAAACGCAGCTGATCCGAGGAAGGGGCGAGCCCTGGAGACACACAGGGACCTCCTGCCCGGCTTGCTTCCTGCCATCTTTCTGAGAGAGGCAGAGCAGACAAGCATCATTTCCCCATCCTGGGAGCCCCTGCCTGGAACGGCAGCTTCAGCAGGGGATAAAAACTCACCAGCAAAGCCCCACCAACTCCCACGCACCACAGATACCATGGCTAAACCAGGACATCTCCAGTGTAAAGAGGGGCATGTTTCCTCCCTGCTATGGAACATTCTAGGGCTTCCCCGGTTGCCCCAGCCTGGCCCCAGACATCTAATGCCCTCCTCCCCTGGTCTCACTGTAGTCTAACCCAGAGGTCTTCTACTTGGGGCTGGGGGTGATTTCAACAGCAAGTAAGAGTTGTGTGGCATATACAGTGTTGAGTTGTTTTTTCCCTTTTTAAAAAATGTGACCTAAGATTTAAAATCAGGCAGTTTCACATAAAACTAGATTTCCAGCTCATCATCAAAGATCAGAACACCTGGCAATTCAGGGCCACTGGCCAAGCGTCGACTGGAGCTGAGACGGGGCCCAAGCTCTGTAGTGAGCCACAGGCCTCACCACTCCCTACTCCCTCCCCAGACACGGAAGTCAAATGTGAGCTGTTATTTATCGAGTTTGCACTTCTATTTTTCACAGGGTAAAAAAAAAAATCTCTATTTACCCATCAAAAGTGAGCAAAAGAAAGAGGGTCACATAATCTCCCTTTCTTTGTTCCTTTAAGGCCCTGGGAGGTACCGGGACCCCCACGAATCCAAAGACTCAGGCCCCCTGCTGTTCCTGAAGACACGCGCTGTCTCTCATGCTCCCTGCCTTTGCACTTGAGGGCCCCATCCCTGTCCGCCTGTGGGGCTGCTCCTCAACCTCATCTTTGGGGCCCTTTATTCTACGGAGTCTTCAAGGATGTGCCACCAATGCCACCTCCCAGGGAGTCCCCGCGGCACAGATAGACCCGCGGCACAGGGAGTCCCCGCGGCACGGGGAGACCCGCGGCACGGGGAGACCTGCCGCACGGGGAGACCCCGCGGCACAGGGAGACCCCGCGGCACTGTCTTGAAGCCACCTGTTTACAATGGCTCTGAACAACCAGCATGAAGCTCCCCATGTCCTACACACAATAAATGCTCAATCAACGGATGAGTCAGCAAGCTGGACATTCGCTCCGCCCAGAGCAAGCCGGACACTCACTCCTGAGAGCAAGCCGGACAGTCACTCCACGGAGAGCAGGCCGGACACTCACTCCACGGAGAGCAGGCCAGACACTCACTCCACGGAGAGCAGGCCGGACACTCACTCCACGCAGAGCAGGCCGGACACTCACTCCACGCAGAGCAGGCCGGACACTCACTCCACGCAGAGCAGGCCGGACACTCACTCCACGCAGAGCAGGCCGGACACTCACTCCACGCAGAGCAGGCCGGACACTCACTCCACTGGACACTCACTCTACCACAGTACAGGCCAGGCCTCTACAACAGGATATGCCGGGCACCGACACCCCCCACCCTTCTTAAATTACCATGGTCTCCTCACCTCCCTCTGTGCAAATGTGGCTCTCACACAGGTGGAGGGGATGGGCCTCTGCTCTTCAGAGCCCCCAGCCCAGCTACCAGGAAGGGCTCCCACCACAAGCCCAGCCTCAATGCCCCCACACAGGTCGTGGGAGGGGAACTGGGAAGGCCAGCAAGAGAATGAGCATACAGTAGGTGCCCAACAGACACCTGATGATGTTTTCCAAATACCTCCTGAGGCCGTTAGCCACCCTTCCTTTGTCACAATCCCCACCGCTCCCTGCTGCCTCTCATACCTCAGCATCTATATACTCCCTGCCTGGCACTTACCTTTTTGCCTCTCAGTCTAGAAAATTCCTGAATGCACTTCAATTTCAAAAACACTGTAGCGGCTGGGCACAGTGGCTCATGCCTGTAATCCCAGCACTTTGGGAGGCCAAGGCAGGTGGATCATCTAGGTCAGGAGTTCGAGACCAGCCTGGGCAACATAGTGAAACCCTGTCTCTATTATAAATACAAAAAATTAGCAGGATGCAGTGGCACGCACCTGTAATGCTGCCTACTTGGGAGGCTGAGGCATGAGAATCACTCTAACCCAGGAGGCAGAGGTTGCAGTGAGCTGGGATCGCGCCACTGCACTCTGGCCTGGGCGACGGTGTGAAACTCCATCTCAAAAAAAAAAAAAAAAAACAAATCCCAAAAAACCAAAAATAAAACATAGCTACGTCTTTGGAATACATGCTCTGTGCCACTCGGCCTTGGTTTTACACATCTGTTAGAAGGGCAAGCAGACTGGTCAACTCTGGCTACAGAAAACTAGACAAGAAAACCCTCTCCACAAACGCAGCCACCCTTCCATGATCCCTGCGGATAAGGACCGAGTTCAGCCCCAGGCATCGTGGCTGGACGTTCGGAATGCGGCGAGGGGTGGCTCATGCTCCTGACAACAGCCTCGTTTCCCTCATGGGAGTTTTGTTAGGCTATAGGAAAGTGGCTGTTTCACGGCAGACACTGGGACCCCGCCCCCAACCCGTGATGGCTGGTCTCAACACCTTATGAGTCTCGACCTCTGGCAGCCTGGGAAAGGGAAGGCGGGCAGCTCTGGGGAGGGCTAGAGGGTGCCACTATAGGGAGTACCAGCCACCTTCTCCCACCTGCAGCCTCTCCAGGCACAGTCCAACCAGCCTTGTGGGTGCAAAACAATGGCTTTACCATTCTCTGGGGACACTTTGTGTCTACCGGCCAACTGGAGCTGCTCCGGGCCTGGGCTTGACACAAAGTGGGCTTTAGGCCTCAGGTCCACACAAAGGTTTGTCCAAAGAAGATGGGGACTTGTAGGCCACATGTCTGGCTTGGCATTAGGGGTGTCAGAAAGCAGTCAGTGACCCTCAGAGGGACCTAGAAAAGCTGGTCCCTCCAGTCCCTTTGAGGCACGCCACTCCTGCCTACGAAAACTTCACTGGGATACCAGGCATGGTAGTGCTTCCAGAATCCACCCCCAGTTTGCAAGGATGCTCCACGCGGCTTGTGCTATTCTTGGCCTTTGTCACTCTCACCCGGCCCCCCACCACCAGCCACTGAGGCCCCCAGGAAGGAAATGCCTCGACTGACTCCAATCCAGCAGCCGCCAGAGTGCCCAGTGCCTCCACCCGCCTCCTCTGTGTGGTGCTCCCAGCATCTGCTCTGAGACGATGCTTCAAGAGCCCGGATGCAAAACAAATTCTCCCAAACACCGAGCGCCCAGGATCCCCCTTTCAAAGGTGTGCCACTGAGCCTCTCATCTCTACCATTATTTACTGGATATTTTTTCAAACCAACTCCTTTTCCTCTAACTCGGAGGAAAAAGCAAACTTTTTCTATGAAGGGCCAGCTAGTAAACATTTGAGACCCTGTATGCCATACACTTTCGGTCACAACCATGCAACTCCACCAGAGCAGCAAGGACGCTGCCATGGTAATATGTAAACAAACAGGTATGGCTGTGTTCCAATAAAACTTTATTCACAAGAACAGATGGTGGGCCGGATTAGCCCCAGAGTCCCAGTCTGCCAGCCCCTGCTGTAGTGTAAATAATCTTTTAGTCTCATCCCAAGCAACGGCGTCTGAAAAAACGGCGAGCTGAAGTACTGGCTATTTTTTCTTTCAAGTATGCATTAAGATAAACACACACAACCATTAACATTTTAAACGTGAAGTTTGTGAACTACCCCAAGTCATCCTGGGAAGCTCTTACTTTTGGAATGTAGCCTTTTTACGCACAGAGATCACAGGTCACCCAGTCAGGAGTCTGGGATTTTACCGGCTGAGGAGGCCTGTGGCTGTTTCTCCCCAGCTATTTTCCTGGCCACTACGGGAGGCTCGAGATAGCCCGGCAGGGTGAGCACCCCAGAGGGGGTCTCCGCACATCTGCTGCTACCACAGAGGGGAGCCTGCACTCACACTGCCAGTGGCCAAGCAACAACAACTCATGGAGACAGTTACCGCCAGCCATGCGGGGTGCTGGCCACCAAGCAAGTGGCCGCTGAGCATGCAGGGAGCCTGCAAGGACAGTCACCCCCACCTTGCCTCTTACCTGGCTCTTGCCGCGGCGCCGATAGCTCCGTCTCACCAGGCTCTTATAGTTCTCATTCTTCTTAGTCAGGTAGTAATAGAGGACGCACTCAGCCACCGTCTGTGGGACAGAGAAAGAGGACACTGAGCAGGGTACAGCACAGGCAATCAGGGCAGGAGCCAGGAGCTCACATCCTGGGCTCATATCCTGCCTCTTCCACGTGCCGGCTGGGTGACCTCAGGCAGATGACCTAACCTCTGTGTCTCAGTTTTCTCATCTGTAAAATGGGAATGCTAATTGTACCTACTTCACAGGATTATCACAAAGATCAGATCAGTTAATACATAGGTAAAGTACTTGGGACGAGGCCTGGCCCAGAGCAAACATGATGGAAGTCTTTCCTGTTATCACAGTCACCGCTGTTGCTATGGTTAATGACAGCACTGACGTCGCCATATGTCACCCCCAGCCCTTATGGGAAACAAGGACTCCAGCCCACAGCCGGGCAAACTCAAAGCCTTCCCCAAACATAGGTCCGAGTTCTCTTTTCCCTGACTTCAGCCTTCTCTTCCCTGATATTTGAGGTCCTGAATAGCCTCTTCCAAGCCTTGCGCATCGGGACCGCCCCACGCCCCACGCGCCTCTTCCTGGGTTTCCTTCTTTTCTCTGCCTTGGTCTTTTCCATGTAGATTGGGTCTGAAAGCCGGAGCAATCAGCCCTCTATGAACCCCGGCCAAATGGGACCAGTAAAAGGGGCAGCCTCAGAAAGTGACGCCATGATGCCCCCACTTGCGGGCATGGAGCCCAGCTTGCCAATGCCCACAGCCGTTCCCCTTACAATGTAAAATGTTTCTGCAATGCTCTGGCCAGTGCCAAGCCAGGACCCCACCTCCAAGGGGCATTCTGTGAGGCCTCTGAGCTGGGCCTCAAATCTCACTGCCCTCAACAGAAAGCCCCCAACTGGCAGCCTCCTGCCAAGTACGACCACCAGGGGGGCTCCCAGGCGGCCCCAGGCTAAACCCAGCTCACAAACATGGCAATCGAGAAAGACATTTTATAATCAGATGCCAATATTTGCAATTCAGGGGATGTGGGTGCCCGACTTCTCCTTTAACAATTCAGGAGAGCTCCTTCCTGCACTCAGCAATGGCAGCCCGGCTCCGGAGAGCAGCTGCCCCCGCAGACGGGCACAGACTGGCTGGTCCACCTGGCTCCCAGCCAGACGTCAGCCTCACTCACTGTCAAGACCTGACTGTCCCCGCCGGCTTCTCTGTTGGCAGCTCCTGCTCCAGACCCCTCTGGAAGCTCTACTGAAGCCTCGTCCTGGGCTGCCTCTCAGCCAAAAAACATCATGAAGTTTATTCCCCAGTACAAAGATTTCTAATCCCCTCATCCTGAAGGAGGACTGCTCAATGGCCAATTTCTGAAATGCTTCCATCCTGGGGAGCCCTAACCTAGAGTCCGCCGTGCCGTCCACTCCCTGAGGGAGACGTCGTCACTCAGAAGATGGGCTATTTATAGGGCTTGTTTCTCCACACTGGTTTTTCAGGCATGGAGAGATTTTTCCCCACACTGCTCGGTCTCTCTCCTTCTACGGTTATCAGCTCATGAGGGGCAGGCGCTGGGAACAGCTGTCCTTTAAAATAAGTGCCTCATCCTCCTGGCCTCCCTCCTACAACCAGGAAGCCCGAGCAGGGTGTCCACCAAGCTGGGGTGGGCAGGTCCCCATCTCTGAGAAACGTGATTCAGGGGAATGCTGCTTAAGACACACGGACAGCAGCCTTTCTCCTCTGACCCCAAGATGCTGGGGGAAGGCCCAGGGGCCACGTCCAACATGCAGCCTCATCCAGCCACCTTCTCCCACCTGCAGCCTCTCCAGGCACAGTCCAACCAGCCTTGTGGGTGCAAAACAATGGCTTTACCATTCTCTGGGGACACTTTGTGTCTACCGGCCAACTGGAGCTGCTCCGGGCCTGGGCTTGACACAAAGTGGGCTTTAGGCCTCAGTTCCACACAAAGGTTTGCCCAAAGAAGATGGGGACTTGCAGGCCACACGTCTGGCTTGGCATTAGAGGTATCAGAAAGCAGTCAGTGACCCTCAGAGGGACCTAGAAAAGCTGGTCCCTCCAGTCCCTTTGAGGCACGCCACTCCTGCCTACGAAAACTTCACTGGGATGCCAGGCATGGTAGTGCTTCCAGAATCCACCCCCAGTTTGCAAGGACGCTCCACGTGGCCTTTGAGGAGCTGGCAGGAGACCCGTTGGGCACACGGGGCTCCAGGAAGCCTGGCCGTGCAGCTCTCCCTGGGGTTCTCGGGATTCCCAGGTGCTCAGCAACCTGAGGCTCCTCCTCCATGGGCCCAGGAGGCCAGGGCGGGGCCTGCACTGATCTATCTCCCAGATGGAAGGAAGGGAGGGAGGGAGGAGGGGAGCATGGCAGCTGGAGCAAGGGGCCAGGCAGGCCAGGGCCTTGTGGGCAGGGAGGGAGGGCCTCCCCCCTGAGTCCACGCAGTTGCCCACGGAGGTGGAGACCGAAGGGGTATGGGGCGGGCAGCGACTCACCTTCCTCTCCAGGAATGATGCGATCAGGCCAAAGTTCTTGGGATGCTGCATGAACCTGCAGGACGAGAAGGGTGGGCGTGAGACCTGGCCGAGGGGGGCTTTCCTGCGGGGCGGCCGATCGGCTCCCAGGCGCCTGCCATCCCCACTGGCCCGGCCTGGCGGGCACCGCCCCACTTGGAGCAATTAAGCCCAGGGGGGTGTGGGAAGGGCTGCTGCGGCAGACGGGAGGGGTGGGGACCCAGGGGTAAGAGAGGGCGTTTCTTGGAGTGAGTCACTGGCTTTAGCGCCTTTGAAAATATATTTGTTTGTCCTGCTGGAGGCGGCTTCCAGGAAAAATGAGGACACGACATGCAGCTCTTTGGTGGGGTTCCCCCCCCTTTAAAATCCGCTTTTGTTTCTCTCTCCAGCTGGATCTGGGAAGCAGGGCCTCACCCGGCCCACACAGGGTCTGCTTGGGAACATGGCAGGGCCCCACCAGCGGGGTCATAGCTCACCAGGCTGCTGGGCCTCCCCAGGAGAGCTGGGAGCAGAGGCTCTGAGTGCCCGTGGGGCAGCAGGAGGGGGCTGGCCAGCCAAGGAGGCGGCAAGCATGGACTTAAGTCGGAGGGCGGTGGCGGGGCGCTGGCACTGTCCCAACTGGCTTCCTGCGTAGCCAGGAGAATTACTGGGAAACCACTGGGCCCAGGCTGAAATGTGAGGGCCAAAGGAGCGGGAGCATGGTGGGGGCAGGGATGTGGGTCAATGCCTGCTCCACCCCAGGGGTGCTGGGTGGAGTCCCTGGCCCCAGGCCCAGGCGTCCCGGCGACGTGCCACAGCCCCACGGCCTTCGCAGGGAGAGCAGCGGCTGGCTGCTAGCGAGGCTGGACTGTGGGCTCCCACGGAGGGAGGCTGAGTGAGCACCAGTGCCCGACCTGCCTGGCCCTCCAGATGGCTGGGCAAGAGGCCAGCAGGCCCCGCGCCTGCTTCCCAGCCAGACACCCGAGGATCCTGAACAGTCTCTGCTCTCTTCCCAGTGGAAGCGGCGCAGTGAGGAATGGCAGGCTTCCCTGGCCTGGGATCCTGCCTCGGGCGGCTGGCAAGGCCGGAGCCATCCTAAAGCCCTTCTCTTCCAGGTAGGGAGAGTCCTTTCCTCTCCGCTCTCTCTCCTTGTCCCAGTGACATTTCCTTCCCTGCAAACCCCTCCCACGGGGTTTCCCCAGGCACAGTGGGGGCTCTCAAGAGACCAGGAATCAAACTTGGGAATCTCCTAGGTCCCCTGTTCCCCTCCCCCAATACTTCACTTGCACCCCTGGAAGACGTTTATTAAAAGTTTCCTATGCCCTGCACACCTCACAAGGGAGGCCCTGTCGCTATACCCATTTTACAGACGAGGAAATTGAGGTTCAGAGGGGGAATGGTCACATGGCCAGCACGTGGTGGAGCCCCATGCCGTCAGTAGGTGATTTTCAAAGCCCCGAGTGCTATCAATTCCTCTGCACATGAGACCTCAAACCAAGCCCACAGTCCTTGAGGCATGCAAGTGGCCAAGTTGCGGCTCACACAGGATGGAAGTTACGCCAGCCCCACAGGCCAGCAGACAGCAGCCCAGCCTGGGTCCCCCGCCCTTCGGTTACTGAATTAACAGAGGGTGACACTATCAGACCTGCAGAGCCACGTGAGATCTTCCGAAAGGCTGAAGCCGCAGAAAGTCCCCCAGAACACCTTTTTTTTTTGTATTTCAGAAAAAATACATACACTAAAACATCATGCCTACCAGGGGGAACGTGAATCTCAAACGCAACAGTAATTCAGTAATTCTTAACACCCGTGACCGTCCCACCATCACCTCCCTCGTTCAAAACTGTAAGAAGCATTCGACAGAGACTTTGATTTGACGTAGAAAGATCGTGCCTGCTATGGTGAGGCTGCAGGCACGAGCCATTAAGTAACCGAGTATTCCTGCTCAGGAACCAAGCGCTGTTTCCTGTGGAGGACCACTCACTCGGTGCTGTGGGCACTCCAAGGCTCATTACCCCACCCCTCTATTCTTATGGACGTTTCAACATTTCCATAATAAAAGCTACTCTTAAAAAATGTTTTCCATAAAAATATTTCCATAAAAGCTACTCTTAAAAAATGTTTTCCATAAAAATATTTCCATAAAAGCTACTCTTAAAAAATGTTTTCCACCAAAGACCCTCCTGGATAGCCACTGTGTCCTTTCTGAGTTCGGTATCTGCACTTGCGGGTCCACTCACCCCTGCCAGGGACCCAGAGTCACCCCATCCCTTAGGTCCTGCCTGGCACCTCTTTGGGGCCACAACCCTGGACCAAAGCCCAGGGCACTGGGGAAGGAGTGTCATTGCTTTGGAGGAAGCTCTTGTCCAGAGGCAGGGTCTTCCCCAAGGCAGCTCAGTAGCCTGCCGGGTGAACGTCGGGCAGTGACAAAGTCTCTTCCCTGCGTCCCCTCCTGGCCAAGCACTGAGGCCTCCGTCCACACCTTAGTTTCCCACTCTCCTGCCTCCCAGAGCTCTGAGGTCCTGAGGAGGTGCTGTATGTCCTGGGCAGGGAACCCAGCCCTCTACGTGCAAGTGATTAGAGCAAGCTTGTCCAACCCACAGGCCACATGCAGCCCAGGACGGCTTTCAATGTGGCCCAATACAAATTCGTAAACTTTCTTTAAACCTTATGAGATTTTTGGCCAGGCGCGGTGGCTCACGCCTGTAATCCCAGCACTTTGGGAGGCCGAGGCAGGCAGATCACGAGGTCAGGAGATCGAGACCATCCTGGCTAACATGGTGAAACCCCATCTCTACTAAAAACACAAAAATTAGCTGGGCATGGTGGCGGCCGCCTGTAGTCCCAGCTACTCAGGAGGCTGAGGCAGGAGAATGGCGTGAACCCGGGAGGCAGAGCTTGCAGTGAGCAGAGATTGTGCCATTGTACTCCAACCTGGGCGACAGAACGAA
This sequence comes from Gorilla gorilla gorilla, assembly GCF_029281585.2. Classification (NCBI taxonomy): domain Eukaryota; kingdom Metazoa; phylum Chordata; class Mammalia; order Primates; family Hominidae; genus Gorilla; species Gorilla gorilla. The sequence continues at coordinate 139,877,775 of NC_073234.2, forward strand.
ACTCTGTCTTGAAAAGAAGAAAGAAAAAAAGAAAAAAAAAGCTTATGAGTTTTTTTTGTGATTTTTTTTTTAGCTCATCATGTATCACTAATGTTAGTGTATTTTCTGTGTGGCCCAAGACATTTCTTCTTCCAGTGTGGCCTGGGGAATCCAAAAGATTAGACTCCCCGGAATTATAGCACACTGTCCCTAAGGCGTGGGGTGGCTCAGCAGGGCCCACCATCTCCTCTGGGGACCCCGGGCCAGGGATGGAGGTCTCCTTCTGCCTGGATGTCACATCGCAGATCCTCACTGTGGGGTTTCGCCCCCTCAGGCACAGCTTTTGAGAGAACTCGACTCCCGTCTCTGCTCTGCACAGCTCCCCTCCCTGGCCCCATTCACAAACCATTCCCTACACAGCCTCTCCATTCCAGCTGAAGGAGTCTGAACCCTGCCTCCATTGTGTGCATGCTGTGTGGCCTTTGTGCACTGTCTGAACCTCTCTGAGCCTCCGTGTCATCAGCTGTGTACTGGGGTGGGCCTGGCTGAGCTGTCATAAGGGACAGGAGGGGGAAAATGCATGAAGCTGAGAAGACACAGGCACAGTGATGGGATCACGAACCCACTCAGCCAGCAGCTACCGTCAAAGACAAAACAAAATAGAAACCACCAAAAGCCACTGGGCAGCTGCCGCCCTGCCCAAGGCTGCGGCCCAGCCTCTAAGTCCCTCCTGCCTTGTTCTTCCGACTTGCAGTGCCCCGTCTTACATCCAGCCGCCCTTACACTTTGTACCATGTTGAAGTGTGTCCTCTTAAAATTCATGGCCACCCAGAACCTCAGAATGCGGCCTTATTTGGAAACAGGGTCTTTCCAGATGTAATTAGTTAAAGTGAGGTTGTATTGGGTTAGGTTAGACCCTAAATTCAGTGTGACGGGTGTCCTTATAAGAAAAGGAGAAGCACAGAGACAAAGGTCATGTGGGGTCAAAGGCAGAGCATGGAAGGATGCATCTAGAAGCCCCGGAAGGCCAAGGACGCTGGCAGCACCAGCTGGGAAGAGGTCGGGGACAGGCTCTCCCTTACGGCCCCCAGAAAGAACCAACCCCACCGACACCAGGATTTGGACTTCCGGCCTCCACAACCAGGAGAGAGTAAATCCCTGCAGTTTTAAGCACCCCCCGGCATGCTCATTTGTGGTGGCTGCCGGGAGACAGCGCAGGCCTCAACAGGATGGGGGTGGGGGGCCGGGAGGCCAGGCCAGGTGATGGAGGACTCACTTCTCCCGGAAGGTCTCCTTCTCCTGCTCACTCCACATGTTCATGACCTGGCGGTCTTTGTACACCTTCATGGGGTCGGCCATAAGCCCGTTCATGTTGATGAACTTGATACGCTGCTGGTCGGCGTCGTACAGCATGGGCGGGATCACGGCCAGCTGGCGCATCTGCTTCTCCAGGTTCTGCAGGGAAACGGAGGGCAGGGTCAGAGGCCCGGGGGCGAGGTGCTCTGGCCGGCGCAGGGGACCCAGGGAAGACACAGAGGGGACGGATGTTCTGCGCCAGAGCAGGGAAAACGCGAAACCGACGAGAAGGAGAATGATGAGTTTAAAAATAATAATAGCTCATGCTGGGGGAAGGGAGAATGTAAAGGCCTCCCCGACAGGTTTATGGTGGGCAGGACTGTAGATTCAATGCAGAGAGCAGCAGCCGCCTTCTCTGCAGTGGGAGGGGAGCCAAGAATCTTCCCTTTGGAAATGCAAGCGCCATAAAGCACTGCAGGAAGGATGCTCAGCCCAACTGGGCCCAGGGAGCCCGGGAGACAGGCCGGCCTTCCAGGTTCCGCAGGCAAGAGTGGGCCCTGGGGTCCAGCTGGCCCCACAGCATGCAGGCAGCCCAGGGGCACAGAGAGGGTCAGCCGCCTCGCTGGTGGAGAGGTCTTTCCTGCCCCCGCACTACACGCCCCCTCCCGGCATCCCGCTCCTTCAGAAGGCCCACCTGGGATCTGGCCTGCCCAGCCCTGCATGCGGCAGGAGTCAGGCGGCCGCTCCTAATGCACTGGGATGACTATTAAGAGGCTCTGAGCCGCCACTCAGCTGGGCTCACTTCCCCAAATCTCACAGCCAGCCAATTACTGGCGATTAATTACCCATCTCCGGAGGCAGGCGAGGACTCCGCGTAGCCAAGGTCAGCCAGTTCAAACGATCCAGCTGCCCGGCCGCCCACATCCAACCTCTTCACTCAATGTGCAGGACTCCCAGCCAGGGGGTCAGGTCGGGTGCAGGGCACAGCTCTGACCCCCGGGGTGGGAGAGAATCCCCCCAAGAGGCTGGCATCTGTCTCCCAGACCCTTGGAGCTGTCCCCTACACCCCTGATACGGAACAGCGACCTTCCTCAGGTATCCCAGGGATGTAATAATGGCAGGACCCCCGGCACGGCCACAGGCAGGACCTCTGCTCCGCCCTCCCACAGCTGCCTTCCTGTCCTTCCCATGCTGGCCATGTGCTCTGACCACAGGAAGCTCCCAGAAGGATGGGAAGTGCCTGTCCTCCGGCCCAGCCCCCTCCCTTGCACACTCCCGGGGGAACCTCAGGTCACCCCAGGGTGGCTGGGGAAGTTTCTGTCCCAAATTCCACTTCCACCCTTCACCCCGGACACAGCATCCTTGATGTCCCTGAGGACTCTGATGACTGCATTCCCATGTGGCCTGTGTGTGTGTGTGTGTGTGTGTGTGTGTGTACATGCAACAATCAGCCCAGGTACCACACCCTTGGCCATCAGGTGAGGAATGCAGAGGAGAGGGCCACCGGCCTCCTCCTTCCAGTGCAGACTAAACCCACATCCAACCTCTCTGCGGGATGTCCATAAGTGCACAGCGTCGGTGAGACAGAGGCTGACACGGCCCAGCTCCGGCGCCCAGCCTTCGAGGGCCAGGCCCTGTGGCTGTGCAATGCGATGGCTTTCTGAGCTCTGTTTTCTGTCAACTGGATGTTGTTGTAAACAAAAACGTACCACGAGAAGTTTTAAAATGAAAAATTATGTTTTAATGGCCAGATTCATCTTTGGATTGCCTGCGTCAGAATCAAGTGGGTGGCTGGGTAAAAATGCGGATTCCTGGGCTCTGCCCCAGACCAGCTGAATCAGAGTCTCTGGTGAGAAACTGCTACTTAAACCAGCCGCCCCCTCCCCGGGGCCCCTTCCATCTGTCTAATCTGAGCATCAGCATCGCAGGGCAGCGCGTTCTGTTGTCCAACAGAGCACTCTGCAGCCAGGGAAGTGTTCGCTGTCTGCTCCGCCCAGGAGGGGAGCTGCCAACCACAAGTGGCTGTCGAGCTCTTGAGATGTGTCAGATGCAACCGAGGAACTGAATTGCTAATTTTATCCCATTTTAATTAATTTTGATTTCAATAGCCATGCGTGGCTCTGCTGTGCTGAGCTGAAGGGCTATAATCTCCCATCTGGACAAAAGCTCTCCCTGGACAAAAGTCCCCAGAAGGAAGAAACGTGCCGTGGCTGCCTCGTGTCTGCCGTGGTGTTAGGAGCAGGGGGTAGTGTCATCATGGGTACCTGACCCACAGGACCCGGGAGGGAACAGGCTGACACCAACTTCCTCCCCAGGAGAAAAGGCTGCCTCTCTGCTTCCTGGCCATCTGTGGGCCCCAGTGACGGCAGCCAGGGTCACCTAGGCTGACCCCAGGGTGTCCTGGCACCCCAAAGAGGCCTGAGGGGAAACCGGCCCTGCTCCAGCCAGGAGGGCTGAGGTGCCTGCGAGAAGGTCGTGGCTGCGTGGACAGCTGGCATGCTGGGAACTCTTCGGCCTGCGCCATGCTCCCCCCACCCCGCCAGGCTCTGGACCCCGGAAGGCTGACCCTGGAACCCACAGGCACTCCTGCCCCTTGGGCTTCTGGCTGGACTCAGCCAATGGGAAGTTCCAAAAGGAGGCAGGAGATGGGAAGAGTGAGAGGCAGGAGATGGGAAGAGTGAGAGGCAGGAGATGGGAAGAGTGAGAGGCAGGAGATGGGAAGAGTGAGAGGCAGGGTCCTTGTCCCCCAACCCCCTCCCTGTTGTGGCATCTGGATGGGGGAGCGCTGGGGCCCTCCCTGCAGGGGGTCCTGCCGCCCTCCCTCTCACACACGTTAACACCCCTCTCTCCGCTCGCCCCTGCAGGCCTGGGACGGGTACCTCAATACCCACCTTGATTCCACCCGTGCTTCGGTGGCAAAGCCCCTCGACGTAAACCACCCGGGAGGTGGTTTCTGGCTAGGGCCTCTGCACCCTCACGGGTGATGCCAGGGAAAAGGAGCTGAGGCCAGAGTCAGGGCCTGGACTCACCTCCTGCTCTGAGAGGCCATCGATGATCTCCGACACCTCGTGCTCGCTGCGGGCAGCCGACATGGACAGCCCACTGCCCCGCTGGCCCACCCTGCTGGGGACCAAGGGGACACACTCAGGACCGGCCTTTTGGTGGTCGGGGACACTAGCAGACCCCTGTGGCGCAGCCCTGAGCCCACGCCCTCCCCAGAGGAGAAGTGTGGGCAGCGGCCAGCAGAGGGGCCGGCCCCACACCCGGGGTCCTGGGGAGGCATGGAGCCCCCACCCCAACACAGCAAGGCCAAACCCTGTGACATGGGCAGCTTAGTCCCCTCCTTTCTCCTAAAACACCCTGAAAAGCCCAGCTACAAAGATCTGGGTTCAAAGCCCAGCTCTGCCTCTTTGGCCCTGGGCCGAAGTGTTTCTCTCTGTGCCTCAGTTTCCTCCCCTGTCATATAAGGATTCAAAAGTGGCACCCGGCTGCCTAGGGCTGTTGTGGGGAACTTAATGAGACATGGCTTGTGAGTTCAGTTAAGGGTGAAAGGTGTTGTTATTATTACCAATGAATCGCCTTATCTGTGCATCCAAAGAAAAATGGCCATAGAACCACAGCTGCCTGTCACCAGGCACCTCTCACATGGGGCCCACCCAGTCCTCACAGCCACTGGGGGAGGCTGACAGCCTGGTCTCTTAGCCACGTCTCTCCCCTTTGTCCCACACCAGGGATCTCAAACTCAGCTGCCTTCAGGGGTCGTGCAGGCCCCAGAAATGAGTGAAGCTGGCAGGTGCACGCTATGGCACACGGGAAGAAGTGCTTGTCCCCAAAACGTATTTAAGTTCCAAGTAAGTATTAGGCCAAAGAGGCTCCACGTGACACATGCCAGGGTGTGGTAGGGCCCCGGCCACCGGCCTGAGAAGCTGCTGTGCTGTTCTGTTCCTTCCTGGCCAGGCCACCTCTACTGAGGATGCCTGGAGCTGACCCCGGGCCCTGACATCGGGGGCCCTGACGTGGGGGGCGCTGGGCTCAGGCCCCGCTCACCTCTGCATGCGCTCCTGCAGCTCGCGCTGCTTGCGGATCTCGGGGAACTGCTTCTCGTAGTACTCGCGCACCTTGCTCTCCTTGGCCCGCCGCCGGGGGTTGTTCTCGATGCGCTCCACCTTCTTCTCCCAGGCCTCCATGAGCTGGTCATAGCGCTGGCAGAACTTCTGCTCCTGGGAGAGCGCAGGGGGCACTGCGGAAGATACTCCTGCACCTGGCACCCGCCGCCTCGCCCCTGCCCACTCACATGCAGGCAGACACACAGGTGCGCGCACACACACACAAAGTCACACAGGCACACACACATACAGTCAGATACAGCCACACAGATACGTACATACAGGCACACACATACAGTCAGATACACACAGGCACACAAGCACACAGGCACATACAAGTCACACAGGCACACACAAATGCAGTCACACAAACACACATAGAGTCAGATACACAGTCACAGACATGCACATACAGGCACACACACACAGTCAGACAGATATACACAGGCACACACACAGGCACACACAAGTCACACAGGCAGACACATGCAGTCACAGACACACACAGATACACAAAGTCACACAGACATGCACATACAGGCACACACACATACAGTCAGACAGATATACACAGGCACACATACATAAGGCACACACAAGTCACACAGGCAGACACACATGCAGTCACAGACACACACAGTCACATACACACATGCAGTCACCCAGACACACAGTACACATACAGTAGACACACAGTCACAGACAGTCACATGGCAGACACACAGTCAGACAGATACACAGGCAGACAGACAGACAGATACACAGTCACACAGGCAGACAGACAGTCATATAGGCAGATACACAGAGAGACACACACACACACACATACATACACAGGCACATAAGTCACACAGCCAGCCAGCCAGACACACAGATGGTCACACAGGCAGACAGACACACAGTCAGTCACACAGGCAGGCAGACACACACACACGGTCATCCAGGCAGACATATGACAGACACACACACAGTCACAGGCAGACAAACAGATGCACACACAGGGTCTCGCAGGCAGACATGATGGACACACATACACAGAGTCACACGTGTAGACACACAACAGACACATACACATCACACAGGCAGACAACAGAAAGACACGCACATAGTTGCATGGATATCCAGCAGACGGGGGCCCCTGAAGAAAACCCACAGACTTCCCCTGAGGACACGGTCACCTCCCTTCCTGGTGAACCGGCCACCCAGACCTGGCCTCCTCTGCAGAGGCCTGGTCCCAAATGGAAGCCACCCGCCACGTGTGGCTCAACTGAAATCACAAATCCAGTAAAATTTAAGAGTCGGGCTCTAGTTCTCCCCAGCCACGCTGCCAGTGTCCAGCAGCCACATGTGGCTGGGGCTCTGACCGCACCAGACAGCCCGGATGGAGCCCACTGCCACACCACAGGAAGCTGTGCTGTACAACATGCGGGCCCGTCAGCCCTGGGGAGGGGCAGCCTCCAAAGAAAACCACATTCCAAGCAGTTCCTCATTCCCCAGCCTCACCCCAAGGACCAGCTGTGAGGACCCCAGCAGCTCCCAGAGAGGGGGCTCTGCCCTCCCTCCAAGACAAGGAAGTCCCTCTCCACATCTAACCACAGTGCTGCCTGCTGCATGTCCTTTGAGAAGAGATCCCCAATCAGCCCAGAGCATAGCTGCCTGGCTTCCACATCTCCAAGGTGACTTGAGCAAGTGGCGGAGGGGGGCGGGGGGTGGGGGTGGGGAAGGGGACGCAGGGCGAGCCACCCACACAACCCCAGTGACTCCACCTCTAACAGCTGGGGGTGGACAGACGGTGTGGTCTGGGAGCCTCCACAAACACCCACTTGGTGCTTTGGCACAATCAGAAAGCCCCTCTCTGGTCCTGGAGCCCAGACACCTCAGCCCCACCCCACCCCACCCCATATTTCAGCTGCTGACCAAGGGCAAGCTGTGCCCTCCATCCTCGACAGCCCCGTGACCATGACGGTCCCCACGAGGTGGCCAGGCTGGTGCTGGGTGGCCCAGAACCTAACCCCATGCATGCAGGCTGTGCCAGGAATGCGCTGGAGATCAAGAGGCGGTTCTGGTGACAGACAACGGCCACACGTGCTCGGGGCAGTGGCTGCTGACAGCCCCAGTGAGGGATGGGGACTGCAGGGACGGCAACAACCAGCCCATGCCACCTCGGCCCTGGTCCAAGAGGCCCCAGGCTCATGGGTGAGAAAAGCTCACCTCAAGCCAGCAGAGGAAAGTCACGTGGTGACTGGTGCAGACCAGCAGGCGGAAGCCAACAGGCCACTGGCCAGCGGGGCCTCAGCCTGTCCACGTTGCCGGCAGGGCGCTGGCAAGACGGCCCGGCTCTAGCTGGGTCCCTTGTGGAGTGCATGGGTGGCAAAGGCCTCCAGCAATAGTGTCCCTGAGGGGACATCCAGACACCTCCATGGCCCCAAGCACTGGGCTCTGCCTTCTGCTCAGAACAAGGAAGTCCCCCTCTGGGTCTAACCACAGTGCCACCTGCTGTAGCCTGTGCTTATGTCCACTGTGCTGGGTGTGCATTCGGCCTGCCTCGGACGCGCAGGGCGGGCAGCTCCGGCCTGGCCTGGGTAGCAGGGAAGATGCTCACTGGCGTTTTTCTACAAGGGCGGACCCACTGGCCAGGGGAGGAAACAGATCCCTTCCTCCCTTCCCTCCCTCCCTCTCTCTGTCTTACACACACACACACACACACACACACACACACACACACACACACACACACGCACACACACACACAGGGAAAGACTGGAGCCATCCCTCTCCCGCCCCCCACCCCCGCCAGCTAGTCTGCAGGGTGCTAGGAGCGCAAATCCACTAGGGAGAAGAAGCAGGCCAGCCATGCCTCTGGGACCACAGACTGAGCCAGCCTCTCAGCCAACTGGGCCTCCAGAGGGTCCAGCTCAGCTTCCCAGGAGATATGGCAGGCTTGGGGGGCTGTGCTGGTGCTGAGGATCCCATGACAGGGACAAGGCCCTGCTCTCTGGGAAGAGGTGTGGGGGTCCCCAGGAACCTGCTAAGGTATGGGGGTCCCAGGGTCTGAGGGGGGTCTGACTCCCCAGTGGGGGTGAGGCAGGCACATCAGAGTTCTCGGCCAAGCCCCCCTCCCCAGGCCTTACTGAAATCAATGAAGTCAGGGACTTCGGCTTCTTACACCACAACAAAGAGACCATCCCAATCGCCACCGCGGCTTCAGGGGGTGTTGAATTTGTCTCCATCCCTCCTAAGATGGGCCACAAAGCCACACTGGACCCTTCTTGGAAGTCCTTGGTTTCTGCCTGCCTCTTCTCTAGCTTTAAATAAGCCAATTTCTCCCTCCACCCCTCCACAGACCCCCCAAGGAGCCACTGGCGATCTTTAAAGAACTCAAGCCCACCCCAACTCCACCTCCAGCCTGAGCTCCTTCCAGCAGCTGCAGCGATCCTTTTAAATGGAAATCAGACCCTCTCCTGCCCTCCCGAGAGGAGCCTTCACCCCAAGGGGGGAACCACGGGAGGCTGTCAAGGAGGCGGCAAGATCGCGCTGAATTGGCAGTCATTTTAGGTGAAAATGAGAGGATTTCCTTCCTCGCAGGAGACAGGGGGAGTATTTATTAGGGGTGAAGGTCGGCACCTCTGCACCTATTTTCCAATAGTGCAACAACAAACATGTTTATATTCATATTATACACACAGAGCAAATACAAGGCAATGGTAACCGTGGCTGATTCTAGGTGGTGGGTATATAGATGTGCCTTGTACTCTTCTGTCAAATTTCTTAGAATAAGGACTTTGGATTCTTTACTACAAATACATGTATTAAGAATAAATTCGGTGTCCCACTGCATTCGGAATAAAACCTGAATGTTCCCTCCTAGCCTGAGGGCAGATGTTTCCACGCGACCTGGCTCCTGCTGCTGGCCTGCCAGGTTCTGTCCCAAGCTGGTTCCTGCCTCAGGGCCTCTGCACTTGCTATGCCCTCTGCCTGACACCCTGACTACCAGATCTGCACAAAGCCAGTCCTTTCTGGTCATTCCCACCTCAGCACTGAGGTCCCCAGCCCATCTCGAGAGTCTAGCCCTCTGTGAAGCTCTTCTCCCCGGATTACTGGTCTGTTTCCTGGCCTGTGACTCCTGGGCACCCGGCAGCCCTGTGTGGGTATCTCTTACCTTGATAAACAGATTGGACGCTCGTTTCAAGAGCCTCTCGCACCAGCCCAAGTGCCTGTGGGCACCATCCAGTCAAGGTGGGGGGTCTGAGGAAGCTGGGCAAGGCACTGCTGGGCAGCCCACCTCTCCTCACCTATGAGCAGGGCTTGGGTCCCGAGGGCTGCCCACAGCTTCCCAGGCACCAGCATCTGGCTGGAAGTGTCTCCTCCCTCTAGTACCCAACCAAGTTCGGGGCCAGGGCAGGCAGGCAGGGCCAAGGGAAGACCCTCCTCCCATATAGCACAGCCCCTCCTTCCAAAGCCAGGACCTCCTGCCCCAGCTAAGCCCCTCACCTGGCCCCACGTGCCCACACACCTGCCCAGGACCCCATGCCTGCCCAGGGTCCCCCTCCCCAGGCACTGCTCAGCCCCACCATGTGGCCGCTCACCACACCACCATACCCCACACACCCTCCTGGACTCTCTCGGAACTGCCCCTTGGGGGTTCAGAGCGTGGGCTCAGGAACCAGGTGGTCTGGGTTCAAAGCTCAGCTCCACCACTTCCCAGCTGTGTGACCTAGGGCAAGTTACTTAACCTCTCTGTACCTCGATTTCCTCATCTGAAACATGTGGCTGACCAAGCGCCCACCTCACGGGACTAAATGCCCTAATGTATGGAGAGCACTCAGAAGAGCGCCTGGAACACAACAGGCACCGGAAGGGCAGGGTGTGTGGGCATCGTCCTCGTCCTTACGCACGACCTGTCCCTGCAGCCTGCAGGTCTGAGGACAGGGCCCGTGTCACAGCAACTGCGAGCCTCGCACACAGCAGGTGCTCCGTGACTGCTGGCATCCAGGCCCCGAAGGCACTGGATCAGCTAATACCCTGTCCCGGCCCATTTCAGTTCAAGCAGGACTTGGTCATCACCTACTGTGTACCACAGACCTACAGGCGCTGGGCATGACTGAGCCAGGCCCGCGCCTGGGAGGGCCTCTCTGGAGGCCCAGAAAGGATACAGGGAGCTGCCTCGCAGGCCCTGCCCCAACACAGCTGAGAGAGGGAGGAGGTGGGGCAGGGGGCTGCAGGTACGAGGGGAGCCCCTCCACCCTCCAGCAAACCTAGTTCCCAGCCCTTGCCACATCTCTTATCCAAGAATCCCAAGGCAGCAGTCCCCATCCAGCCCGCCTCTTCCCCAGGTGGGGACCTTCTCAGGGCCTCCCCAGCCTTATCCCATTCCCTACCATGTCCTAGCAGCCCCGTGGCTTAGGTGGAGTCAATGACATCATCCCCAACTGTAGAGAAAGTCCCATGAGCCAAAACCAGGCAGCCTCGCTCCATCTCCCCGGCATCAGCCACTGGTTCACAGGACCCAGGCCCTCTCCTGGCCTAATCAGAGCATCTGTGATACCATCCGAGAAAGCACAGCTCTCTCTGGCTCCCACCTGCTATGGGAATCCAGGTTCAGTTTGTCAATGTTCTAACATACGGAGTTGAAAAAACTGCACAGAAATGAAGGGGCCGGGCGCGGTGCTCACACCTGTAATCCCAGCGCTTTGGGAGGCTGAGGCGGGTGCATCACCTGAGGTCAGGAGTTCAAGACCAGCCTGGTCAACGTGGTGAAACCTTCTCTACTAAAAATACAAAAATTAGCCGGGCTTGGTGGCGGGCACCTGTAGTCCCAGCTACTTGGGAGGCTGAGGCAGGAGAATTGCTTGAACCCGAGAGGCAGAGGCTGCAGTGAGTAGAGATCCTGCCACTGCACTCCAACCTGGGTGACAGAGCGAAACTCCATCTCAAAAATAAATAAATAAATGAATAAAATGAAATGAAATGTAATGAAATGAAATGAAGGCAAGACTTGAGTTGAAAGACTATTCTTGCCATCTACACCCAACAGACATTTCCAGCTACAGCCATTCCTTTCCTGTTGAAGCCCATCTGAGTCCGCGCTTCTTCCCCTGACAGCTGGGAGAATACTCAACCCTGATCTCCCCCGGGGAATGGGTGATGGCCACGGCTGCCTGAAACCACCATCACATGCCTCTGGCAGACCCAGCCTCCCCGCCGTGGGCTGAGATCCACAGCCTACAGTGAGAAGCAGGAATCAGCATCCTTTTCTGTTTGGATGAGGCCACTGGCCACAAATGCAGGCTCAGGGAAAGGGGGCTCAATGCTTGTCCACTGTCTCAGTTTCCCTGAGCCTGGACCTGGGCCCAGTGCACCAGGAAAGGCTCATTTGTAAGGGTGCGCCCTGCGGCCCCTGCTGCCCGGCACACAGCCCACCCTGATCCTCCACCTCTCTCCAAAACCTCTCTTTCTGCCTGAAAAGCCCAGGACAGGTCCCGTGACCAGGGCTTAGCAACTAATTTTCCAGGCCAACATTTTGCTTTCTTCCCTTCCAGGCTGTAAGAGGGGCCATAGAGCCCCCCACCCCCACCCACCCTGGGGCCTTCTGGAAGCAGCTGTTGTCTTTCCTCCTTTCCTGGCCGGCCTTGGCTTTTCCTCCGCAGCCTGGACGCTCAGGGAGGACACAGCTGCGGAACTGACAGGGCCCCAGCAGGTGTGGCCCCCTGTGCGCTCGATTCTCCCCAGATCTCAAGGAAAGCTGATGGGGGCCACGGTGTGGACTTACCCATTGTTTCCGAGCGTGATTCCTCCTCTTGAAGTACAAGATTAGCTTCTTCCGCATCGCCTGGTTTCTGTGCAGGAGGGAAGCGGCAGACAGGTCAGCCCGGCCGGGCTCAGGCGCTGCACCCCGTGCCATCCTGTTCGCTGAGAGTGAGCCCCGAATTTGCCCCGTTATTGGTTCTCAGGGAGATGAGACCCACCCGTACTGTATCCCCAGAGAGACCTGTGAGCTGCCAACGTGCATCCTTACTCCCCCACGCGCGAGGCAGCCCCCGCCAACGTTTAGGTTGAGCCCAGTGTGCAGGCAAGAGGGTTCCCAGAGCCGAGGGGCCTGTGGCTTCCCGCCCCCGCCCACATGCACCCCGGCAGCCACACCTGCCCATGGAAAGATGGCCACGGAGAAACAGCCACAGCCTCCAACTAGGAATACAGGCCATGGAGCCCGAGACCCCGAGACCTGCTGCCGCCCACAGGCCGGGTGTCAGGGTGTGGCCTGCGGGGCCCCAGGGTTGGCTCCAACCAGGTGCTGTGCACGGACCTCCAGCACACCCAGTCCTGCTGCGGGGGGAGGGACACAAGCAGTGTGGGGCAGCTGGTGGGGCCACCAGGCATGGACTTCAGGAAACCCCTGGGGTGGGGGTGGTCTCAGACTTCAGGGCAGGGCCCGTGGGGTCTCAACCAAGCAGGTTACACACACCACTGCAGGTTCCAAGAGAAGGAGGCACGTCCTGGGAGATAGGAGTTTCAGAGAGAGAGAGGGAGACAGAGACCCAGAAAGAGAGGGAGACAGAGACCCAGAGAGACAGGGAAACAGAGACCCAGAGAGAGAGACAGACGGAGACCCAGAGAGACAGGGAAACAGAGACCCAGAGAGAGAGAGAGAGACGGAGACCCAGAGAGAGGGAGACAGAGACCCAGAGAGACAGAGAGAGAGAGACGAAGACCCAGAGAGAGGGAGACAGAGACCCAGAGACAGAGGGAGACAGAGACCCAGAGACAGAGCGAGACAGAGACCCAGAGACAGAGACACAGAGACCCAGAGAGAGGGAGACAGAGACCCAGAGACAGGAGAGACAGAGACCCAGAGACAGAGGGAGACAGAGACCCAGAGACAGAGGGAGACACAGAGACCCAGAGACAGAGGGAGACAGAGACCCAGAGACAGAGGGAGACACAGAAACCCAGAGACAGAGGGAGACACAGAGACCCAGAGACAGAGGGAGACAAAGACCCAGAGACAGAGGGAGACACAGAGACCCTGAGACAGAGGGAGACAGAGACCCAGAGAGAGAGAGACAGAGACCCAGAGACAGAGGGAGACAGAGACCCAGAGACAGAGGGAGACACAGAGACCCAGAGAGAGGGAGACAGAGACCCAGAGACAGAGGGAGACAGAGACCCAGAGAGACAGAGAGAGAGAGATGAAGACCCAGAGAGAGGGAGACAGAGACCCAGAGACAGAGGGAGACAGAGACCCAGAGACAGAGACACAGAGACCCAGAGAGAGGGAGACAGAGACCCAGAGACAGGAGAGACAGAGACCCAGAGACAGAGGGAGACAGAGACCCAGAGACAGAGGGAGACACAGAGACCCAGAGACAGAGGGAGACACAGAGACCCAGAGAGAGGGAGACAGAGACCCAGAGACAGAGGGAGACAGAGACCCAGAGACAGAGGGAGACAGAGACCCAGAGACAGAGGGAGACAGAGACCCAGAGACAGAGGGAGACAGAGACCCAGAGAGAGAGAGACAGAGACCCAGAGACAGAGGGAGACAGAGACCCAGAGACAGAGGGAGACACAGAGACCCAGAGACAGAGGGAGACAGAGACCCAGAGACAGAGGGAGACAGAGACCCAGAGACAGAGAGAGACAGAGACCCAGAGACAGAGGGAGACAGAGACCCTGAGACAGAGGGAGACAGAGACCCAGAGACAGAGGGAGACAGAGACCCAGAGACAGAGGGAGACACAGAGACCCAGAGAGAGGGAGACAGAGACCCAGAGACAGAGGGAGACACAGAGACCCAGAGACAGAGGGAGACACAGAAACCCAGAGACAGAGGGAGACAAAGACCCAGAGACAGAGGGAGACACAGAGACCCAGAGACAGAGGGAGACAGAGACCCAGAGAGAGAGAGACAGAGACCCAGAGACAGAGGGAGACAGAGACCCAGAGACAGAGGGAGACACAGAGACCCAGAGAGAGGGAGACAGAGACCCAGAGAGAGGGAGAAAGAAACCCAGAGACAGAGAGAGACAGAGACCCAGAGACAGAGGGAGACAGAGACCCAGAGAGAGGGAGAAAGAAACCCAGAGACAGAGAGACAGAGACCCAGAGAGAGGGAGAAAGAAACCCAGAGACAGAGAGAGACAGAGACCCAGAGACAGAGGGAGACAAGAGACCCAGAGAGAGGGAGAAAGAAACCCAGAGACAGAGAGACAGAGACCCAGAGACAGAGGGAGACAGAGACCCAGAGAGAGAAAGAGAGAGAGAGACAGAGACCCAGAGAGAGGGAGACAGAGACCCAGAGAGACAGAGACCCAGAGACAGAGGGAGACAGAGATCCAGAGAGAGAGAGAGAGAGACAGAGACCCAGAGAGGGAAACAGGGACCCAGAGAGAGGGAGACAGAGACCCAGAGAAAGAGGGAAACAGAGACCCAGAGAGAGAGAGTGGGAGACAGAGACCCAGAGAGGGAAACAGGGACCCAGAGAGAGGGAGACAGACAGGGAGACAGAGGTGAGAAAGAGACAGAGACTGGGAGAAGGGGAGACACAGAGACGGAGATAGACAGACAGATGAGATCCAAGAAAGGACAGAGACCTGGAGATGGACAGGAGATGAGACTGAGAGATGAGACTGCAGTGAGAGAGATGAGAAAGAGGATCAGAGAGAGAGAGAGAGGCAGTCACAGAGAGACAAGATCCAAAGGAAAGGGACAGAGACTCAGAGGAAGATGAAACTAGGAGAGGGAAAGAGAGAGAAGTGGGGAGAGGGAAAGAGACAAGACCCAAAGAAAGGGGACAGGGACCCTGAGACAGGCAAAGGGAGGGAGCCCTGGAGAGTAGAGGCGGGAGGTTCTGGAGCCCACGCCATGAGGGCTGGAAGACACCCCCACCCACTGCTGCACCGAGACCCCAGGACCGTCCTCTTCTCTTCCCAGGCCCCTCCCCACGGTCTCCAACACACAAAGCAGGGTGCTGCAGCTGGCCTCCCAGGGCCTGGGGGGCCACAGCGACCTGAGGAGCCTGCTGTGCACCTTAACTTGCTGTCTGTCCCCAATCCATGGCATTCAGTGGCACCCGCTTTTCTGGGGAGGGGATCCCCAACTTCTTCATATTCTCAGCAGTGTCCAAACCCCCTCGAAAGTTCCAAAGCTGCTGACTGGGAGCCACACCATGTCCAGCCCCTGGGACCCCAGCCCCATTGGAAACAGGAAAAGGAGGGAACCCCAGGCTCTGACGGACGAGTGAAGCCTCATGGGGCTCAAGGGCCTGGAATCCACCTCAGTCCCCGGGTCATTCTGGTGGTGACTTGGCCAGGGCCTCCCCACCTTCCTTCAGTCTGGCCGCCCCCCACCGGCCAGGGTGGGCCACGGGGATCCTCAGTCCCACAGGCTAGGACCAGCACCCTTCATCTCATAACAGGGTGTCTCTGAGCACACCTCAGAAGCCCTCAGTTTCCTCATCTGAAATCTATGGCATCACAGCCTCATCTTCTGTTATTCGATAACTGTTTACTGAGCATCTACTATGTGCCAGGCACTGTTCCAGGTGCTGGGGACACAGCAGGGAGCAAGACACAGTTGAGGGCTCTCACAGAGGTGACACTGACAATAAGCAAGATGACCAAGATAATCCTGGATTTAGGAACTTAAATAGAATGGTGGGCTAGTGGGTGCTAGGGGACGGGGTGTGAGGGGCTATTTTAGATTCCGTGGTGCAGAAAGGTCTCCCAGAGAGGATGGCCTTGAGCTGGGATCTACGTCATCAGAAGGACCCGGCTCTGGGAAGATCCAGAAGGAAGGGAACTCCAGCTGGAGGGCACCGCAGGACACAGGAACAAACTCTGTGTATCGGAAGCACAGACAGAGGAAGGCCCTGTGGCTGGACAGTGCTGGGGAGGGGCAGAGAGGACGGAGGAGGGGCTGTGAGCAAGACTGGCAGGGCCAGTCCTGCAGGGTCCTGTGAGTTTGGACATGGCAAAGGGTTTGGTCTTTTATGCA
This sequence comes from Gorilla gorilla gorilla, assembly GCF_029281585.2. Taxonomy (NCBI): domain Eukaryota; kingdom Metazoa; phylum Chordata; class Mammalia; order Primates; family Hominidae; genus Gorilla; species Gorilla gorilla. The sequence continues at coordinate 139,894,148 of NC_073234.2, forward strand.
AAAGACAGCTGTGAAGGCCTAGAAGCAGTGAAGGCCCAGGGGCCATGAGCACGGCAGCACCCATATCTCGGCGAAGACCATCCTCCAATCCCAGAAACCGCGCTGCCCAGGCCATGGCTGATTCCAGCGCTCGGCCAGGAAGTATGCAAGAAGAGCCCAGAGTGACTTTAAGTCAAGAATTGCCAAAAACAAAAGAAAACAAAAGTCAAAAGGACACAGAACCCAGCCTGAAGGTTTCCGGCTGCCAGAGCTGGAACAATGTGAGTGACAACAGAAATAACCCTGGGACTAGATTAGCGTCCCAGGAATAAAACAAATCCCCACGAGTCCATGTGATTACAAACAAATGATTCAATACATCAATACATGGAGGAGAAGGGACAGATCTTTCTTCTAGAGTTCCAATGAATAAATGTCCAAGAGAGGAGGGAAACACAAAATCGTCATTAGAACGCAGTAATAACCCAACCGCCGCTGGCAAGATCCGGGGATGAATGCTAAATTGGTTGGCAAAATTTTAAGGAGCAACAGCAAATTTGCACAGTCTCAAAGAATCTCCCCGCAAGTATGTATGAATCATGGCGGTGGCTCCACAAATCTATATTCCTCCCTCCAGGAGGCGGAGCTTAACTCCCCTCCCCTGGAAGATGGGTGGGACTTGGTGACTCCCTAGTAAAGAACAGAGCAAAGGAGGGATAACTCTAAGGCGACAGCGGAGACCTAGGGCAGAGCCCCCTATCATGTGGGCATCACGCAGCCCCCTTACCTCTCTCTGGTCTTCCCCAAAACCCACCATCCCAGTCTTACCAGGAGGAAACACCTGTAAAAGAAAGCCATGACCAGTGATCTTCACAAGTGCTGGGGTCGTGAAAAACAAGGCAAGGCTGAGAAGCCGTCACGGACTGGAGACTAAAGAGACACGAGCACAAATGTCACGTGAGAACCTGAATCAGATCCTGGACCAGAAAACAGACGTTGGCGGAGAGACGGGTGAAAATGCAAAGACAGCTAGTAGTTTAGCAGAGGGTCATGTGCCACTATTTCTTTCTTAGTATTTTGTTTTGTTTTGTTTTGATTTTTGTTTTTAGAGACAGGGTCTTACCCTGTCTCCCAGGCGGGAGTGCAGTGGCTTGATCATGGCTCACTGTATCCTTGAACTCCTGGGCTCAAGCAATCCTCCTGCCTCAGCCTCCTGAGTAGCTGGAACTACAGGTACATGCCACCATACTTGGCTAATTTATTTTTTGGTAGAGATGAGGTCTTGCTTTGTTGCCCACCTCGTCTCCAACTCCTAGCCTCAAGTGATCCTCCCACCTTGGCCTCCCAAAGTGCTGGGATGACAGGCGTGGGCCACCATGGCAGGCCCTAGTTGTGGTAAGTGTTTCTCTGATGTTATATAAGCTGTCCACATGAGGGGTGCCAGGTGACGTGTGTGTGGGAACTCTGGAGCATATTTGCAACTCTTCTGTTGCACAACGTACAATCTAGTTACTTCAAAATAAATAGTTCCACCTTCCCACAAAAGAAGAGAGACAGAATCCACTTTGAAACACCATGGTGAGGACCATACAAAATTGACTTTGGGGTTTGCAGGTGGTACACTGCCTAGTACAGGTGGGAATGTCACCCCCAACCCCAACTAAAAAAAAACTGATATGTGTAAAGTCCTAAGTCCCAGCACCTCAAAACATGACCTCATTTGGAAACAGGGTCTTTAGAGCGAGAAGCAAGTTAGAATGAGGTCACTGGGGTGGGCCCTAATCCAATGACTTATGAAAAGGGGAAATTTGGACAAAAAGACAGAACACACGGAGGGGAGATGACGCGAACAGACACGGGAAGAACACCACACGAATACAAAAGATGGGAGTGACGCATCTCCCAGCCAAGGAACGCCAAGGAGGCCGGCAGCCGCCAGGAGCTGGAACCGGCAAGGAAGCAGCCTCCCCCAGAGCCTTCCAGAGAATGTGGTCCTGCAGCACCTTGATTTCCAACTGCTGGCCTCCAGTACTGTGAGAGAAGAAAGTTCCTGCCATTTTCAGCCGCCCGGTTCACGGCCGAGTGTTAAGGCAGCGCTGAGAAGCTAGTCTGGCATGTGATCTTCCACAAACCGCGGTGCTGTCACTGCAGCTGGAAAACGACTCGGTGAGTATGAGGCCTCGAGGTGGTGGTGATGTGCATGCAGCCGTCTGTTTGCCACCGATGGGCAGCAACTGAGGGTGTGACTCCACCCTGGCTGATCCAGGTTTCCTCCCAAAGCAAGGACACTGCCTGCCACCCAGAGACATCCACGTACCACGCAAGAGGACACATGTCAAGTCTGCAAACACATGTCAAGTCCGCAGGGTGCAAATTGCACAGTGCACAGGCCAGAGACAGCCTCTGAGGGTGCTGTGTTGGGCTGTGGTGCTTTATTTTTATTTTTTATTTTTTTGAGATGGAGTCTGTTGCTCTGTCACCTAGGCTGGAGTGCAGTGGCACAATCTCGGCTCACTGCAACCTCTGCCTCCCAGGTTCAAGTGATTCTCCTGCCTCAGCCTCCCAAGTAGCTGGAGCTATAGGCACGTGCCACTACGCCCAGCTAATTTTCGTATTTTTAGTAGAGACGGGGTTTCACTATATTGGCCAGGCTGATCTCAAACTCCTGACCTCATGATCTGCCTGCCTCAGCCTCCCAAAGTGCTGGGATTACAGGTGTGAGCCACCGCACCCAGCTGGTGCTTTCTAAAATCCTAAATTCATTGCCAGCACAGAAAACCAGAGGCTGTTACACAAAAAGCCAAACCTAAAGCTTCTCTTGAAAACATCAGGCCATCGGGCCACACCCCTTCATGGCCACAGGCTGGGAAACTGAGGCTTGGCTGTCCCTTTCAAAGGTTGCCCAGCTCCCCGTTCCTCAGCCCCTACCACTCCCTATTGCCTCACACCAGCCCTCCTCACTCAAACCTTCCTTCCCACTCCTGGAGGCAGCCACCTGGGGGACTCCTGGTTTATGATGCCCACGTGTTCAACATTCCTCTGGCAAACGTTTTTTTAAGTGTTTATTTTGTTCCAAGCAGTGTTTAGGCAATGAAGATGCAAATAGCTTACCGCAGACAAATCTTTTCTGCTGAGCTTCTGTCCGGCAAGCATAAGGACCACAGTCTGTAGGAGGGCTCTGGAGGCATGGGCTAAGCAGCATGTGATGAGTTTGCTGGTAGAGGCATTCATGGGGTGCAAAGAAGTCAGGGTTTAAAAACACACACCCTATAAGGAAACCTAGTCTTGCCATCTGCCAGGGCACTGGAGAGGAGAAGCAGGACATAGGAGGGCAGGATAAGGAGGCAGGAATTATGAGAGTATTCCAGGGGAGTCCGGTTGGACCCTGGCTGGGACTGGTCCTGGGGTTTATGGGGTACTGGAAAAGGAAAGCTTGGGGCAATCAGGCCTTCCTTCCTGGAGGAAGGGAGGTTTGAGCTGAGGCCTGAAAGAAGCAGAGGAATGGGGTGGGAAGAAGAAAATGAGCAGAGCCCTGGGTTCTAGGGAGGGAGGCAGCAATAGTGAATCTAGAGAGGGCAGAAGGGGTGCTCAGGGAGAGCCTGACCCCGGCTGCAGGGGAGAGGAAGAGGGAGGCAGATATGCAGGGCCCGGATACCTTGGGAAGAGACTGCGGGTTGGGGTGATGGTCTGAACCTCCTGATCACTGAGCACCAACCAAAAGCTGTGACAGTGCCAAACAATGTGATGTGACTTGTCTAAGGTCACCCAGGTAGGGAGGGGCAGGGCCTGGAGTAGAGACCCAGGAGAGGAAGCTGGCTGGATGTGCAGTTAGGACTGGTCTAGGAATTTGTCTGTGTGACCCTGGGGGAGTCATCTGATGTCTCTGAACAAGACCAGAGAGACCTGCTAAGAGTAACCTGGGTTCTGACTGATCCCCCTTTCCGCCTGCACAGCCCCGGGTCTGACAGTTCCCATCAGCTGACCCCCAAATGAGGCAGCAGGAGGGAAGAAATCAGGCTGCGAAAAAAGAAAAACGAGCAACAGAAGAAACCAGCAGGCTTCCAGGCCTGAGGGGGCCAGTGAACCAGGGCAACCCCCGGGCAGGCAGAGGCAGAATGTGCCTGAGCGCCATCTGCCGCTCATCCCCAGGTCCCACGCGCTTTCACCACATCCCACGCGGGCTCCATAGACGCCCGGGAATTCCTGGAGCGTCCTGCCCAGGGTGCGGCCCATTCCTTGATGTAGCCCCCATCTCCTGCCCCTCTGCGGCTGCCCCGGCCCCGCCCCGGTGGTCTGAGCGCTCCCTCCTGCAGCAGGGGACACCAACAGCGCCCGAAGCAGGTGGCGGTGGGAGGGCAGCGGAGGCGGCTACAGGCGACTCCAACGCGTCCGAAATCGTCTGTGCGGCAGGAAGTCAAGCGTGAAATTAACTTTCACTCCGCGGCCCCAGCATGCAGATGCAGAGAAATTAAAGTGACGGGACAAGGTCTCTGGGGAGGGAACGACCTCCCACCTAGAAGCAATGACAGCAGCGGGGCAAGGAGGCCGTGAGCGCCGGGGAGGCTGCTCCAGGGGAAGCTGGGAGCCCCACCTGACCCCGGCTGGATCATCTCATTGTCCCATGGCGGCAGTCACTTATCACAATGTATTTATTCTTATCAGCCTCCCCTACTAGAATGTCAGGCCTCATTCACTCCTATCTCCTAGAGGCCCAGAACAGTGCCTGGCGTGTAGTAGATGCTCAGTAAATATTTGTCGAATGAATGAGTTTGGGTCTCTGTAGACGAAAGAAGAACCAAAAACCCAGTATGTGCTCTATGTGCTGAGCACTGACCTCAGTGAGCACGTCTGAAACTGGGCCCTAGAGGGCAAGTGACTTCCCACAGGGACACACAGCTAGTCAAACAGCCAGGATAAGCTGCGGTCCCACTTGAGGTCCCTGTGTCCAGCCATGCGGTGGGACGGGGCCTGCACAGGGCCTCCCTTCCCATGTCCCAGCACTGGACACGAGACAGTTTCTGCAGTCTAGCATGAGCAGTCACGAAACATCAGAGCCTGCAAGGAGTGCAGGGTGCAGAGGCTGCCAAGGGCAGCTTCCTGGGCACTGCAGATTTCCTGAACATTATGCACCCTCAGCTTGCATACCTCCCAGTGACAGGGTGCTCACTACCTACCTCGGCAGCTCCTGCAGGGGCCTTCCCATGGTATTCTCACCCCTACCCCCAGGTCCTTCCTCCCTGCAGCCACCAAAGTGAACTTTTAAAACAAAAGTCTGATCACATTGCTTCCTGGGATAAACTTCATCACTATTATAAACTTCATCATTATTATCCCAACAGATAATAAAACCGGAACTCCTTACCAGCCCCCCGTGACCTGGCCTGTGCCCTCCTCTCCCTTGCCTACCTCCTTGGGCCATGCCAGCCTTCTCTGTGACCCCTGCCAGCTCAGGGAGGCCTTTGCACCTCCTGTTCCACCTGTCTGGGACACTCCCCAGAGGTCCACACAACCGGCTGCTGCTCAGCCTACAAGGGTCCCCTTAACTGTCATGGCCTGCCCTGACCTCTCTGGCTAATGTCACCCCCTCATTTTCTCTCCCATTACCCCACTTACCAGAGTAATAGAATTTTTAAAAAATGAATGACTGCACAATGAAATTTAATGATAACCACATTGAAATCTAAAAAATAGAAGGGATGATAATTTTAGTAGAAAATATCCAAAAAACTAAAATTATTAGGACAAATCAGTTCCAATAATTTACATACAAAGGTTTTTCTAACAGAAATTGACTACTTACAGTGTAGGAAATCTTAATTATTCATCTATTTGTTTTATATTATATTATATATATTTTTTGAGACAGAGTCTTGCTCTGTTGCCCAGGCTGGAGTGCAGTGGCGTGATCTCAGCGCACTGCAACCTCCATCTTCCAGGTTCAAGCAATTCTCCTGCCTCAACCTCCTGAGTAGCTGGGACTACAGGTACACGCCACCACAGCCGGCTAATTTTTGTATTTTTAGTAGAGATGGGGTTTCACCATGTTGGCCAGGCTGGTCTCGAACTCCTGACCTCAAGTGATCTGCCTGCCTCGGCCTTCCAAAGTGCGGGGATTACAGGCATGAGCCACCGTGCCCAGCACATCTATTTGTTTTAAATATAAACATGTTTGTTTGTGATTTAGATTTGGAACAAATTCAGTGAGGTGGTTACCTATTTAGTCAAAATGTACTTTAATAGACCACAGCCATTCTCTGAGGAAGATGATGAGATGTCAAATACAGCACTGGCTTTAATATGCTTACAGTTTTATTCTACTTACACAAAGATGAAGCAATATCTATTTGCTGGTGTTATCTATATGAGCATCTTGCTCCTCTTTTGTTTAGATTCTATGGCTGTCTTTATTACCTGAAATCAACCACAGTATTCAGCTTAAAATATCACTCACTTTAAGTGAAAAAAACCTACGTAAAATTGTCAGTATAATAATATGGCTATCAAAAATTATTATGTCAAAAAGAAAAATCATAACTAGGTATATGAAGGCATAAAGAGCTTAAGATAGTTATGTCAGCATAGTACTTTAGATTTGCTGGTATTTTCTGTTTTTTTTTCTTTCTTTCTTTTTTTTTTTTTTTTAAAAGAAACAGGGTTTTGCTCTGTCTCCCAGGCTGGGGTACAGTGGTGCAATCACGGCTCACTGCAGCCCTGAACTCCTGGGCTCAAGCGATTCTCCCTCCTTCGCCTCCTGAGTACCTGGGACCACAGGCACGTGCCACCACACCCAGCTAATTTCTTGTCAGTTTTTGCTATGTTTGGCCAGGCTGGTCTTGAACTCCTGGCCCCAGGCAGTCCTCCCACCTCAGCCTCCCAAAGTGCTCGGATTATAGGCATGAGCCACTGCACCCGGCTGGATTAGCTGACATTCTCTTGTTTTGTTTACTTAACTCATTCTGGTTCTGTCTCCACTGCTAGACAAATCTTGATGAGGGACGAGGCCTTTGTTTTATCCAAGGCTGAGTAGCCAAGGCCTAGAACGGGACCTGACACACAGCAGGCTCTCAATAAAGATGGGATGAATGAATGAGGGAATGCCCCAAACAGCCCGGACTCAGTTGAGAACACCCCACCCTCATCCCCTAAACCACCTGTGATGAGGTCCTAAGAACGTCCCCCTTGCTTTCAGCACCCCTCCATCTGTGGCTTCCCACCCCAGACAGGGGCCCCAGAGCGAGGCAGGTCCCAGGAAGCTGCAGAAGGGACAGGCGTAGCCCGATTGGAAGACAAACTATGTCGAGTCAAAAGGGATCTGGGACCTGGGCAATGAATGAGCCCGCCAGGCCGATGAGGAGCCCAGGCTGCATCTGACATGGGCCTTCTGTACCAGCCCGGGACCCCTGGCGCAGAACACATGCCCCTTCCTGACACACTCTGCAGCCCCTGCTGGCCACTGGCTGAGGATGACCCCCTTGCCAGCCATGCTGGTGAAGTACCTTTGTCAGGTGCTCCTGAACCCGAGAAGGCCAAGGGCCTCAACTAGCAAGGAGAGATTTTCTAGGCTGCTGCAACAATGACCAGATGCTGCAGGAGGGTGGCCAAGTTGATCACCTGAGCTTGGACCAGTCGCGCAACTCTGGAAACTACAACAGCAGCGATCTCCCCGTCGACTAGCCCAGCACCAGCAGATGTGTGAAAACACTGGAAGGTTTGCATGCTTTCAGGAACGGGGAGCTCACCACCGCATATACACTCTGTAGTTCCATCCCAGGAACGCTTGAACAACCGGACCGGGCTGAACTACCCACTGAATCAGCTAAACGCCTCCCTTTGCAGCCACACTCAAATGCCTGTACCCTCTCACCATGACGAACCTTGAACATTCAACAGCTATGATCCCGAAGAGTCTCACCTCCAACCTACCAGCCCACCACACGGCCATATGTTCCTCAAGGGGCAAGATCTGCAGCCCCTTTTACCTTTTGGGTTCCTGGGCACTAACATGAGATAACATGCCCTCCTCAGCCCAACAGTCTATGCTCCCGTTAATGCATCCCAAGAAAAAGCCAGCCCCCTTCCAGCTGCCACACCTCCAACGCCTTGTACCCCGCTTGAAGATACAATGCTACCAGCCTCCAGCACTGCCCCACCCGATGGCATGTGGCACTTAATTGACATTTTCTTCCCTCCTAGCACCGGTCTGGGAAAAGGCCCCCATCATTAGAATACATCACATTGGCCACCTCCAAAGCCTCAGGGCCTGGATGAGTGCTCTGATCTGCCCCATAGTGGGCTGTGCCAGAGGGACCTCTCTGTGCAGACACCAGGTGATTCCCAAACATGCTTATGCCAGAGCCCAAAACACCAGCCCCCCACCTGCACTGGGGCCACTCCCCATCTCCCTGAGCCAGCTGCCTTCTGCCCACAACAGCTCCCTCCTGCTCGAACAGGATGCAGATGTACAGCCTGGGACCTCTGACCTCCATCTCTCCAGACCCACCTGTGCAACAGCAGCTCCCTCGCCCACCCTCCCAAATCCTGGCCTGTCTCCCAAAACCTCAGGGGGACACTCTCTCTGCTCCCCGCCCCCACCCCAGGTGCCACCTAGGACTGTCTCCTGTCCCCTCCGGGAGCACCTGGCCCTGGCCGGGAGCCCCTGATGGGAACAGAGAGCCCACGTCCCACATCCCATGCAGGCTGCTGAGAGCCTGCTTGCCCACCCTGCCTCCGTGTGTCTGCACGGCTGCCCGCAAGCACTCACATTTTGATGTTCTCATGATACTGCCGGGTGTCGGAGGGCTGGTTGTACAGCGGCTGCAAAGGGAGAGAGAGAAGGGCATCAGAGCCCGGCTGGCCACTGGCCACTGCAGAGCCCACCGGTAGGAGCCCCAGCCCTGGCACGGAGGAGCTGTCCTCTGGGTGAGGGCTCAGCCGCAGGCAGGCATGAAACAGAACACAGGGACCCAGCACGCAGCCCCAGCCAGGAACAGGCTGAAACTGGTTCCTCGGGAACAGCTGTGGGTACTGTGACCACCCCCACCAAGGTCGTCATGGCTGCTCTGCGGGGCATTCAGCAGTGCTGGCCTGGAAGGGGCCACAGCCAAGAGCACACCAGGACAAACCCACACACACCCCAGAGATTGGCCCTGGCCACCAAACGTGGAAAGCCACTTGGCTTCCTAGCTCACCATGGAAACGCGCGTCCCAACGCTGCAAGATACCACTCCACCCCCACTGACCAGCAAAAGACAAAAACGTTGAATGCCAAGTGTTGGTGAGGTCTGGGGTGACAGGAAGGCTGGCACATAGCTGGTGGGAGCATGGTGTATGGGCACACATCCCCCAGAGAGACAACAGCCACTACCTGGTAACGAACACCGACACCCCCGCTTCCGACCCCCATGCTCCTGCAGATGCCTACTGTGCTCCGCCAGGAGACGGGCGCTAGGATGTTCCTAACGCACTGTTCACAGCGGCCAGTGAGAAGCAAGCTAGCCGTCCACCACCAGAAGAGCAGCTAAGGAGACCAGGACTCGGTTACACCACAAATCCCACACAGCAGTGAGAAAGGGAGGCAGGGCCCACATGTAGCAAGCACAGGGCTTCAAAGAGCGTATCAGGAGACGCAGAAAGCACGGCAGCATCTGTGATGGTGCAGGGACCAAGCCAGCTGCCACGTGTCCCCTCCCAGATGGAAGAACCTTGCTTAGCAACCAAGGGCACAGCCTAGGTTCAAGTCCCGGTTCTGATGCTTTCTAGCTGGGTCTCCCTGGGAAGTTACTTATTCCATCTGTGCCTCCATTTCTCCTCATCTATAAAATGGGGTTAAACTCATAGGATTTTGTGAAGATCAAACGAGACAGTGCATGCTAACCTCTGAGGCTGGCTCCTGCAGGCTGAAGTGCCGAGAGGTGCCAGTCACATTGCCGCCATCAGGGAGCAGTGACTGTGCTAATGGCACCCACCTTTCACGCCTCCCTGTAACCACCCATGACCTTGCTGTGGCCAGTGGAATCGCTGCACACTTAGCAAAAGCAGAGGCTTGAAGATGCGAGTTCGCATTTCTGCTGTTTCTGTCAAGAGAATGAGCCTAGCCTGGCCTGCAGGAAGCGGGCAGAGAGGCAAGGAGCAGCGTGGTGCAACCCAGCCTGGGCTGAGCTACAACGCCGGCCCCCTGACTCCCTCGCTGGCCACGGAGGTGCAAGAGCTGAGCCCACACCTGCAGAAATGCTCAGCTGCCTTCCAGACAGGTGAGAAACAGTGAACAGTTGCTGCTTCAAGCCTCTAAATGTGGGGCTGCTTTATTCCCCAGCAGTAGCCATGTAACCATACCGGGTAACTGATACAATCATCCCCCACTGTACAGAAAGAAAAATTGAGTCCTTAAGAGGTTACAACATTTGCCCACAGCTGGTAAGAGATGAGCCTGAATGACAGCCCGCCTCTCAGCTCCAGCGCTGGAGAAAGGAGTCTGCTCCCCTCTCTGCCTGAGTCTCTGTGTGTGTGTGTGTGTGTATGTCTTTCTGTCTGTCTGTCTCCCTCTCGTCCTGTCCCTCTCCCTCTCACACACCCAGGCACACAGCAGGAGCCTCCCAGGGTGGCCATGGGTGACTATGGTGGGAAGATCAGGTACAGAGTGTGAGTGATCAGATGGAACAGGGAAGGATGGAGACGTGGAGTCCTGCAGCCTCAGGGCAGGGCTGCAGCGACAGAAGGGACACACAAGTCTCTTCCCTGGGGATAGAGCTGAACACACCTCCCGATGACGCCGGCAGAGTGGGCCACCCAGACCCCCGCCCACCCATCCCCAGGGAAGGGCCTCTGCAGCTCTACAGAGCCTCACAGACAGTCTCGGCTGGTGACAATGTCGCCTTTCCCCCTGTAGCCCCAGATCCCCTCCTAGGGAATTCACCACTGGGCTCGGGCAATTCCAGGCTCCTGCTCAGCTACTCTCCTGGGGACAGAGATGTCATCCTGCAGCTGCCATGGGCCATTTCTCCCCGTGCCGGGTCAGGCTCCCCTCCCAAGGTTCTCAGCCCTGAACAGAGGGCAGTTTCCCCACCCTGACCCTGGAAGTTTGAACAAGAGGGAGAAGTGGGCAGAGGAACAAGAGAGCCCACGGTCAGACTCACTGCAGAACTTCCCAGTGGAGGGAAGGGGTGCAGTGCAGCATCCCTGCAGAGGGTGCGAATCCTCGTCTCAGGAATGGCAAGGGGCCCTGTGAAGATGCCCATGCTGTAACCCGGGCAACCACACTGGCTCCTTTTATGTTCCCCACATGCCAATCAAATGCAGGCCAGGTGCAAGCGGACATCACTTAAAGGTTCGGGTTTTGGAAACAGATAGGCCCCAATTTAAATGGTGGCTCCTCCCTCACTAGCTGTGAGCTTGGACAAGTGCCCTAAACACTCCAGCCTCGGTTTCCTCATCTGGAATTTGGGTGTAGGTCAAAGAGGACCTACTTCACGGAAATTTTGGATAGCCCAGAAAATTTCAGACTTGGTGAAATTTGATGTTTGTCTTGTTTTGGTTTTAAAGATAGCAAACAGCCGAAGGGGGCCAGAAAGGGGCTGGAAGCCCACAGCACGCAGCCCTGGGAGGGCGAGGTGGGCAGAGGGGACAGTGCTTCTGCGGCACAGGCGGGTGCAGAAATGCAGGACCGGCTCCCAGGGGCAGCAAGAGCCCGGTCAGCCTCCAACCCACCAAAGCCACAGGGGAGGGAGGCCACTTCCACTTGGTGGCCTCCTCCCCTGCCCTGTAGATAGGGACACAGCCCCTGCTTCTCAAGGCGGCCATCGGTGAGGGGCCCACAAGGTGAAGGCCCCGAAGGACTGAGGATACTGTGGGGTGCTGCTGCCTCTAAACAGGAGCTGCCCCCCTGGGAGGCACTCACCGGCCACTCCCCGAGGCCACTGAACCCCAGGAGCCCAGGGGAGGCTCTGGGCCCAGAGCTGCCTGGAATGCCGTGCACCGCCATGGCAACAGGCTGAGGACAGCCATCTTGGAAAGCCCAGAAGGGAGTGGGGGGAGGGAGGGACAGTGACATGTCCTGGCAGGTGCATTGCTGAGGGGACGCAGGGCCCGAGGGGACTCCCCAACATCCCCCTTACCCTCTGCAGAGGGGGCTGCACAAAGGCCTGGCGGCTCCCCAGCCCAGGCTAGCCGGGGTCCCCACATGGGGCCATGAGGCACCTCCACAGCCACACAGGCTGGGGGGCATGGCTGGACCCTGTCCCTCACCCCCAGGCCTTATCCTCCCGGGAGAAATGACCCCTGGGGGGACTCACGCCAGTGAGAGAATCGAGGCCTAGATGCGTGTGGAGCCTGGGGCGGTGGGGGCGGCACCCAGGAGGCCCCAAGGTCCAGCTCTCTCTTGCTCAGCCTCCGTCTCCTCTAAAATCAGAGGCACAGCCACTCAGAGGGCAGAAAGAGGGCAAAGGGGAGCAGGTGCCAGACGCAGGGCGCAGGCAGAGATGAGGCATGGTGGTGACTAAGAAAGCCAGCAGGGGCCAGGGAGGAGGCGGCCCCCCTCGGGCTTTGAGCCAGCCAGCAGGGCCACCAGGAAGAGCCAGAGTCCCAGGCGGCCTGAGCTGGCAATAAATGAAGTGACAGCCCCAGCCCTCAACCCGCTGGTGACACCAGCTTCTTAAAATAACGCCTTGGAACAGGAAGGAAGCAATGACTCAAAGCGGCAGAGAGGTCGGGGCTGCTGGGCACGCCCTCCACCACTGCGCCCGCTCCCAGCCTGGTCCAGTCCCCACAGCTGGGCTGGAGGGGTCGTGCCCCACCATCTCAGTGCCCCCGACCCCTGGTTAGCACCTCTGGTGCTATTTTCATCCTTTCCAATGCAAATTCCTCCAGGAAGGCCACAGGGATCTGTCCCTGCCAAGGGGAGGGGCGTTGGAACTGCAGCTTCTGATGGAAGACACCCTGGGAACTGGACTCTGTGGCCCACAGCACCTCAGGCCGTCCCTGGCCTGGGCTTCTGGCACCCAGGTGGTAGACAGGACCCTGCAGAGGGTGCACCACGCAGCTGCCTCTGCTTGGAGGATGCCTGTGGCCACTCGGGCCTGGCAGATCTGTGCAGAACTGGCCGGCCGCTCCCCCAGGGGCTCAGCACACCTCCACGCCTCATCTCTTGCTGTGTGGCCCGGCACAAGGCACTCCTCTCACTGAGCCTCATCCAGAAAATGGGACGGCAACGGCTCTGTGAGGCGTCCTCCCTGTCCCCACTGACTGGCACCAAGCCAGGGGCCTTCAAGAGTCCAGACACTAGATCTTAGCCTCCTGTGCTATCAGCCTTGTGGAAGCCTCTGCTCTGAGATCCCCAAGTGGAAGACAACCCCGTCCCCTTGTCTCCAAAGAACCAGAGAAGACTCACTGTGGGGTCCCTGGTTGCAAAGCTTCTGACACCAGCAGCTGCCCACCCCCATCTGCCCACAGACTCCCACGGACAGGGGCTTCCTCGCCTGTGTTCCTCGGGCCCTAAGACACAGGCCCTTTCCCCCAGGAGGCCCCCGGGGACCAATCAGGAAACGGGAGCGGGAGGACCCGGAAGTCTGGAAATGGTCGGGAACTTCATCCAACCCTGCCATCCCTAGGAGAAACCGAGGCAAGAGGCAGCTTACTGGTGGAGATGTAAAATGGTACGGCCGCTTTGGAAAAGAGTTGGGCAGTTCCTCAAGGGGCTAAACAGGGTTAACAAAGGATCTAGCAATTCCACGCCTAGGTACACACCCAGGAGAAATGAAGACGTACGTTCACATGGAAACGGCACACTAATGTTCACAGCAACTTTATTCACAATACTCCAAATATGCAATCTCACGTCCACTGACTGATGAGTGGGTAAACAACACGTGACCTACCCCTACAGTGAAATATGATTCAGCCACAAAAAGGAACGAAGGACCGACCCACGCTCGACACGGATGAACCTCGAAAACATGATGCTGAGTGAGAGAAACCAGACACAAAGGACCACATATTGCAAGATTCCATTTATAGGAAATGTCCAGAATAGGCAAATCCATAGAGACAGAAGGGTTTCTTTTTGAGATGATGGAATGTTCTAAAATTGACCGTGGTGACAGTTGCACACATCTGTGAATACACTAAAACCCACTGAACTGTACACTTTAAGTGAGTGAATGGCATGCGTGTGAATTGTACCTCAATAAAGCTGTTTACAAAACAAAAAAACAAGCAAGCAGCAGCTCCTGCTGCTGCTGAAAACTTCCCCAGAAATCACTTCCACTGAGAGAAGCACGACCCCAGGCCAGAGCTCACCACCCAGATCGCCCAGGCCCGAGGATGTGCCTGGAGGGGGCAGAGCCCTGAAGGGGTGGGGGAGCCCAGCGAGGTTCCTGAGTCCAGCCAGGTGGGCAGCTGGGCCCTGCTTCTGAGCTGGAGGAGCCCTTGCCATCTCCTCCCTGCTTCTGCCTTCTGAGTGGGCCTGGGAGCCCGGGGCTTGCAGTTCCTGAGTGGCCTCAACAGACGGACCCCGGGCTTTGGGGAGCTCTCACTGCAAAACTGAGCAGCCTGCAGAAACTTCAGGGGGAGCAGCTCATCACCAAATTGTTCACAACTACTGAGCACTTCGTAGGGGCCAGTTGCTGCACTAGGTGAGCCTTTAACAGGCAGCACTGCCTTTAACCCCGGGAAGACCCTGGAAGGAGGCCCTAGAGCCTCCGCCTGTCCCAGATGAGAGAGCACTGTGGTACTGGGAGGTCAGCCCGTTTCCTAAGGCCACTTGGCAAACATGCAGTGGAGCTGAGTTTAGATTGAGGCTCTGAAGGTGTCAGACTTCTGTTTCGTTTTTTTATGAGGCAGGGTCTCATTCTATTGCCCAGGCTGGAGTGCAGTGGTGTGATCATAGCTCACCGCAGCCTTGAACTCCAGGGCTCAAGCGATCCTCCTGCCTCAGCCTCCCAAGTAGCTGGGACGACAGGCGTGCATCACCACACCTGGTGAACTTTTTAATTTTTTGCAGAGACAAGGTCTTGCTATTTTGCCCAGGCTGATCTCAAATTCCTGGCTTCATGCAATCCTCCTGCCTTGGCCTTCCATAGCACTGGGATTACAGGTATGAGCCACTACACATGGCTGAAGGCATAAGCCTTTATCTGCACCCTGGGCGCACTCACACGCACACCCTAGCCCACCATGCACACAGAGACTCTCCCTCATCTGGCACACATGTGGGTAGCATATGCCTTCAGTGCCCACCACAGCCATCCATGCTGACCAGCTCAGTGGGCACAGATGGCTGTGGGGCAGGCAGGGGCTGCGGCCCGTTCTCTGGGGGCTAGGGCTTCTGCATCCACCCATCCTCAGCCCAGGGACTCCAGGAGGCCTGGGGCCTGCTTTCCAGCTCTGCTGCTGACATGGCATCTTTCCGCAGCAAAAGGACACTAGTGACAGCCATCATCGCCATCATCACCGCCATCATCATCATCATCACCATCATCATCATAGCTAATGCCCAGCACTTACTGTTTACAAGGCAGGCGCTGCACCTGATGTTGGAAAAATATTAACACAGCTCCTCCTCACTGTAATCCAATGGAATAGGTGCTGTTAGGATTCCCATTTTACAGATGAGGAAGCTGAAGCACAGGGAGGGTAACAGACCCGCTCAGGGTCACACCACCATGAAGCGGTGCACCTGGGAGTGGACCGAGATTGTGTGACCCAGAGAACCGGCTCTCCGCGCTCAGCTGGAGCAAGCGCACCGGCCTACAGATGTGTGACTCTCCTCACAGCCCGAGCGGCCGGGCTTCACAGTATGCACAGGAGTGCGCAGGTGGCCCCGCAGGCGCTCGCTGCCAAGACTCCCCACCCCCACCCAGCCCAGCCAGACCCGCCCACCCTCTATCTGCCGTCCTCTCATCAGGAAGGTGGGTTTCCTGCTTCCTCTGCGGACGCCGCCTGGGCAGCGCTTGGTAATAGATGACTTCCTCCTCCGCTGCACCCTCCCGCCTCCCTGCCCACCTCTCCAGCCACCCCTGCCCTCCCCTGAGCCCCTGACCCTGTACCCCAGCTCACCAGCTCCACCTGGGGCCCCAGGCCTTCCAGAATCCGATGTGCAGCTTCAGCCTTCTTCTGCAGGGTGATGGCGAAGAGGAGGAATTTTTTAAAAAAACAAAAAAACACAGATTATAAATAGAGGCTTCCCGGAGCAGCGGGCACCTGCCCAGCCCAGTCCAGCATGCTGATCCTCAGCACGGGGGAGGGAGGCCCGGGGCCCCCTGCAGGCCCTCCCCACACTGGAAAAAAACACAGAGGAGCCTCAATACCCCCACAGCGGCCCCAGCAAGCCAGCCAAGTTTCGATTTTAGCAAACGCGCCGGGTCCACCGAAGCCTGCTCCCCGGCAGGCGCGCAGGCCTCGCTCCCCCAGGGCCCAGCGACGTGGGCACCGCTCCCCACCAGCCCAGCCGACACTGCCAGCCCTGAGATGCCTTCCCTCGCCCTGGAAGCTGGTTGGGTTGTCTACAATTACCTCAGAGCTAGTGCAGCCAGCGAGCGGAGGAGGAGGAGGAGGAGGAGGAGGGAGGGCGAGATAGAGGCGCTCGGAGATACCCTTTCTAGGATTCTTGTGTTTCACAATCATGCAATTATTTCTGGGCTGCCCCGGGGCCTCCCCGCCTCCTCCCCACTCACAACTGGGGACTTATTAGGAAAACAGGAACATGTGGTGCAGGGCTCGGTGGCCGCTCCGTCAATAGGCTGGACCTCCGGGCCCCCACCCCGGCCCTCGGTGTGAAGGCAGACATTGTGCCTCGGCCAGGCCCACCAGCTCCCAGCCTGGGACCACCAGCTCCCAGCCTGGGACCACCAGGGTCCGCTCAGAGGAGGCCTGGAGGGCAGCCCAGGCCAGCCGGGTACAGGGAGGTGGGGGGCGGAGGGGCTCCTGAAGGTGGCTTCATGGGGGCTGTGGCGGAGGGCAGGGGCAGAATTTGGGTGGGTTTGGGTGCCCCCTGCACCAGGCTAAACTGCGTGTGTGCTGGCAAATGGGTGTTCACAGGCTGGCACGCAGGTGAGCCCCTGCTGTGACTCAGCTGCATTGGGGCAGTCACTCAGTATTTGGCAAGGACTAGGCGGACAGGCCGCAGAAGTCACCATCACCATACTGAAACTGTCCCCAGTGACCCCAAACCAGATTGGCCAAAAGGAGGTGACCCCAAGCCCTGGGAAATGTGGCTGCCAACAAAAATTTGACGCAGCCTTTGCCAAGATCTCCTTGCAGGGCGGAGGTGCCCAGGCTCCCCGGCTGCAGCAGAGAGAGGAGGGCGTGGCAGGCCAGCATCACTCCCCCTCCCCAACCCCCGGAGAAAGACAGCGGGTATGTAGGCGGGCTCAAGCTGGAACCTAGAGCTGCCTCCGCCTACAGCCCAGAGCCCGGCCCACCAAGAGCAGAGCCATGCTCTTGGCCACCTTCAGGCTGAGCCAAAACCCCGAGACCTGCAGCCTCAAGGTGCGGCTGGGGGCCAGAAGAGCAGGGGAGAACTATTACAGTGATGGTCACTTCTCCAAGCACCTGCCATGAGCCAAGCGTCGGGCACATGGTGTGTTCTTAACATGTCAATTGCGCATAAGCACCATGGGAGGTACAGGCAGGAGTAGCCCCATCTCACAGATGGTGAAACTAAGGCACAGAAACAAAACACAGGGAAGAAGCCCTTCTTATGACCTCCAGGATCCACGGACAGAGGAAGCCAAGGGCCAGGTCCCATGCAGGACCACCTCTAGGCTTGGGACTAGTATTTCTGGTGGATGGGGGCAGACATCACCCGGAGAGTCAATGTCCCAGCCACACCCTCGAAGCAGGAAAGAGTCTGCCCTGGAGTACTGAAGATGGGAGAACCCCTAAGCCAGGCCCAGTGAAGGACTGGGTATGGGGTAGCATGGGGGCAGGGCAGCTCCCAAACACTGGGACCTGGGGAGAGACATGGAATGAATGAGACCTGGCCCCTGCCTGGAATAAACCCAAACAATGGCTGTTGGTTAAGAGCAGTAACAGCAGATTAGTATGCTCAGGCAGAGAAAGGTATGTGTGAAAGTGGGGCACAAGTCACTCTCCCAGAAAGGTAACAGGAGGGCTATATAGGCTAGGTTTTGAGGGATGAATAGGAGTTTGTGTATGATCTGTGGGGATCAGCAGCAACTGTCCATCTAGATAAAAGAGTGATACCAACGGAAAGGGCCAAGCCACTAGAAACTACACTGCCACACAGCTAGCACCTAGAGAGCAGGGAGGACCCCTTCTTCACCTGCCAAAGCCACACGGAGCCCCACCTCCTCCTGTCTCTCTGGGGTGTTTCCTTCACCTCCTGCCCCCACATCCCCTGCTCCCAGTGTTGGGTTTGTTCCTGCTCCATGGTCTTCTCTGGTCCTGCTTGTCAGCCTCCTGGGGAGGTGGGCCTGTGGGGCCCTGTCCCAAGATGGATTGGCCTTTCTCAACACACCTGCCCAACATCTGGGAGTCAGCTGCGCTCTAACCCTCAGCAATCTGAGTCTCCTGACTGAGTCTGGCCTCAGTCTCCCCATTCACGAAACGACCACATCACCCAGGGTACCAAACTCCCATGACCTCTGCAAGGACGTTCTGCAGGGAGCAAAGTGACGTGCGTGTCATCCCTTCCCTCTTTGAATGCAGAGGAGACACCCTCTAGAACGTAGCATGGCTGGGGAACGTGGACGCAGGCCACAGATTCAGCCTCATGCCAAAAACTCCCCCTCACCTCCTCGGCTGCTGTCTTCCTGCCACCCTGAGCACCAAATCCAAACTCCTCGCCAGGGTCAACAGCGTCCCAGCCCTCACAGGACCTTGACCTCTGCTGGCCCCTCACTGTCCCCTGCACACTGAAAGCCACTACTGCCTCTGAGCCTTTGCACCTACTGTTCCCTGCCTGGAATGCTGTTCCCCACATCTTCACATGCTCTCGCCTGCCTCTTGCTCATGTCTTGACTCAGCCTCCCCTCCCCACAGAGGCCTTCCCTGACCCCCCGCAGCAGGGCGGCCCACCTCCCTCGACCACTCTTTTTCCCACCTGGCTGTCTTCACAGCACATGCGGTCAGGGATAAGGGTCTGCGTCCCACTGTTTATCTTACTGGCCACCTCCCCTGATGAGGACTCCATGAGGAGCAAGGTGCCTGCTCTGTTCTCTGCTGCACCCACAGTGCCTGGACAGCATCTGGCTCACAGTGGATGCTCAGGAATGGTCTAAATACCTGGAAATGGGGTGCGGCTGGCTCCCTCGCTCAGGCTGTCTCTGGGGCAAAGCATTCTTGTACCTATGGGCTGTCCGGTCCCAGCCCAGAACGCTGTCCTCTCTCCACGTCGCTGCAGCTGGCTCAGTGCCTCCCTGCCTCTCCACCAGGACCAGAAGAGGCCAGCGCTGGCCACCAAGCTGCTATCGTCCAGCAGGGCCCAGCACAGGGTTGAGGGCAGTGGGCACTTTCTCCAGGGCCATGGGGGAAGCAGTCCACATCCCGGATGTGCCTGGCCTTTCCAAGGACATGGAGTCCTCTCTGCCCCCTCCATAGAGGTGGATGAGAGGGCAGGCCCTGTCTCCCTGCTCTCCAAGCCACAATCAGGATTGCCAAGCCTCCCAGTAACCTGTTTCTGGGGTACAAGGGCTGCCCCATTTTACAGATGGGGAAACTGAGGCTCAGAGAGGACACTTGGATAGGAGGTCACCAATCCACACAGTTCTAGGCAAAATCCCAAACCCTTCCCACCTGAACCTCTCCCACCTAGAACATTCCCCAACCCCAATATTCCCATGGCTGATATCTCCACATCTCCTCGGCCCCTTTGGGGGCCACCTCCCGACACTGTCTCCCTGGCTGCCCCTGGTCCTGGCAAACAGCAAGTGCTCCAACAGGAGCTCCTGTCTGCATCTTCCCCATGCGGGCCCAAGGCCCAGCTCGCAGGGGACGCCAGGACACACTTGTTACAGCTGAACTAACTCCACCCAAGGGTGGCAAAACTCAGGGACTGCTCTGGCCCAAAGGAGGGCTTCAGGCTGGGCTGCCACCTTCCGGCTGGGAAGCTGGAATTCAGGGGACTCAGCCCCACCCTGGGGGAGAAGGGAAACAGGCCTTTCTCAATCCCACTGAAACCCGACTGCCCCCACGCACGTCCTCACACATTCCTGGCCTTTGGGGGCCGAGGTCTCTGCTCTGATCGTGGTGGGTGGGACTGGCGCCGCAGGGGAGGTGGCCAAGCCTGAGAGAAGCCACTGCCCAAGCTCACCTGGCTCTGAGAGGAAAGGAAAACCTAGGGACTCAAGCCAATGAGCGGCCCCGCTCACCGTGGCGTCCACCCCCTGTAGGGGCTCTCGCCAGGCAACTGAGATCCGGGCAGGTTCTCATTCGAGCAGTGGCACCCCTGCAGAGACTCTGGGTCTGCGTGGCCAGGCCTCCCATGCCCAAAAAGCCTAGGAGCTGTGCTGGGGCACACAAGTCCTTAGTCACCTATGCAGACGGGTGCACGGGAGCACCAGACCCCCGTCACCAAGTGCACATGCCAAGATCTAGGAACACGCAAAGACATACACACGTCCACACACATCAAGGCACACGCACATACACATGTGCACCCAAGTGAACACATGATGTAACCACACCTGCCCCACACCTGCCATCTCACGCACATCCACCTGTACACACATGCACACAGCCTAACGTGTACCCATGTGAACACATGCGTATGCATACAGGTGCACAGATGCACGAATACCTATATACACGCCTCACATGTGCCAATTCGTGGATGAATGTTCACGCATGTGCACATAGCACCCACAAGTATACCTGCACACATACACACACGCACCCACGTGTGTATGCATGGATGTGTAAGTGCACAGATAACCACAGGCCCCACATGCTGACTCATACACGCTTATACACATGTGCACACAGCCATCCAGAGGTCCACACATACACACATGCCCGCATACACACACCCAAGTGTGCTGTATCAATGCACACATCACCACATGCTCGTCCCACACAAGCTGACTCTTACTCTAAGTATTCACATAGAAGTATGCACAGCCATCCAAAGGCACACGTGTATGCTCACACATACACATGTGTATCCAACACACATACCACACATACATCCACCCGTATACACACGTGTACCCACAGGCACACATACCACACATACATCCACCCGTATACACACGTGTACCCACAGGCACACAAACCACACATACATCCACATGCAGCTCTCCTCTAGAGCACAGAAACAGACCTGACACTGATCACTCCCTAGCCTCTCCCCTGCCTGGAAGCCCCATCCTAGCCCCTTCTCTGCCACACTGGCTTCCTCACCTGCAGATTGGGGGCAGCACCTACTCACCCAAGAAGCCCCGAGCCCCCAGTCCTGCACCCAAGCCCCTCCGCTGGCTGCAGCAGTGCCTCAGGGCAACGGCCTACCCGGAGCTTCAGCTTCCTCATCTGCAAACAGAGCCCCATGCCCATGAGCCCCGTGCAGAACTCTCCCAGGGTGGGCGACGAGCAGGAAAAGCGGCAGGTCAGAGGACGCGTGCAGCAGCCTCGCGGGGCTGAAACGGACAATCTGAAAGAACCCCTGGACCCTGGGGGCAGTTCTGATGACCAGGTGGCCGGGCATGGAGGCCAGAGGTGGGGGCCTGGTACAGGATGCTGAGGCCACAGGACGGGGTCTGAAGCACTGCTCTGAAAATCTTGAATCAGGGGGTCTGACGCTGGGCCCTACAAAGAAGCATGAGGAGTGCCAAAACCCCCAAAAGGCTCTACTGAATGCTTCACGTTCACGGTGACTGTTGATGGTATTCTTCTTCTTTGCCCTGCTCAGTCCCGATCACACTGTGCACACACTGAGTCCTAATCACATCACATAAACACTTTCCTTTTAAGACGCTTAGACTGGAAGACAAGGACCTGAGTCTTCTGCTGATTTCTGCATTACTCAGCAACTGGGGTTGCCGCTTCCATCAATCCTGCCTCCTCTCCACCTTGTGAATGAGCCATCTACATCTCTATTGGAAGCAGCCTTCTACCTTTCCCCAGTCAACCTAGCTCCAGGCCCGTCTCCTCTATGAAGCCCATCCTGACTGTTCCCCAGTGTCCTGAATTCCTACAGTACCAGCAACCTGTGCTGCACAAATGCCCCTTATGCATCCACACATCGCTAGCGCTGCCTCTGTGTATGTTTTATCCAGATTCCAAGTGCGTGCCTTGTCCCGGAACCAACAGGCTCCTACCTCGTGCCCACCACCTTTGAAGATCAAAGGAGACGCCAGTCCCCTCTCTGGGACTTGGCCTGTGCCATGCCCCCTCACCCGAACGCCCTCCTTCCGGCCCACCCACTGCCTCCAAGAAGCCTTTCCCAGCACCCACTTCCAGGTCACGCTTCTGCCCTCGTGGGCCCGGGCCACCCTGTCTGCTCCTGCTCTCAGGCTGCAGCCACCCTGCTGGCTGCCCCGCCATCTGTGCACACCTGCCCGGCCCCCGCCCACGCAGGCAGCTCCCAGGAGGCGGGGAGGCGGGAAAAGCCTTGCTCAGCAGGTGCCTCACTAATGTGCTCCGAATGGATAATGAGCCAGACTCCAGCACTCAGAACTGCTAGGCGGGCCCTGCCCGGCAGGGAAGCTGCGTTTTCCGGCTGGCTCAACGTTTAGAGACAGACCCTTGTCCCCCATCTCTCCAGGAACCAGCAGGGAAGGAAGGCGGATTAAAATTTAATCCTACTGATCCCCCAAGGGGCGGTAAGTCCTGGCTGCTCCTGCCAAAGGCGGCTGGGGGCCTCCCGCACATTAGGCTGCAGGCTTTGGAGGCTCAGAGACTCAGCCCAGGCAGAGGATCCCCACCAGCCCCCACGCCCCCAAACCAGAGGCCTCTTCCATGGGCCAGAGCTGGCCACCCGCCTCCATCTCCCCTCCCTTCCTGCCGCCTGAATATTTGCACAATAATTATTTAATGCGCATCTGCCGTGTGGTGAGCAGTGTTTTAGGTGCTGGAGATACCACTGGAAATAAAAGTGGGCAGGAATAAAATCCCTGCCCTTACGGAGTTTCCATTCATAATAAACAGAATAAATAAGTAAAACAGAAATCATGTCCCATGGGGACAAGGGCTAAGGAGAATCAGAAGCCACAAAGGAGGAAAACGGGTGTCATCCTGAAAACTCCTTTTCCTGAAAAAAGGGTTTTCAGTATTAAGTAGAGGGTTGAAACGGGTCTTGCTGAGAAGGGGCCACTTGAGCAAAGATGGAAGTGACAGTATGAGCCTTGCAAGGAGAGGAGCTCCAAGCAGAGGGCCAAGGCACTGCAGCAATGTGCTGGGCCACTGACCTGGCCTCCACAGCTGCTGGAGAGAACCGTGTCTGCTCTCCACCAAGGATCAGAGAGGGCAGGTAGAGGTGACACTCTCAGGAGCCCTGCCCATGTCCCCTCCACTTTGGGCTCCTGGAGCCATCTCAATCTTGGCTCCAAGTCCCAGGCTCAAAGCTCACTTGCTCTGCAGTCTCAGGGAGGTCTCCTTCCCTCTCTGAGCTTTGGTTTCTTGATGAGCAAAATTGAGAGAATAACAGTAGTTCTACTAAATGCAAATAGTATTCTATTAAATGCACAAGGTAAACAAACACAAGAAGAAATGAGAGCTATGATAATGACAATTAATAGCACCAGCTGGCACTTCTTTGGTGCCAGGCACTGTCTGTCCTAAGGGCACTAGGAAATTACCCCTTTAATCCCCACACCAACTGTACTAGGTGATGCCGTCATCGTCACTGTTTTAAAGCTGTGGAGCATGAGGCACAGGAAGGTTTAAGTACAACGCTCCAGGGTCACAGAGCCAGGAAGTGGGAGAAATGGGATTTGAACCCAGGATGCCTGGCTGAAGGATGTGTGGCCCCTTGGCTCTCCTATGACTGTTACTAGTGGTGCTTGGGGTGAGGGGTCAGGGTGTGGGAGAGTGAGCCGGGCACACAGTTCCCAGGCCCCAAACAGGCTTGTCTCATTCTGCATGACATCGCTGTTTCTAGAGGTGGAGGCATAGCCAAACAGGTTGATCCAGTAGTTCCCTGCCTCAGGCTGCCACTGCAGGCACCCACCACGTGACTCGAGGCCTCCCCACCCCCACCTCAACTCTGAGCACTGATTGGCCAAGGAAGATATTACAGAAAAGGCAGCTGGGAAGGGTGGCTGGGGCTACGGGCAGGAGGGGAACCAGAGAAGCCAAGGCAGGGAGAGGAGGTTCCTCATCTGTCACGCTTCACAAGGACCAGTCCCTCTCTGGGCCTCAGTTTCCTCATCCAGAAAATAAGGGAGGGGATCAACATCCACAGATCCTGAGTACATTTAGAAAAAGTCCACTGTAAATCATTAAAGCCCAGCTGGTAGTGGCTTGACTGGGAAGATGGGGAGCTTACCACCTCACCAGACACAAGGTTCCACCTTGGGGGTGCACAGACCCTTAGGGTCCAGCCCCTGGAGACACTGCTCTGAGCATCCCAAGCCCCTCCACCAAGACCAGACCCACTATAGCTGCCCCCAGTGGGATCTCCATGGGCCTCCACAGCCTGCTCCAGACTCTGTGTTTCAATCATCTCAAAGGCCCCTTTCAGGGCCCAGTATCAGTGGAAGCCAGTGCTGAGAACTCAGGCCCTGTGGTCTGACAGCCCACAGGTTCAAATCCAGGTCCAATGCTTCCTAGCTGTGTGACTCTGGACAAGTCACTTAACCTCTCTTGGCCTTAGGAAAATGGAAATGACACCTGTACCTGCCCTTCCAGGACTGACGGGAGGGGCTGCTCCATGAAACCTCACTGCTGCGGTCATAATGTCATTATCTTTTTCCTTAAAGGGATTTCTTCTGCACCAGCACCTAAAGTGGCAGCCCCTTACCCTTGGCCATCAGCTGGACCCTGGTGCTCTCCTGGAGCCCAAAACCTCTGTTTTGTGTTGCATCCTGCTGACCAGCCATAGTCCACACCCATCTGAGTGTCTGAGCAGAACAGCCCAGAGGCCACACCAGGATGGCTTTCCACCGGTCACCTTCCCCCACCCACTCATAAACCCTGTATCTCTGGGGGAGAGGGTGGCGAGGTCCCCTCCCCACGTAGATGGAAACACTGAGGCCCGATTCATGGTGCCCCCTGTGAAGCTCCTCATGGCCAGCACCAGGGGGCAGCAGGCCAGGGCGGGGACACATACCCGGTTCTCGTCGTAGATGATCTGCACCAGGCTGCGGTGCTTCGACTCGATGGGCGGCGGTGACACGGGCTTCTCAGGCTCGGGCGGCTTGGCAGCCTCCTCCTCCAGCTGTTGCTGTGGGGAGAGGCAGAACGTGAGGGATGAGCACCCCAGCGGGTGGAAGGAGGGCTGCAGCCCCCAGGGTGCGGGGAGGCCCCCTTGCAGCCCGGGCCACGGCCGCGCACAGGAAGTCAGGCTGCTACCTATTTCCTGTGAGTCACCCCAGGGACTCCACACCCGGGAGAGGCCCCAGCTCCAGGGCCAGCTGCAGCCTCCAAGCTCCAAAGCCAGGTTCAAATCCTGCCTTCGTGACTTGCCAGCCAGGGAAGCACAGCCAAGCAGCCTCACCCTGCTAGGCCTCAGTTTCCCCATCAGTAAACGGGGCTGATTGCCGTGCCGCCATTCTGACTGTGGTGAGAACTGAATGAGTTACCCAGGCAGGCACAGTCAGGCCTGCTGCGAGCCGGCATTATTACCCATTACGGTTCCTACAGGCAGCATCAGGCAGCACCAGTGCTAGGAGAGGCTGCGCAGACTCCACAGCTGCACTGGTTGAGACTGGAGCTCAACTCCCACTCCTATTTACTGCGTAGCCTTGAGAAGCTCCTGGACCTCTCTAAGCCTTACCTTCCTCTTCTGGAAAATGGGGATAAAAGAGTTACTACTCTAGAGAGCCGCTGTGAGGGTGAAATGAGCTCATGAGGCGTGCAAAGCACGCAGCACCTGACACACAGGTGCTCCTCATCACCCCCATCATCCTCATCCTCACTACCCCCATGATCCTCATCCTCATCACCCCGACCATCTTCATCCTCATCACCCCCATCATCCTCTTCCTCATCACCCCATCACCTGCATCCTCATCACCCTGCTCGTCCTCATCCTCATCACTGTCATCCTCATCACGCCCCTCATCTTCATCCCATCACCTCCATCATCCTCATCCTCATCACCCTCATCATCCTCATCCTCATCACCCCATCACCCTCACCCTCATCCTCATCTTCATCCTCATCACCCCATCATCCTCATCCTCATCACCCTCATCACCCTCATCATCCTCATCCTCATCATCCTCATCCTCATCACCCTCATCATCCTCATCCTCATCACCCTCATCACCCTCATCATCCTCATCCTCATCATCCTCATCCTCATCACCCCATCATCCTCATCCTCATCACCCTCATCACCCTCATCATCCTCATCCTCATCATCCTCATCCTCATCACCCCATCATCCTCATCCTCATCACCCTCATCACCCTCATCATCCTCATCCTCATCATCCTCATCCTCATCACCCCATCATCCTCATCCTCATCACCCTCATCACCCTCATCATCCTCATCCTCATCATCCTCATCCTCATCACCCTCATCATCCTCATCCTCATCACCCTCATCACCCTCATCATCCTCATCCTCATCATCCTCATCCTCATCACCCCATCATCCTCATCCTCATCACCCTCATCACCCTCATCATCCTCATCCTCATCACCCTCACCCTCATCCTCATCACCCCCCCTCATCTTCATCCTCATCACCCCATCATCCTCATCCTCATCACCCTCATCACCCTCATCATCCTCACCCTCATCCTCATCACCCCCCCTCATCTTCATCCTCATCACCCCATCACCCTCATCCTCATCACCCTCATCACCCCATCATCCTCATCATCCTCACCCTCATCATCCTCATCCTCATCACCCCATCACCCTCACCCTCATCCTCATCACCCCCCCTCATCTTCATCCTCATCACCCCATCATCCTCATCATCCTCATCACCCTCATCATCCTCATCCTCATCACCCCATCACCCTCACCCTCATCCTCATCACCCCCCCTCATCTTCATCCTCATCACCCCATCATCCTCATCCTCATCACCCTCATCACCCTCATCCTCATCACCCCATCATCCTCATCCTCATCACCCCCATCATCCTCATCCTCATCACCCCCATCATCCTCATCATCACCCTCATCCTCATCCTCATCACCCCCATCACCCTCATCCTCATCACCCCATCATCCTCATCCTCATCACCCCCATCACCCTCATCCTCATCACCTCCATCACCCTCATCCTCATCACCCCCATCATCCTCATCCTCATCACCTCATCATCCTCATCCTCATCACCCTCATCCTCATCACCCCCATCATCCTCATCCTCATCACCCCCATCATCCTGATCACCCCCATCACCCTCATCCTCATCATCCTCATCCTCATCAGCCCCATCATCCTCATCCTCATCACCCCCTTCACCCTCATCCTCATCACCCCCATCGTCCTCATCCTCATCACTGTCATCCTCATCACTCCCCTCATCTTCATCCTCATCACCCCCCTCATCTTCATCATCTTCACCCCATCATCCTCATCCTCATCACCCCATCACCCTCATCATCCTCATGACTTCCATCATCCTCATCACCCTCATCATCCTCATCATCCCCATCACCCTCATCTTCATCACCCCCATCATCCTCATCCTCATCACCCCTATCATCCTCATCACCCCTTCATCCTCATCCTCATCACCCCCATCACCCTCATCCTCATCACCCTCTTCACCCTCATCCTCATCACCCCCATCCTCATCAACCTCATCCTTATCACCCCCCATCCTCATCACCCCCCTCATCCTCATCACCCCCATCATCCTCGTCACCCTCATCCTCATCACGCCCATCACCCTCATCATCCTCATCACCCTCCTCCTCATCACCCCATCATCCTCATCCTCATCCTCATCACCCCCATCACCCTCATCCTCATCTGTCCATGTATGAACCCCCTCCTCCTAACACCGTTGGAAAGAGCATCCCATCATGCTGCCGTCTGCTTCATAGCAAGAGAGAGGCTGAAGACCAGAGGGTTTAGGGCACTGGCCCAAGGTCAGATGGAAGGCCAATGCCCCATTCTGCAATGTGACAGGGCATCACAAGTGAGATCAGAACATGGTTCTGCTCCACTTATGACGCTCACACAGCCTGCACATGACCACAGAGCAGATCAGTATGAACCCAAAAAGGTGCCCAAGAAGAAGTGAACACAGGAAAAGCCAGAAAATCCAGGATGCTGGCTTTTACAGACTCCATCGCTGGTGGTTTGAGCAGAACTGCCTCAGTCCCACAGCGACCCCTGGTGGTCGCTTCAAGAAGGGCATCAAAATACTCCCCCAAAGCACCAAACAAACAAAGCCAAGAAGGGGAAGAAGCCCACAGCCCCGAAAGGGTGGGCAGGAGAGAGGCTCCCTCCAGCCAGGGAAGGTGGCCCTTCCTCAGGTACTAGAGAAAATACTACCTGGGACACCTACAGAGACCCAGCTAAGAGGGTGACTAGCTCTGCTGGGCCTGGATTCAAGCCTGAGCCCCCCGCTCACCAGCTCTGCAGCCTCAGCTAGGGCTCTTCACCTCCCTGACCTCAGTGTCTACTTCAGCAGAACCTGTGAGTATATGCCTACCTCATAAGGTTGTTTGAAAGATCAAGGAGATAATGCTGAAAAAACTGCTGCACAGCAGTGACACGCTATAAAGGGCTGTCTAATGCAAATCAAAACCACAATGAGATAGCGCTGTACAACCACTAGGATGGCTGGAATCAAAAACATTTTTTAAAGGAAGATAAAAAAGGGTTGGTGTGGCTAGGGACAGTGGCTCACAACTGAAATCCCAGCACTTTGAGAGGCCAAGGTGGGCAGATCACTCAAGACCAGCAGTTTGAGACCAGCTTGGGCAACATGGTGAAACCCCATCTCTACAAAAAATACAAAAATTAGCTGGGTGTCGTGATGCACACCTGTACTCCCAGCTACTCAGAAGGCTGAGGTAGAAGGATCGCTTGAGCCCAGGAGGTAGAGGCTCCAGTGAGCCAAGATGGCACTACTGCACTCCAGCCTGGGCAACAGAGTGAGATTCCATCTCAAAAAAAAAAAAAAAAAAAAAAAGCTGGAGGGCGGTCGGTGAGGATGCGGAAAACCAGGAATCTTCATGCATTGCTGGTAAGAATGTAAAATGGGGCAGCTGATGTGGAAAACAGCCTGGAAAGTCATCAGCAAATTAAACCTAGAGTTACTGTACGACACGACCCAGCAATTCTGCTCCTAGGTATATACCCATGAGAACTGAAAACAGGTGTCCCTGTTTTCAAACAAGTTCAACAAAAACTTGAACACAAATGTTCAACAGCAGCACTATTCACAACAGCCACAGCCCAAATGGCCACAGATGATGAAATAAACAAAAGGAGGCATCTCCATACAACGGAATATGTTTCAGCCATAAAAAGGAATGAAGGATGGAGACAAGAGACAACATGATAAACTCCAAAACCATGACACTATGTAGAAGAAGCCAGAAAGGACGCATACTGTGTGATGCCCTATATAGGAAATGTCTAGAACAGGTCAGTCCATAGAGACAGAGAGTAGGGGAACAGGGAGTGGCTACTTTAGCTCCTATGAGGCTTCCCTGTGGGTTGTTGAAATGGCTGGGAACCAGATAGAGGTGACAGCTGCACAACACTGCAAATGTACGAAATGCCACTGAATTGTGCACTTTAAAATAATTATGCTTGAGAATTTCACTTTTAAAAAATGCCAAAGTGGAATTTAGAGGGGAAAAAACAAACAAACAAAAACCTAACCATTGAGGGCTGCCTTGAGCCACCTGGCTTCCAGCTGCAGTCACCAATGTGTGCCAGTGACCCGCAGCTTCAGCCCCACCCCAAGGCCAGGCCTGGAGGCCTAACGGTGCGGTACCAGGCTGGCCCTGGCAATGCCTGCCCATGCCGCCGGGGCCCGGCCCCTCTCGGGATGCCTGTACCACCAACATGAGACCTACCCACTGCCCGCTGAAGCCTAGGACAGTTGGCAGAGTCTCCAGGACTGGGTCTCACTGCTGGACTATCCTCAAATCCTGGTTCCCCCAACCACGTGACAGCCACGATGGACCCTTGAAATCAATGCTCTCCCCCTGGAGCGTCCTTCAAAACCCAGCTACCAGGGCACCTCTTCCTGGAAGCCTACTCTCACCAGCCTTCACCCACCTGCCTACAGTGGCTAAAATGAGCCCTTGATCCTCCTTGGAGCCCCTACTTCCTTGTCTGGAGGGCACTAGATATAAGCCTGTTTCTCCCATTAGTCTAGACGCTCCCTGGGGCCCAGACAGTGTCACAATGACTCAATCAACCATTTTTAATGAGCACCTACTATGTACCCCATGCTGCTCAGAACACAGCAGTTAACAGGGAGACAAGGAGAGGACCACTGTATAACAAAGCTGGGTCTATATTAATTCAAATAATGATGTCACCAGCAGGGTGATGAGACAGATCAGTGATCAGCAAAATTTCTTTTTGTTGAGATACAGTCTCACTCTGTTGCCCAGGCAAGAGTGCAGTGGCAATCATGGCTCATGCAGCCTAAACCTCCTGGGCTCAGGCACTCCTGCCTCAGCCTCCTGAGTAGCTGTGACCACAGGCATGTGCCACCACACCTGGCTAATGTTTTAAATTATTTGTAGAGACAGGGTCTCGCTATGTTGCCCACACTGGTCTTAAACTCCCGGGCTCAAGTGATCCTCCAGCCTCAGCCTCCCAAAGTGCTGGGATTACAGGCATCAGCCACCATGCCCAGCCCAAAGCTTTTCTTTAAAGGCCTAAACAGCAAATATTTTTGAATTTGCAGGCCACACAGGTCTCTGTTGTGATGACTTAACTCTGCCACTGTGGCAGAAAAGCAGTCATATAAACACACATGTGTATACAGATACATAGACAAGTGGTCGTAGCTGTGCCAATAAAACTTTATTTACAAAAACCAGCAGCAGCTAGAATTGGCTGGATTGGCTGAACCCAGGATAGAGGAGGGTTGGGGGTGTGTGTTCCTGTACAAGGCTGACGGTGGCCTCTTGGTATCAGGGACATCTGAGCAGAGACCTGAATGATACCAGGGAGCAAACCATGAAGAGCTGGGAAAAGGCAGATTATCAAGGAATTGTATATTAACTCATATTTAAAACAAAGTTATAAAATGAATGTTATAAATATTTATATCAGCTTTTTCTCCGCTTGTCTTTGTGTGGTTTCAACAGTGACAATGAGGATTTATTTTTAATCTCGGGATCTTGCTCCCTCTTCTACAAGTTGTCCATTTTACAGGCAAGGAAACCAAGGCTCCAAGAGATGAAATTCCAGGGCCACACAGCTAGTAAAGAGCAGTTAGGAGGCCAGTCCGTTCAGATTCCAGAGCCAGGGGCTGTTTCACCACATTATAGATAAGGAAAGTGAAGCATAGAGAAGGGACTGCCCACCCCACGTTGCCTGGTACTGGAAGAAACAGGATCTGAACCTGGACAGACTGGCTAGAAATCCTGAACTTTTACCCTCCATTCTTGTGCTGTCTAATGCAGCAGCCTGTGTGGCTATTCAAAGGCATGTTTAATACGTATATTAAACAAAAATTAAAAATCAGTTCCTCAGTCACAGTAGGCACATTTCAAATGCTCAACAGTGGAACATGGCTATCCTGCAGATACACAGTGTTTCCATCATGGCAGAAAGTTCTGTGGATGTGCTCCTGTCCAATAAACATAAAGGGCATAAAAACCAGTGAGCACCCAGGAACTTGGGAAGGGCTTGGCACATGTCTGTGACACCGCTGTCACTGCTGCTAGAATGGAGACTCAGAGCAAACACTCCCCCTCCCCCTGCCCATTCACACCTGCTTCTTCTTCAGCTTAGAGATCTGCTGCTCTACCATGGTGATCTCTCGGTCCACGCGGTCCATGTTCTGGATCAGCTCCTCCTTGGACAGCCGCGGCGGCACCAGCTCCAGCTCAGGGTCAGTGTGCGGGGGGCTGGGGGGAGACACCGGTTCCAGCTTGCCCGTCAGGCTACGGTCCTGTGGCAGAAAAAAAGCAGGCATGGGGTCAGCACAGGGGACACCCCCAGTCTGTACGACCCTGTGATGGTTAATACTGTCAACCTGACTGTATTGAAGGAGGCAAAGTATTGATCCTCGGTATGTCTGTGAGGGTGTTGCCAAAGGAGATTAACATTTGAGTCAGTGGGCTGGAGAAGGCAGACCCACCCTTAATCTGTGTAGGCACCATCTAATCAGCTGCCAGCGAATATAAAGCAGACAGAAAAATGTGCAAAGGCGAGACTGGCCTAGCCTCCCAGCCTACATCTTTCTCCCGTGCTGGATGCTTCCTGCCCTCGAACATCACACTCCAAGTTCTTCAAGCTTTGGACTCAGACTGGCTTCCTTGCTTCTCAGCTTGCAGATGGCCTGCTGTGGGACCTTGTGATCGTGTGAGTTAATACTCCTTAATAAATTCCCCTTTATGTAATATATATATATATATTTTCTATTAGTTCTGTCCCTCTAGAGAACCCTGACTAATGTAGTTGCCAACTTTTTGCCTGCTGCCATCCATGTAAGATGTGACTTGCTCCTCTTTGCCCTCTGCCATGATTGTGAGCCCTCCACAGCCACATGGAACTGTGAGTACAATTAAACCTCTTTCTTTTTTAAATTGCCCAGTCTTGGGTATGTCTTTATCAGCAGCATGAAAACGGACTAATACACACCCCCTCCCCAATACACCCCCGGTTTCCATCCCTGACTCCAGGCCCAGAGTCCTGGACATCTGTCAGGACAGTCCTCACCTGTTCAAGGATCCCATTCCCATCCCAGCCATCACCGATTCTCCAAAATTCAGAGTCCCTTACAGCCTTCAAGATGCGGTTCAAATGCTCTTGCTACATGAATGGTTTCCCAGCCTCTCCTCAAGTTGTGAAGTCTTCCAGCTCCCTGTTCCCGTAACACACCTCTCTTCTTCCACTTACCCCATCTGTGTGTTCCCCACCAGCCCAAGGAACCAAGACCCACAGCCTCCATTCTCCCAAGGCCTGGCCTCTGCATACCCTCTGTAAACATTCATCCATGAAGCTCTGTCCAAACACGCAAGTTCCAGAACCATGCAGCCAACACACATGTGGCTTTGCAGAAAACATATATGGTCCCAAACACACGGAAAAGCCATCAGAATGGGCTACAGTTAAGCTAAAACAAGTTATCTCGGCAGCAGGGCAGAAGAGGGTGTTTTTACTTTCTTCTTTTTATTTGCCCGTTATTTTTTCTGATTTTCTTTCACTGAGAGTCACTCTTTGTGTAATACAGCTGTTTTTGAAAATGTGCTTAACAACAAAGGAAGCCTGCATTCAGTTATCCATGGACACCTTCATCCCACCAGCTAAAGTCTGGTGCACCCAGGCTGTGCTGGGAACACTCTCAGGATAAGGAGGTTAGAAAAAACAACCCAGGCCTCACCTGTGCAGCCCTGGGTTCAAATCCCGGCCCCCTCTGCCACTCTCCAGTTCCGTGACCTCCAGCAGATCACTCAACTGCTTCCTGCCTCAGTTCCCCATCTGCTCAATGGGGAGAACAGTTGGCACCTCCCTGGTCCTTGTGAGTCTTGAATGAGTTAATGGCTCTGAGCCTGGCATACCGTAAGCCTCAATAAATGTTGGCTGGGATGGTCCTCCCCTAGCCGGGCTCCAGAACCCAGCCCCCGCCCTGTGCCATCCTTGCAGCCAAGCCGGCAGCTGCTGGCAGACGAGGCCCAGAGCAGCGCCAGGCCACCACCTCCCCGCCCCCGCAGCAGCTGCACCCAGAGGACATAGGGTGCATTATTCTCCCGACAACTGCAGCCCGGGGGCCACCGAGTGCCCCCCCAACCTCAGGATTCACAGAGGCTGCATCATCTTCTGTCCACTCCTGCCATCCTCAGGGCCTCTGTCCTCCCCTCACCCCACAGAGCCCCAGCAAGACCCACAGGGGCCAAGAGTCTTGGAGTCACATTAGGTTTGCCTCTGGCCTCTGTTACCATGTGAGATGTGGGGGCAAGGACAGCAGGGGCCTGGACAACCTGGTGCTCCCTCCACACACACGGACTCCTCGAGGGAAACAGAGAAAAGGGCTCATATCCCTCAATCGCCCCAGTGCAGTCCTCCATGCTCCTCAGGCCACCTCCCCCAGGGACACCTAGAAATCACACCTGGGGCCGCTCACAGCTCAGCCTATCCCAGTCCTCTGCACACCCCATGAAGTGGATCCCACAACAGCCCTCCGAGGGGACTGCTGCTCCATCTCCATTACGCAGAGGCAGAAACAGAGCCTGGAGGCCACTGGGGCTGGATGCCAGAGGCCGGCACTTTCCTATAAAGGGCCAGATGGTAAAAATAGCTCAAGCTTTGAGGGCCACAAGGTCTCTGTCTCACCTACTCACCCCTGCCATTGTATTGCAAAAGCAGCCGCAGGCAACGGGGAACAAATGGGCGTGGCTGTGTGCCAATGAAACTTTATTTACAAAAACACACTGAGGGCCAGATTTGGAGCTTGCTGGAGTTTGCTGGCCTCCTGCTCTAAGCAATTCACAAATCTTAATCCACGTAACCGTCATAACCACCGTGGGAAGTGGGATTTCTGTTCGACGACATGCCCAAGGCCACTCAGCATCCTACCTTGGAAAGTGCTTGAAGGGGGAGGCTGCAGGGGCTCCCACATCAGAAATGGCCACACATCTGTTCACCCCACAGAACCGTGGGGCTGAGCCATTCACCCCACAGAACCATAGGGCTGAGCATAAGCGCCAAAGCAGCACCCCTTCCAGGGACCCAGAGTGCAGGACCTCCAGAAACTCAAGGCAAAAGTGTGTGTGGAAGAAAAACTCCCTAGAAAAAGCCTCAGGAGTGTGTATGCACGTACCAGTGGGTGTGGGGCCCTCATTGCTCCCCAACAGGAGGGCAGGCAGGGGGCCATGGGCATCTGACCCCACCCACAGCAAACCATGGACAGCTCATGCGTCTGGCACCCCCGGGCCTTTGCACAGGCTGGCTCCGCTACCCAGAGTGCCCAACACCCCTTCTGTGCCAACTGACGTGAGACATCCCCACGCCACCACCCAGGCCCTCACTGCGGTCCACCTTGGGTGCTTGGCTGGTCTCTCCCTGCAGCCCATGTCATTTCTTGCGGTTCTTAAGACAAAAGGTGGCAGCAAACATGGCACCCAGAGCCCGGTCACACTACTGGTGGCAAGAAACATCTCCGCTATCCTATCTCTGCTCTTCCACCGGGACCAAGAAGAGAGATAACAGAGCAAGGACAAGGATGTGGAAGGAAGGGGTATGGGGGCCAGGCCACCCTAAAACTCTGAGAGCAAACTGCTCATCCAACCTGGGAATAATTCTCCAAAGCAACATTAACAAAAAGAAGGTTTCCATCCCCAGGGCTAACAGGCAGCACCAGGAGTAAAAGCAGCAGCTGGCAACCACTAGCAACACTTGGAAAAGTTGCTGGAAACTTACTTCCTTTAAACTCTCCATGGATAAAAGCCGTTGTCTTTAATGGGTTCTTCTTTAAGTTCGGGTTTAGCTTTTATTCGCAGCAAAATTGCACAAGTAAGTCCATCACCTGATGAACAGATAAATAAAACATGGCATATCCATACAAGCAATGTGAAGGGCCGGAGGTGGAGGCCGAGGCAGGAGGATCGCTTGAGCCCAGGAGTTCAAGACCGCCTGGGCAACATAGCAAGACCCCATCTTTATTAAAAAAAAAAAAAAGGAATGAAGCACTGACCCAGGCTACATTGTGGATGAACCCCGAGAATATGATGCTGAGTGGAAGTGGACAGACATAAAAGGCTGCAGAGTGTACAATTCCACTTATAAGAAATGTCCAGAATAGGCAAATCCAGAGAGATGGACAGTGATTCGTGGTTGCCAGGAAAAAGGAGGAGGGGGAAGTGGGGGGTGACATGGTTTGGCCGTGTCCCCACCCAAATCTCATCTTGAATTGTAGTTCCCATAATTCCCACATGTCGTGGGAGGGGCCAAGTGGAGGTCATTGAATCATGGGGGCGGTTTCCCCCGTCCTGTTCTCATGATGGTGAGTGAGTTCTCATGAGATCTGATGGTTTATAAGGGGCTTTCCCCACTTTTGCTCAGCACTTCTCGCTGCTGCCATGTGAAGAAGGACGTGTTTGCTTCCCCTTCCACCACGACCGTGAGTTTCCTGAGGCCTCTCCAGCCATGCAGAACTGTGAGTCAACTAAACCTTTTTCTGTTATAAATTACCCTGTCTCGGGTATGTCTTTATTAGCGGTGTAAGGACAGACTAACACAGGGAGTGACTGATTAATGAGTATGGGGGTCTCCTTTTGGGGTGATGAGAATGATCTAGAATTAGACAGGTGACAGCTGCACAACATTGTAAATGTCCTACAAGCCAACGAGCTCTTCACTTTAATGTGGTTACTTTTTTGTGAACCGCCCCTCAACTGAAAAAGAAGCGGCAAACCCGGATTGCCAAGAGCGCTTCCCCTGGTGCTGGGTTTCCCAGGACGGGGGCTGAGGGAGCCTGGCGGTCAGGCCTGCAGGTGCACTCCTGATGACTGTCCACCTTCCCACTCACCCAAAGCTGCAGGGAACAAAACAACAAACTAATACACCCCGCACAAGTTGCCAGGGGGCAGTGGGTACCTTTTACTCATCAGATGCCCCTGGTGTAAAACTTCAAGCTAGCGTGAAAGAGAAAAGTTTATTATGCAAAACTGAAGACACAGAGGCAGAAAAGCCCCTCGGCTCCCCTGTGCCAGCTCCAGGAAAAAGCAGGGCCCAGCTTCATGCACTCCCAATACACCCCCTCCTCTGGCCACAATGACAGGTTCCAGGACAGGCATGGGCCCACTCATGGTGAGGAGGAAAAGCAGTTTGGGGCTAGAAATGCGGAGAGAAGGAGGAAGAGTTCTCTTTGCTGGCCTTGAACCTGGGAGGAGGAAGGCCTGGAGTCACCGGCTTCCTTCCTGCTAGCACACCAAGACCCTGTGAAAGATGGCAGAGCCAAGGGATGAAAAGGGACAGGGTCCTGAGGACATCGTGTCACCTAGATCAAGCTGTACCTGAAGCTAACCAATGCTGGACTTCAGTTATGTGAGCCAGAATTCATGTTTAAATTTGACAGGGGCTGTCTGTCCCCCTTAGGGATTTTCAGAGATAGTGCTATTTGTGACAATTCTAAAGTCCCCAAAACAAAGTTCGGTGAATTCCCAAGGAAGTCTCTGATGCCACAGAACTCTGGAGGCTGAAGAGCAGAGAAGCATCAGAAAACAGGAACACGGTGGGGCAGAGGGGGCACACACAGAAAAATCCCATCAAATTCCTGCCTCAGGCGCCCAGCTGAATTCCACACAGCAGATGCAGAAAACCTCTCAACTCGCTCTCCCAGGCATCTTCCCTTGCTCAGACTTTCCAAATCTCTTCACGGCCTGGAGCAATTACTGCGGCCAGGCTGGCCAGGTCCCAGCACCAAGCCCATCACACCCCCACCTTGTGGTCCAAGCAGAGAGGAGAGAGAGACAGACACAGAGATGAAGACAGACAGACAGATTGAGAAACAGAAATGGACATAGATGAAGACAGAGAGAAACAGAGACAGAAAGACAGAGAAGTGGTGACAGACACCCACAAAAAGAAAGAGATAGAGATAGAGGGACACAAAGAGAAAGAGATGGAGAGGCAGAGACACAGACAGAGACAGACACAGAGACTAAGAGAGATCCCAGAGGGCGCACCACAGGCAGAGGCATTCCTGACAAGAAGAGGGAAAGCCAGGCAGGCAGAAAGAACCACAGAGCAACGGTAAGGGATGGAGACCCACCAGAACCCACAGGCCAGAGCGCGTGGACATGCTGGAGAGACGGGCAGGCAGCGACTCACCCCCCGGGCCTGCTCTCTGCGCAGAGACAAAACGCGCACCTGGGGGACAACAGCCCACTCAGGGGTTGGTCACCCTCCAAGGCTGGGCCCTGAGCTGCCTGCGCACAAACACATGCACACACACGTGCACATGCGCACACACACACATGCACACGCACGCACATGCACGGACACATGCACACACGTGCGCACACAAACACACGTACACACACGCAACACATGCACACTCACACGCACACACACACAAACACGCATGGACACACGCACGCACACACAGGTACATGTGCGCACACAGGCACATGAGTGCACACATGCATACACACGCACACGCACACACACAAACACGCATGGACACGCACACAGGCACATGCGCGCATACACACGCACATGCACGCGCACGCACACACACACACACCCGCACCCACACACAAACGCACACACGCATGCACACGCACACGCATGCACACGCACACACACACCCTGGCCTGCTATCCATCCAGGCCCCACTTCAGGGGAGTTGTTCAAATGGAAACATCTCTCCCAGGAGGCTGAGCTAAAATTCTCTCCTGCCTTCTGTAACAACAAAACAAAACAAAAGAGGAGAAAGCAGATTCCAGTGCTAATGGGGGATGCCAGGCAGAGGGAGGAGGGCACCCCACCAGGGAGACCAGAGGGGACCCAGAGCAGCAGGTCAACCTGGAGGCAGGCATGGGGTGCACTCCCAGCTGCCTGGGCCTGAATCCCGTTCCCCTGCGTCCAGCTCGCTCAGCCTGGGGCCGTCTACAAAATGGGGGTCACAGACTCAGCCTCCTTGGGCTGGGAAGAGATCAGGGAATGACACTGGCTGGGCATGACTTGGCACGTGGCAGGCAGTCGGCGCTCACTTAATGGCACCCGCCATCACTGCAGCATTCTTACCACCGTGTGAATGCCTCCTGCGTGCCAGCCTCCTGATAAAGGAGGTGCCTCACCCTAGGGGTCCACCATTCAATCCAATCCGGCCGCACTGGGCAGAAAAGGGGACCCTGTAGGCCTGAGTGGCCACTTCCCTCCCCGGGGCTGTCTCCCAGTCCCCACCGCCCACCCCTACTCCCACTGCAGGAGGAGGATGGCCTTTGCCCTGAGGCTGCTAAGGAGCTTAGGGTGCCCCAGAGCTGTGCAGGGAGGGGCCCGTGTCACAGCTGGCCGGGCACCAGGCTACAACAAGGATGAGGATGCCACCTGGCCACAGCCCCACCCCGGCCTGGGCAGTCAGACACAGCTGGGTGGCTGAGTGACCCTGGGGGACTGAAGCCTCTGGGGACACTGCCTGCGATTCCCCCACCAGCCCTGCCATCGGCATCCTCTGTGGAAGCTGGAGAGAGAACAAGCCTCCAGCCTGGTATGTCCTGAGCTTTACTGAAACCACAGCAAACTCCCACAGCAGCAAACCACAGGTGCTTAATCTGTGCACATCCTCACCACCGCCACCGTCTAGGTTCCACTTTCTGTTTCAAAGAGGAATGAAATCAAAGGGCTGTGGAGGGCACTGGAGGCGTGGCAGGCCCCAGGCTGGACACACACGTGGGAGGTGTCGTTCTCCAACCAAGAAATGGCCATGGGCCAAGCACCCCCAGGCGCCCTTGTCCGGCTGTGAGTTGTGAGTTCCTGCAAGGGCTAACTGGGCTCACAGGACCCTGGACTCCAGGCGAGTGGGGGAAGGAGGGGGAGCAGATGGGGGTAGGGGGTGGGAGAGCAAGGGGATGGGGGAGGTGAGTGGATGGGGGAGGGGCAAGGCCACTGGTGGGAGATGATGGCAGGCAGAACCCATGGGTGAGGGGCGGCTGGGAGGTGAGGGGGAGGGGCAGGTAATGAAGGCAAGGACAGATGGCCGCAGGCAGATGGGCTGGGTGGCGCTGGGTGGTGGCTGGGAGTGGCTCTGTGGTAGGGAGGTCGCCCCAGGGGACGAGCAGGGAGAGACGGCTCCTGCCGAGGAAGCAGGGGGTGAAGGGGAGTGAGCAGGACAGGGGGGCTGTTTGGGTGGAAAGAAAGAGAGGGAGGAAGAAGGAAGGAGGAAGGTGTAGAAGGAGAGAAGGAAGGGGAGGAAGGGCAGGAAGCATGTGCTGGAAGGGTTGGGCGTCGGGGCAGGGATGCTGGCTGGGGTACGCGAGGGGGCAGTGCCCAAGAGGAACTGGCATCGACACCAGTCCCAAGCCCAGACCCAAGTGCAGGCGGCCCAAGCCCCAGGCCACAGAGACCCCCTTCAAGGCCAGCAGGGCCCCTGTGGCTGAATCTCACACCCCAGGAGGACGTGGTGGGGCTGCAGCCTCAGCCATGAGTGGCCTCGAGAGTCCCCATAGTGCTAGCCACAGGTCTCCCCTGCCATGCAGGCCCTGGAGGGCAGCCAGGACTGGAAGGAGCGAGGAAAGAGGAATGTGCCTGGGGGAGGGCGCTCCTGCCGAGGGCACAGCCGGTGCAAAGGTCCCCAGGTGGGAACGTGCCTGGCGTGTTTGAGGAACTCCAGGGTGGCCTGGGAGGCTGTATGTGAGCAGTTGAGAGGGCTGGTGCAGGGAGATGAGGTCAGGGAGGTGACGGGGCTGGATCACGCTGGACCTGCAGCCCATGGC
The DNA here is from genome assembly GCF_029281585.2 of Gorilla gorilla gorilla. Taxonomy (NCBI): domain Eukaryota; kingdom Metazoa; phylum Chordata; class Mammalia; order Primates; family Hominidae; genus Gorilla; species Gorilla gorilla. Next base: position 139,934,788 of record NC_073234.2, read on the forward strand.
AAGGATTTTGGCTTTTTCCTGCTTGAGACAGGAGCCATGGATGGTTTGGAGCACAGGGGGGAACACACAGGAGGATGCAGTCGTCTGCCTTTCTAAGAGCCCTCTGGCTGCTGCTTGGAAGATAAACTGAAGGGAGCAGAGGGAGGCAGGAGCAGGGAGACCCAGGAGGAGGCTACTGCAAAGTTACTGGAGAGCAACGGCGAGCTCAGGCCGGGGGTGGCCTCAGGTGTGGGCAGAAGGCTGGAATTGGGATATCTTAGGGCAGAGGTGTCAGGATTTGCTGATGGACTGGAAGTACGCAGGAGAGCAGGGAGGTGGCCAGGGTGGAGTCCCTGAGTGCCAACAAGAACACAGCTGCATCCGCCAGGGGAGGTTCCTGAGTGGGCTCTCAGGCGCATGTGGTCTGTTGGCTAGGAGTTCATTAACTGACCTCCACTTTCCTGTGACAACTTGGTGAGGCGGGGGCTGCCCCAGTGGCAGGGAGGCCAAGCCAACCAACGACCACACAGACACCCCAGCCCCTCCCTCCCCTGGCCCCAGAGGCAGCCCTGTGGGTATCTGGCAGGTGTGCAGGTGTCGGGGCCACAGCCACTCAGAGCAGGAGGGGAAGCCCAGCTATCCCAGCCCCAGGACGGCACCCCCACCTCCTGCCAGCCCAAGCCCACCCCAGGGATATCCCAGGTTCCACGCGGGTATCCTCTCTCCCCAAGAGAAGGCCGAGTCTGGCCCAGGTGGCCTGGCCCCGCAGCCAGACCACCACCCATGCCGGCTCACGGGTGCCAAGTAGTTCCCACGCATGGGGCCCACAGCCGAGCCCTCTACCCACATGACCAGGTGACACCCTGCCCACAAGGTCCCAGATCAGTGAGGAAGAAACGGGGCTCAGAGAGGCACAAAGGCAGCACAGCTGTGGAGGTGGGGGTGGTGGAAATCGCACCTGGGTCACCTGAGGGCAGATGGACGGAGGGCCCTGGGATGAGTGAGTGTGCCCAGGTGAGGCCTGGGCCCACCTGCAATGCCAGGCAGCCCCCCCATGGAGATGCAGACGAGCCTAAAGTTTTCTGGCTCCCCTGCCCAAAGTGCATCCGTGGTCCCTCAGGCCTGGGTGGCTGCAGACTCAACCCACGCCAGCCCAGTGCCACATGGTGGCCCAAGGAGCAGCCAGACTGGGCAGTAGAAGGAGGCTTTGTCATTCTAGGGGTCCAGGCCATGTCCTAACCAAGCACCGCCCCTTTAGTGCTGAGCCAACTCTGTCTCATCTCACTTTGTGGGACTCTGGAGTCTCCCCTCCCTGACCCTTAAGAATCCAGAAGTCTCAGGCGCCTGGCAGAGCCCTGAGCTGTCCACCTCGCGGGCCGGGGTTCAAGGCCCAGGGGGCTGCCTGCTGTGCAGGGCTCGAGGCAGGGGTCACTGAGCCCCCCGTTCCAAGCAAGCATGGAACCAAACAACCCACCCTCGAGGAAGCTCTCAGAATGTGCTGAAAGCTGACCACCGACCACAGGACGGTCCTGACCCCCATCGAATGGCAGCTCTCTGCTCCACGGCACCCCAGGCCCTCCCATCCCAGCTCTCCCCTCCCTCACACCAGCTACCCCGTGACCACAAGCCTATTCCTGCCCCAGGGCCTTTGCACTTGCTGCTCTGCCCGCCTGGAACACTTTCCCCACTTCTTCCCACACTCTGGCACCTCCAGAGACCTAGCGCCTGCCCTCTTCCTGCCACCCAGCTCTGTGCACCTGGTGCTTCGCCCACCTCCAAGCCTTTGCCCGAGCTGTCCCCTCCCTGCACACCTACCCGCCACCTCCCACCCAGCCCAACCAGCAGCAGAACCTCAAGCGGGAGAGGAGCTCCCAGCTGGGGGCCCAGGCTTACCTTGGTAAGGTCTTCAGATCCCGCAGGCTGGCCCGTGGCCAGCAGGGGTGACGGTCGCAGCAGGGGGTCAGGCAGCAGCTCTAGCCGAGGGCGCTTGCTTTCAATGAACTCCATCTCTGACTTCCCCAGCTCGGGCAGGTATGAGTGGGACTCTGGCCGCAGGTGGAGCTCCTGGGACCTGCGGGAGGTGAGGCATCCAATGTCACATAGGAGATTGCGGCTCTGAGAACTCCCAAGGCCCGGACCACCCTCTGCGCCGAGCATCTACTGTGCGCCGTGCTCTGTATGATCCTGCCGGGAAGGTGCTCACAGGAGCCCACCTCCCACGGTCCCACAGCAGGGCAGGACTCCAATGCAGCGCTGCCTTCCTTCAGGTCCACATTCACTGAGGACATTTACAGGGAGGGAGTGTGCTACGGTGGCACTGGAACACCCCAGAGTGACTGCCCCTCCCTCTCCACAGACCACCCCACCGTCCCCACCTGGGGCTGGCTACAATGCAGAATCTCCAGTACCATCTGAGGCATACTGAGTCAGACTCTGCATTTTAACAAGATCGCTGGGTGGTTCACAGGCACAGTCCATCCGGGAAACGCTGTGAGCCTAACACAGATAACAGCACCCGTGATGCCATTTCCCTCTCACCCACGCAGGGCAGACATCGCTGGCCGATCGCAGAACTCTTGCTGCTGAACCTGGCTTAACCACCTTCTCAACTCAGCCTAGCAGTCCGGTGCAGAGACTGGAGCTGCCCAGTTTCCCCAGCGACTGGCTCTCCTGAACCCTCCTCCGCAGTGTGCCTAGAGAGGGCACGGCCTTGCCTAACTAAGCACACCCCACAGAGCTGGGACTCCTGGCCTCCACCTCTGAGGCTCCAGCCATCACCCACCAGAAAGAGCCTGAACATGGGCCTTGCTGAAATGCTTTTCCCAGAGGCTAAGCAGGGAATCCACAGCTGTTCCCCTCCTGCACAAGCCCTGCCTGGCCTGGCCCTCGCTGTCCCGCCACTGCACTCCTGCCCCAGGGCCTTTGCACCTGCTGGGCTCTGCCTGGAGCACTGAGACCTCAGGCCCTCCATGTGAGCTCCTCCCCTTCATGTCGTGGTGCAGATGGCGCCTCCTTGTCCCAGGCCAGACCACACTACACCCGCCTGTCTGTTCTCTCTCCACTGCCCTCCCACGCGCTTGGTGACAACAGGTGTTTCCTGGCCACCTCCCCCACCCACGAATGAACGCAGGGTGGTTCACCTGTCTTGTTCATGGCTGTCCCCAGGTACTGGCGCACAGTAGGTGTTCAATCAGTGCCTGTAGACTGACTGAATGCTGCCCACTGCAGCACAGGTTGGGGCCGTGTTGCTGGCCCCCCCGGGGAGCGGGGCAGCCACCCCTCTGTGCTCACCTCCCTGGAGGGCCCTCAAGTCCTTGTCCCTCCAAAGCTGGGTCCCAAGACATCCCCCTCTTCAAGGCCCAGAACCCAAGGCTTCACCATTACATGGGGCTTGGCAGGAAGCGCATGGTGTTTTCTCTTAAACATGATAGTGGCACTGCAGTGGCTCAAATAATGTCCTCCCAAAATCCACGGCCACTGGAACCTCAAAATACAATGTCCTCCCAAAATCCACGGCCACTGGAACCTCAAAATAAGACCTTCTTTGGACCTAGGGTCATTGCAGATGGAATTAAGCTGAGGCCATCCTGGATTAGGATCACTGGGGTCCTTGTAACACAACAAGAGAACACAGAGACAGACAAGGAAATGGCCACGTGAGACAGAGGCAGAGGCAGAGGCAGAAGCAGAGATTGGACTGATGTAGCCACAGCTGAGGAACGCCTGTAGCCCCCAGAAGCTGGAGGAGACAGAAAAGCATCCTCCCCTTAAGCCTTCCGAGGGGGCGCGGCCCTGCGGACGCCCTGACTTCAGATCACGGGAATGCACTTCTGTGGCTTGAAGCCACCCAGTTTGTGGCACGTTGTGATGGCAGGCCCAGGAAACCAATGCAGGTACAGAAGGCACGCTGCCTCGGCCTCCCCTCCTCCAGACACCTGCGCCCACCTGAGTTCACCAGCCCCGCCTGATCTGGGGCCCTGGGACACCTCCGTGGTACCATGAAGGGCTGGGGCCTGGTGCCTCGACTTCTAGTCCTGGCTGAGTAAACAAGGGCCCATCCCTCAACCTCGCAGCCTCAGCTGCCCCATCTGAGAAATAGGCACAATTCCCCACACCTCAGCCGTCTCCAGCAAAAGCTCCTAGAGAAGATGGGAGAAAGAACGTGGCCTACCGATCCCAAATGAATGCATGGAGAGCTGGCTCTGACCCAGCCCTGGCCCTCCCCTTGCTGTAGTCCCTCCAGCTCCCCACCCCACCTCCCTCCCACTCCCCACCTCCCTCTCACCCTAACATCTAACCTGTTCATTCCCCTCCCACCTGGATCAAGGAAAGTAAGGCTGGCCCAGCACAGGCACACACCAGAGGGCGTCCTCTGCCAGCTGGAGAAGAAGGAGGAATGGGAGGAGAGGGCAGGGGCCCCAGGGGCACCAGGTGTGGACTCAAATCTTCCCACAGCAGCCCAGCTCTGCTGCAGCCCAGCTTGGAGGTCCCCACTGCTGCCTAAACCCACAGAGGCCACTGAAGTTCCACGCTGGAAGTCTGAGGGCCACGTGGCTCTTCCCTGCTCATCCCATCCTCACCCCGAGTCATGGCCACGCCAGGTCAAGGATGAACACACGGCCCGACATCCCCTCATTTCACAGGACCCTGTGTGCTCCTGCTCTGCCACGGGCCTCTGCTTCTCCATCTGAGAAGGAGCTCTCACGCCCTGGACAGGGAGGCAGCAACTCTCTCCTCACCGTTCATTCCCGGGCTGGAACTCAGACAGCAGGGAGGGCCTCCGCCGCTGGGGCTGGATGATGGAGCCAGGCGACAGGTGGGAGGCATAGTCGCGGGAGTGGTGCTGGTACTCCAGGAGCCCGACGTCCTGCAGGAGGGGACAGAGGAGTGGTAAGTGTGGGCGGGCACGGGCATGGCGGGGCACGGCAGGGCACAGTGGGCAAGGCCGTGGACTCCCTGCTCAGGCTCGCTCCTGCCCTAGGCAGATAAGCCCAAGTCCTGCAGGGAACTTCAGGGACCGTCTGGCCAGAGGCTACCCTTGGGGCCGAACGCCAAGGAGGAGAAGGAACACAGACAGCTGAACGGCCCTAGGCTGCATCCTTCCCACACAGCATCCCAGGGACCCACGATCACGCCCACCTTCCAGATGAGACCGCCAAGCCTGGGAGGTCTGATGGGGCTGTCCGAGGCCACAGGCTAATACAGGCCTGGAACCATCCTAACCATGGCCTCTGTCTGCCGGCCATGCTGGCGTTGACTGGGGGGCCAGAGCAGAGGAAGCTGTCTTCGCTTTTCTACCCTCCCACCCCATCCTACCCCTGCCAGGCTGTGGGTCCCTCCAGCCTGAGGAGCTGAAGCTTGGAAATGCAGGCCTGGGAAGACAGGACTGAAGGTGCATACGGGGCAGCATTATTTGTAAAAACAGAAATGCATTTGCAGCAACAACTGGGAAAAGGCCCAACCTAGATGCCCAGCTCTTGGCAGGGTGGGTAAGTGATGCCCACGCAAGGGAACGAGGCTCGGGCCTCACTCGCCAGGAGAAGGATGGATGGTGGCAAGCGACGGCGACAAATACCCGACAGCCAGCGAGGCCCAAAGACCAGGTTTCAGAACAAAGCGACCCCTGACCCCAAGGCCGCCCTGTAAAAGAGGAACTCCCGCTCGTATCACAGCCAGAAGGGTAAGCCTTAGGCAGACCTTCCTCCTTTAATAACACACCGTCGTCCATTTGACAAAGACTCTCCTTGCCCACACCTGAGTCAAGCTCCTCTGACCCATCCTCTCCCTACGGGGCCTCGGCCTTGGCCTTGGCCTTGCGGGGCTCTGCCCAGCTGCAGGCATCCTGCTAAGTCAGTCTAGAGGAACCCCCCACCCTCAAGCCCTCCTCTTAGTAATTTTCCATCCACTGACCCCTCCCTCCGCCCTGCGGCTGGGCTATGAGGCCCCAGCTGTCTTGGCCGTATTTGGAGCTGAGCCTGGTCTCTCTCCCTTATTGTGACAGTCTTGACACTGATAGCACAATTGTCCTGTATAGTCTTCCTGCTTAACAAGTGTCCAAATACTTCTTTTTTTAATACATTATCCATTATCATAGGGGGTAAAACTCAATATCAACAAATTAGATGTATACCAATTGCCAAGTACACCCAGATTTGAGAAACATTAAACTGTGTTTAAAAAAAACAAAAAAGACAGTAACAAGTCTCTCAAACAAAACAAGACAGGCTTCACTTATGCACCAATTCCAATAGATTAGTTCTGTCTGCCTGGAACACTCAGTTATGCTGTTTGCGGCAATCAGTTAGTGATGTCTGACAGGTAAGGCTTTCGAGAGTGGGATTACAAGTGACTTCGTTTCTTCTTGGCACCTTTTTTTAATTTTCCCAATTTTCCATAAAAATCTAGTCATTCTTTTGTTGTCTGGCTTTTTCAACAAGGCAGTTATTTTTGCAAAGAGAATCAGAGACAATGCCAGGTAGGTGCGTTGATAACGTATCTGTTGCAGACCCAACAAAATCAGCACATAAGAGCCCAGGAGCCCAGAGGCCAGGAAGGATGAGCAAGTGGAATCCATGGGGACCCTGGCAGCCTCAGAAGCTGGAAAAGTTGGGGAAAGGACCTCCCTGGACAGTCCGATGTAGATACCAAAAGCTGCAAGGCCTCCAACAGAAGGTGTGTCTTTGGCCCTGTTATTCTAACCCTCTGAGCCTCAGTTTCTCCTCTTTGAAATGGGTGCCCAGCCCACATTAAAGGAGGCCTGCACCTCCTACACTCATCTCGCTCACCTCTCTGAGGGATTCCCCCAAGGCTGAGAGCAGCCTCCAGAAGGCAGAAAAGGCACGAGCCTCCTCCTGCATCCCACAGTGTCTAGCACAAGACTCTAGGTGCTCTCAGTGGGAGGAGAAGGGAGAAGACGGGGCTGGAGGGAGGGAGTGGAGGAGGCCACTGGGCTGACAATGACGCAGCTGCCAGGCAAAGACCTTGCCACACACACAGAGGTGTGAGAAGAAAGCAGCAGGCCTCACAGTCTGCCAGGAGGATCCTCTCCACCCAGCTCTCCCATACCAAGGCCAAGTGGGCAGAGAGGCAGGGCGGACGGTCCAGCCCCTGCGAAGAGGGCCTCGGCCAGATAGTGCCCACGGCAGCCAACCATGGTGGAGGAGGCCCGAAGTGGGGGCTGGGGAGGCCTCTGCATGAACCCTTTGGCCTTCGTTTCCCAATTTAGGAGATCCTCCTAGGAGCATCTTGGGTGCCGTTTCTGCCCAAAATCTGTGGGCATTTTGTTACTGGACCCTAAACCCTGGGAGACACTCGGTCCACACTGGCCCCCACCACTAGGCTTGAAGCAGGTCACCAGGGTTGAGCCCGGGGACTCCCCCAACAAGAGTGCCTGGAGGCTCTAGGGGAAAGCAAGAACTGGGGGGGCCCCACCAGAGAAACTGACCTGAGGTGGAGCCCAAGGGGTCCCATGAGCTGGAATACGACCAGGCTGGAAACCACCTCGCCATGTCTCCAAGCAGGAGAGCTCCCCACGTGACAAGATTAATCATAAAAAACAATAATACCCCACAGTAATAAACTGCCTGTGTGTACCTGCAGCTAAACGCTCTAAACATATTAGTTAATTTCATCCCTACAGCAACCCTGTGAGGTGGGTATTACAAGAAGCCCCACACAAAGATGAGAAAACAGAGGCACAGAGAGGGTAAGTGGCTTGTCCACGTCACACAGCAATAAGGGGTACGTTCTGAGATGCAAGACAAAGGCTGAGCTGGCTTTCTGAGGAGGGACAAGAGGGGACGGTCCCCAGGCTCTGAACCTGTCCCTGCAGGACAGCAGCAAACCTGACTTGGGGAGAGGGAGTCTGACCCAGCTGCTCAGAAAGGGAGGCAGGAAAAGCCCATTCAGGTGATGCCCCCTGGCCTCGGAGGGTTCTCCCTGACCATGGCACCTCTGAAGCTGGAAATCGGGGCCACCAATAAATTACACCCTTAAAACTCCTGGGGAAGGTGAGAGGCCACCAGGAAAAGCCATTCATCCAGGAGGGAATCCCAGCTGGTGCCTTCTTGGCTGGGTCCCAAGGGTGGGGAGGAGCGGCTGGGGGCGGAGAGGAGAAAGGGGCTAGATGCGGAGGGATGTTTGAGCATGGACTGGGAGAAGTTCCTTTGCGGGAGAGGAGTGCCCCTCTCTGGCCCCTGCATAGGGCTCCTTACTCCAGAAGGTGTCAAGGGAATGCCTCGGACTGCACACTGAAAGGAAGGAAGAATTCAGCCCATTCCTGGACCCTGGATTCATGGGAAAGCAAAGGAAGAATTCAGCACGTTCCTAGACCCTGGCTGCATTCACAGGTCTCTCCTGGAATGATGGCGGCTACAGTCAAGAGAGCTCCCACCTCAGGACCTTTGCACATACTGTTCCTGCTGCCTGGAACATTCCTCAGCCAGATTCCCACATGCCTGGCCCTCTCCCTTCCTCCAGGTTCAGCTCCAAAGGCAGCTTCTCAGTGAGGCTCCTCCCCGACCCTCTACTTACATCTGGGCTCCCCCAACCTCAGCCCTTCCCCTCATCTCCTTCCCAACTCGCCATTCCCCACAAGGAGGTCAGCTCCCTGAGACAAGGATGCTTACCTGTTCTGTTCACAGCTGCATTGCAAGGGCCTGGAAGAGGACGGGCCCGAGACGCCTGATAAGTATTTGCCAGATGGATGGATGGATGGATGGATGGATGGATCTCCCAGCATGGGAGCTCCCAATGAATGAATGAATCTCCCCCAGCATGGGAGCTCCCACCAGCCTCTCTTTTGAGGGCCAAACCATCCCTCAACAGCCTCTTAAGAGCCATCACCAAGCACCAGGAACTGAGCTGCAAGGGGGCCATGAAGCTAATGGAGAGACCCCCCAGGGCACTCAGGACACTGCAAAACCTCCCAAGTCTAGCCTCTTCCGTGATCCCCATGCGCCCACCTGCCCCAGCCTGGCCCAGGCAGTCTCCAGGGTCTGGGAGCCTTAGCCCAGGGCAGTACTACTCCACCAAAGGTCTGCAACATTGCCAGCTGCAACAAAGTGGGCACAGAACATGATAGCATGCAGACCTCTGGGGTTGGTGTGACCCTGGCATCCAAGGGCACAACCAACTCTGTCTGACCCTGCCGGACTGGGCCTGGCTGAGCCCCTGCGTCTGTGCAGTGGGACCCCGTATCGATTTGTGACAAACTGGAAATGAAACAGACCGGTCCTTCCCATAGGGAGTCTGGCAAGAGCTAATCTAGGCCAAGAGGCAGCACACTAGGGCCCAAGGCCAAGGCAGCAGCGTCCAGTGTCACAGGCACAGGCCACGCCCACTCCCTTACACCCTGGCTGAGCTGCTTTCACACCACACGGGCCGCGAAGGGCGGTTGCATGGCCTGCAAAGCCTGAAATATTTACAGAGAAGGTGTGCTCACCCCTGCCCTAGGGGCAAAGCCCAAAGTGTACCCTTGGGGCAAGACAGAAAAAGCTACTAAAGGCAATGTTGTAATAATAGCATCGTCATCATTACATTATTGATTATATCAAATGTCTGCTTACTCTGTCCATACCCGGTGCGAAGGACTCCGCACCTATCAACTAATTGGATCCTCACAATCTTAAAACTATCCTTGCTCAACTGATAGGGAAACTGAGGCACAGGACGGTAAGGCCACTTGCCCCGTTTCACAGCTAGGACATCACTGGGGCAGGATGTAAATGCAAGGAATCTGGCTCCAGAACCGGTGCTATGAACCAGTCTTCAATACTGCGGCATAGAGAGGTTAAGTAACTTGCCCAAGGCCACACAGCAGAAAAGAGTCACGCTGGGATTCAGACTCTGTGTCCCTGCTTTTAACTGCATTCGTTTAGCCCATTCGTTTAGCCCAAGGTCTGGAGGAGCTCAGGAGTGTTCAGGGGTCCCAGAGGACTTGAAGAAGAAGGCAGAATGGAGCTGGGCCACAGAAAGCCTGAAAGGAGGCCAGGAGAGGAGGAGGCGTTGATCTCCGGGAAAACAAAAGCTGTGAGCATTTTGTTACTGGACCCTCAACCCTGGAGACCCTCGCTTCCCCAGGACCCTCAAGGAGAGTCATAGGATCCTGCTACTGTCACGGAGAGAAGCTGGGCCCCTGAGGATGGAGAGAATGAGGCACAGGGGGATGCGGCAGGTAGGAAGCGGGAGGGCAGGGATGATGCGTATAGAAGCCTGGAGCATGGCTGAGGCTGAGTCAGGGAACCTGGGGGCTTTCCATGGTCTCAGGGTCCAGGCTTCTGTCTGCAAGCACCCCCTAAGTGAAGCCTCCCATTTGCGCTGGGAATCACTCACCAGCAGCCCGCAGATGACGCCAGGGCAGAGCACAGGCAGAGGCAGAGGCTTCCACGGCCTGCACCATTCCACCGCCAGCTCGGCATCCACGGTCCTGTGGTTCCCCAGGGGGAAGAGGCCCTGCTTGGGTCTCCTGCCACCCTTCCAGGAGGAAAGAGATGACTACCCCACGCTTGCTGCATGCAGACATTGCCACCGATGCACAGACCCACCAGGACACCGGTACTGCAGGTGGGGAAACTGAGGCCGTTCCACGTGGCTGTGAGCGGGCCAATGCCACTCAGCAAGCTGAACACGGAGAGGGTTCGAAGCCACACTGAGGTCTCACAGGCTCCAGGGAAGACCTGCCATCAAAGCAGCCCCGTGCCCAAAGCACCAGGAAGAGGACTCTCCAGACAGGAGGGGCTGTCCCAGGAGGTACGCCTGTCGGGAGTATGTGTGGAGGTGACCTGAATCTGGGAAGGTCACTGAGGCATCCCGTGGATCCCAGCAGAATGGCCTCGGCTACTGTACGAGGAACCAGGACAGCCAGGTTCCCACCACTGACTGTCCCCTTACCCGGGGGATCTGTCTTTCTGTGGCTTGATGAGGAGCTCAGGAAGGGGGTAGTATCTTTCAAACTGGGTCTTGCCCGTTAAAAGGACAGGAAGGGTTTGAGGGCTGAGGGGCTTCCAGGGAGGGGCCTCCAGATCACAGCCCCCAGCTCACCTCCAACCCACAGCAAGAAAGCGGCTCCACCCTGCAATATGCCCAGGGCAGCAGGGCCCTCCTCAGAGTGCCCCGAACTCTTCCTCCTGCCCTTCAAGAGACAAGCAGGATTCTCTGGATGGGCAGCCCTACCATGAGGCAGGAGGGTCTGAAATGGGGCAGCTCCCCCAGGGAGGAGCACACACAGGTGGCCCCTGCTGCCCCCACACAAGGACAGACATGTTCTCACCTGTGGCCGCCAGGCTGGGCCCCACTCACTCCCTGGCCTCAGCCTCCTGCCTGGAGGGGGCAGTGAGCGCTTGGCCCTGTCCACCCACATCCTGCGTCACTGACGGCCCAGCAGGAGAAGAATGGGAGGTGTCTAGGGTCAGCCAGTGACCCCGAGGGCCCAGTTGGGGCAAAGGGCAGGAGGGGTGGGAGGGCAGAGGCCACAGCAGCCTGAGGACTCCCCAAGGCTAGGAGTGGGGTGAGGGCGGTGGAGAAGAGTGGGAACCTCCACAGGACAGGACAAGAAACCAGAAGCCAGCGGCCCCCCCAGGGCAGGCAGGTTCCCTTCTGGGCAGCTGCAGGTACAGCAACAAGACCAAGGAACGGCAGCAGCAAAAGGACAGAGCGGGCTGGCCCTGAGCCAGGCGCCGTCTTAAGAACATTCAGCATATCCCCTTTACCCCTCGTGAGAATCTAGGAGACAGGTACTCTCAGTACCCCCGCTTTATGGGTGACAAAACTGAGGCTCAGAGAGGTTACGCAACTTGTCCAGTTTCCTACCCTGTGAAATATTTTCCCATTGACAAAATACAGAGCATGATAGTCCCACTCTGGGGTGATCAGGGGAATGCACACAACCATATACACTCAGGGCTTTGAACAACATTTGACCCATAGTAGGTGCTCAGTTAACAAGAGCTCTTCTTTGTTGGTGGTGGTGACAGATAAAGACAATGATGACAAAATATAAAATCATTTCCCACCGGGAGTCTATTCCTTAGCCCCAGGCACGCATTAGGTGCTCAATAAATAGAGGCACGGGGGAGTGGGGGGACACAGAAGCTTGGAGCCCCGATGCTGTGGCAGCCTCCCCACTTAGGGCAATCGCACCTGAGGCCTGTGATTTAACCTCTTGGGCCTCGGTCTCCTCATCTGCAAAGTGGGATGAGAGCGCGAGCTGCTCTTTCACAGGGCCGCCCTGGAGAATGCAATGACTCTGCCCAGGGAACTGCCGTCCTAAGAGGGATCCACAATGCACCCACTGAGGACAGCTGACTCTGCAAAGCGCCCCAGAGGCCCAACCTACAGGAGGCCACTGTGTCAGGGACTCCCCCAGGCAGGGCCAGTGAGCTTATATGCAAAACCTTCTGCTCACTGATGGAAACGTCCTCCCACACAGCTTCCTTTCTGGTTCTCACAAGAGGGGACCACACCAGCCAGGCAGGACAGACACACGCACACCCACGCACACACGCACCCCCACGGTGGCCGGCAGAGTCAGCTTCACTCCAGCTGTGACCTCCAGGCCTCACATCCCCTCACTCAGCAGCCAGGAGGTCACAAGGGGGAGGCCCACAATTCTGAAAGCCGCTTGGCAAACACCCAGAGACATGGTATACAGCAAGTACCCCATAAATGCCAAAGGAGCGAAACCAAGGCCCATTGTCCTGGCCACACCATGCAGTGAGAGAAGAGGCAGGAAATGGGGCCCCCGCTGGGAAGTGGGGTGGAGTGGGGTGTGGCTTAGGAGACCCGACCAGGGCACACATGTGGGTAGGCACCGAGGCCCACCTGCTCCCAGGGCAAGCCATCTGCCCTGGCCACGGGGCGGGCTCCCCAAAGACACAGCCAGCACCCTGGACCCTCATGTCAGGGAGGCAGAAACGCAGCCTGTGTGGAGCCTCCTCATCTCAGAGCCTCGAGCCTCACCAAAGTGAATGCACACGGAACGGGAGGACAGGAAGGAAGGGGAGCTGTGACCTACCCGGCCCCCTTGCCCCCTGGAAGCCACCCCAATCCTACCCAATACCGCGGCAGCGGGGGAGCAGAGGTGAGGCTAGGCTGCAGGAAAGTGAACACAGCAGGAGCTCCACATTCGCGTGCCAATCCCACTACCAGTCAAGAGAGGGCAGAGCCCCAGCTCAGCCTGGCCCCAGCCTCCATCTTCCCAGCTTTAAAATGGGAGCAAAGAGATTTTATCAGATATTCTGGAAAAGGCTTCAGACACCAGGACTCTCTGTGGCGGCCTCCCCTCTGCCCTGGGAGGCTCACAGCCACATGAGCCTGGCTCCCAGAAGAAAGGAAGGGGTGAAGACTCAGTGGAATGGAAGAAGGGTCTCAAGGGTAGCCCCAGGCGCACACACGTGCACCCCCTTACCGTGTGCGTCCGGGCAATCTGCACTGGGTAGGAAAGGCTGTGGGGCGGGTAGCGGGGCTCAGTGGCCCTCCACGTCTGTGCCACAGGCTGTGTGGATCCCGACATGGTGGTGGGGGTCGGGGGGGAGCTGCTCCCAGGCCCCAATAAGCTTTCTCTTAATCACCACCAAGGATTAAAAGCCAGTCCTCGTCATCAGCTCACGGGCCACCCCGTCACTGGCACCTGAGGGAAAACAAGAAAAGAAAAACAAGATCAGCCACAGGGCAGCTGGCTCCTCCATGCACAGGTCCCCGAGTCGTTCCTGTGGTCCCGTGAGGACACGCGAGCACCCAGGGGCCTGCCTGGACCCTCCTCCATCCACTGCTACACTCACCTGTTCTCCGGGAGCACAAGGAGACAGGCATGGCGTTCAAGGTCCCTCCGAGCCATGCAAGCCACGCAAGGGACCAGAGGCCTCCTCCCCACCCAGGCCTTCACCCGGCAGGCACAGGGACTCTGTGCTGCCCTCACCACCACCCAGATGGCTCCCAGCCCCCCTAAGCCCATCCAACTTCACTCCATGGCCCCCGGGTTTCTAAGTCACAGGGCAGAGTTCCCAGAAAGCACCTGTCCCAGGAGGGGTGGCCGGCAGCAGGGACAGCACACACCGCTGTCCCAGGCAGCAGGGACCAGGGCCAGCTCAGGCGGGCCACAGGCCACAGCATGACCTGGGCAAGGCTGTGACCCTGTGCAGGAGGCTGACACCATGACATGGGACAGGACTGATATGAGGTTAGCCAGACGCAAACTAGGAGGTGGGATTAGGACACGGAGGGCTACACCAGGAAGAGCCAAGGGCAGAATGACAGCCAGTCGGGCCCTGCAGCCTAGGGATAGGTACCCCAAACGGCTCCTGGGGCAGATACTGGAGCCTTCCACGGGAGAGGATCTACTCGTGGCCATGCCAGAGGAGTAACACGAAGCGGGCTAGCAGCTTTACAGATGGAAAAACAGCCCCACAGAGAAGACACGGCCCAGCCAGGGAGCCACGGGGACCCCTACTCCGAAGCTGCCTTTGCCAGGAAACCCCTAAGCACCCCCCACCCCCAACAAGGCTTCTCCCCTTCCTCCGCCAGCCACAGCTCCACGCCACCTGCTAGGCTTACAACAGGGTCCCATCCCAGCAAGGCCCCCTCCACACTCTCCCTGAACCAGCCCCTCAGAAAAGGTGTGCCCATCAGGTCCTGCCTCATGCAAAGCCCTCTCCAGCACCCCCACAACTGCACACACCCCCCAGAGCTGAGGGAAATGCACCCTGGCACCGGGACCCAGCGCCTGGATGTCTCCAGTGGCGGAGGACTGAGGCTGCACCACACGAGGTCAGGGGTCAGGAGGGGAAACAGAGCATACCCAGCCCTGCAATTTCATCAGAACACCCCCTCCCCCAACCTGAAGAGGGTAACCGTCCTTCTCCAAGCAGGAAGGCCCTGGAGGCCTAATGTGGAGGGGCACTGGGAGGAAGGTTAAGGTTGGGGGCCCTGACTGCCTCCCAGGCCCCACCTCATCTCTCATTAGTGTAGACTTGACCCTCCCTCCCTCCCCAAGTGCCAGGGATGGTCATGTGACCCGGTCCTGGCCAATCAGAGTCCTGCATGCTTCTGGGCCAGTGACTGTCTCAAGGATGAGCCTGTGACCCAATAGGAGTCAATGAGAATCTGCCTTGAGACTTTTGCTGCTGGAACCAGGAGAAAGGTGGTCTCTGCTGGGGATCTAAGCTGGGAATGAAAGCCTGGAGCTCTAGGGGCCACCATGCAGCAGGAGCCTGCCTGAGACCCACGCCCACCGGCAGGAAGGCAGGGCGAAAGGGCGGTAAGAGCAGGTTGTGTCTGATGGTGGCTGGAGGCAGGTCGAAGCCTGCTCACTTCATTAGGGGAGCTAGGGAGCTCCTTCTGCACATTTTGTCTTTGGCAGCCCAAGCTGGGTTTCTGTCACGTGCCACCAAGAATTCGGGCTCACACAGGGAAAGAAGGAGTCACAGAGGAGGCCACCCCTTCAACTGGCTGCTGTCCATCCTTCAAACACAGAAAAGCCAAGGAATTCCGGAGCCAAGACTGACACATCTACCACCACCTCGGTCCTGCCTGCGTGGGCTTTCCCAGCCCCGAGACAGGATGTATGGCGCAATTCCCGTGAACATGGGAACACGTCCCGCTCCACCATCGCTAAGCTGCGTGGCCTTGGGCAAGTCACTTGCCCTCTCTGAACCTCCAAACACACAGTGTTCCCTAAACATCAGATATTCATGTGCCACCCTCGCATAGGGACTTTTTTATAGAGATTACCCAGGCGACAGCCGTCTAGCCCCGGGCCTGTCACTTTCATTCAGTCAGGCATAACTTTACTTACAAGAGAAGCTTATTATCAGCATAGGCATACAGAAACCCAGTACTATGTGGAATAAACAGGAAGGCATCGGCATCACAAACGCACTCCCACACACATGAAGACGTCTGTGCATATTCTGACTGCCTAAGTCCTCCTGCGAGGACCCCAGGAAAGGCCGGGTGGCGGACAGCAGGCACTCAGCAGCTCCCAGCACACAGTAAATGCTCAGCAAACCAGAACGCCTAATACTACTGTCACCAGGACTGTCAATGATGCAGCTGCAGCCCAGTCACCAGTGACGCTATGATGGGGAGGCAAGGCACAGCTAGCCCTGCCCGGCCCCAAGAGTAATGAGACATCCGTTCTGCAGCCAGAAACAAGAGTCTGGCCCTGGGAGAGAGAACAGCTGTGGCCACCAGGACCCAGCCCTGTTCTAAAATTCTTCCTGCTAGAGCTCGGCTCAAAGTCTGCAGACCCTGGTCATCTCATGCAGCAAAGCAAATTCTGTTCCCTTCTCTCTAGGTGCTAAACAGTTCCCGGTCTGTTGGAGGAGATAAGGCCGTCACTTCTGCAGGGTGCTGTTCCCGAGGTCTGCCCCTCTTTCAAGGGCACCACGGGCAACTTCCAAATTGCTACTGGATTTTGAGTTGCACAAGGTGGCCGAGAGGCCTCATTTACCCACAGCTTTTCTTTCCTCCTTTGCCCAGTGAGATGCTGCCTGGGGGTGACAGGCCCCTGACACACGCTTACCATGGTGCACACGGGCACCAGAGACCAGGGAGGGTGACACCTTCCTAAAGTGCCCCGCGGCTGGCTGGCTGGCTGGCTTTCCACTGCCTGGGATTTACACAGTGCCCACCCCGGAGCATGGGGCTGGAACCTCGGCCCCTCACCTACCAAGGGGTTCCCCCACCAGCCCCCCACCCAGCGCCTCACATGCCGGTGGGGCCTGAACAGGGAACAACTCCAGTAACCTCGTGCCACCCTCACTCACCACGAGCTTAGGAAACCCAGTTTCCAACCCCTCCCGACCTGAGCCACGTTTCCTGCCAACTCAAAAAAAAACAAATGTTAGGGAAACGGTTTGGCAGTTCCTCAAAAATTTAAACATAGAATAACCATATGACCCACCAATTCCATTCCCAGGCATCCACCCAAAAGAACTGGAAACAGGGACTCAAACAAAACATGGTATGCATGTTCATGGCAACAGAATTTACAGTAGCCAAAAGGCAGACCCAGCAAAAATTCCAGTCCATCCCTACGATGGAGTATTACTCAGCCATAAAGAGGAACGAAGGACGGCTGTGTGCTACACCACACGTAACCAGAAAATGTTATGCTGAACCAAAGAGGCCAGACACAAAAGGCCAAGAACTGCATGACTCCACGGATGTGAAATGTCCAGAACAGGCACATCCACGAGGCAGAAAGGAGACTGGTGGCTACCAGGAGGGCAGGGTGAGGCAGGAATGGGGCCTGCTAATGGTTACAGGGTTTTACAGGGCAGTGATGCAAAGGTTTTGAAACTTGATAGAGGAGGCGGGTGCGCAGCACTGCGAATAGGGAAAAAAATAAACTTTGACTTTTCATCAGCAGGTTTGGAAGTGAATGCCAAAAAAAATGATGACATCATTTCCTCAAAGATGGGGGCAGGAGAGGATGAGGGAGCCCCTCCAGGGTCTCCAGGATCTGGTCCTGGCCAAAGGAGGTTCTGAGGATGGATCCGGGCTGGAGGGGGAATTCAGACACAAACGCCCCATGTCGCCGCTGCGTCTGGCTGTGGTGGGGTCAGAAAGGGTGGGCGGCATTCATTTATTTACATACACACTGTGGTCTCTGCTGAGCCCCGGGCTAGCGCTGGGGACTTCTTGTGAACCCGGCGGGGTCCAGGCCCTGGAGGGTCTCAGGCCAGGGGCTCTGCCCAGCCCTGGGGAGAGCCAGGAGATACGAGGAAGAAGAACTTCCGGAGGGTGAAGGCGAGGGGATGGAGAGTGCTCCAGCTGGAGGCGCCGCTGAGCAAGAGCAGGGAGATGAGCGCCAGCCGGTGGGGGGTAAGCGCAGGCTTGGGGGTGAGCCCCCACCAGGCGGTGAGCACAGGCCCAGGGGTGAGCGAGGGCCTGGGGGTGAGCACAGGTGCTGTTCATGTTTGAGAAATTCATTGAGTGAATATGGGGGGAAGTGGGGACAGAGTCATTCAGGGCCCCATGGGCCCGGGTAAGGATGGATTTTGTTCTCAGGGCAGTGGGGAGCCACAGAAGGTGGTTGCGGGGGAGAGTAAAGGGTCAGTGTTTTACGAGCAGGCACTGGGGACAGCAAGAGTGGATCAGGGAGACCTGGGGAGGCTCCTGCAAATGTCCAAGAGAGGGGACACTGGGGGATCAGGGCAACAGCGACAGACAAGGGGAAATGGGCAGGTGGGTGAAAGTCAGTAGGGAGGCTGACTCTGCAGGCCGTGGAAACAGCTCGCTGCAGGAGTCCCGCTGCACAGGCCCGCTGCGAGGACCCTGTGCCTGTGGCATACCGAGAGGTGTCTGGGGAACAGCAGGTGCTCAGCCATGCAGAGTCAGGGGGGTCAGGCCTCCGAGGAGAACAAGACAGTGCCTGGGTGAGGTCAAGGGACTTGCAGATCTCAGGTGGCCGGGATACCCAACGGGGATACCAAGGGCCAAAGCAGGCCTCTGCACATCCAAGCCACCAACCACAGCCCCAGGGCCCCTGCTGGCCCCTGAACCAGCTGGAGGAGGGCTGCAGATCCCACGCAGGCAGGTGGAGGGGCTCCCCATGCATGGCTGCAGGGGTCTGTCCCTGGGCCATGCCTGCCAGGAGGTAGCAAACACACAAGTGCCCCCGCCATCCCCCACTGCACTCTGCCGGGCAGCAGCAGAAGCCAAGTGGGCCACATTCCCTGTTCCCGGCCACTGCGGGCTTTGGTAAGGTTTCCAAATCCACAGCAGAAAGCTCGGGCCGTGAGCTCTGACTGGCTGTCCGCCTTGCTTCCTGCTGGACCCAGAGCCCCTTCTGGTGCCTGGCACACAGTAGGTGCACACTGAATGACTCTGCCCAGCGGAGGTGCATGCCAGCAACGCAGTGATGCCAGAAACCACCACACCTGTGTCCTCTTCCCACCTGGCCAGGCAGAGGCACCTTTCCGGGAGGCCCTGGAAGCTTCCATGGGGCCTCCCACCCCTGCATTCCTCTCCAGCTCCGGCAGGATGAGGCCACACCGAGACACATTCCATAGATTTTCTGTGTCTTGAGCGGCCTGGTTCAGACCTGGGGAGGGTGGAATTACAGCCTCAGGGTGAGGGGCAGGCGGGGGCTGGTGGAGGTGTGGGAGCTACCGGATGTGCCCGGAGCGCTCAGCCGCGGGCTGTGGGGAGGATGAAAGGCACGCGGGGCTCTCTGCGCCGCACGTGCCTGAAATGTTCTGGGAACTAATGGGTGCTGAGATTGGAAGAACCTGTGGCAGGTGGGGGAGCCTCGGGATTAAAAACCAACCTGCCAGGCAGAGAGCGCCCACGGCACGAGCGCGCGCGCGCGCGCGCGCGCACACACACACACACACACACACACACACACACACACACACACACACACACACACACACACTCGACAGAACCCTCTGATACTCTGAGAAGCCCAAGGCACAAAGCCCCCCTGGGGTGGGCGGAACCGCGGCGGGAACACAGGCCGTGCTTCCACTGTCCCAGCCTGGCCCGGCGAAGACAGGCAGGCCCCAGGAGCCCTGCAGCTCAGCCACATCGGCCTCCCTCACCGCTCAGTAGGTATTTGCTCCACTCACTGTGGAATAAGCACCTATTGTGTGACAGCCACCGAGAGGCACGGCACCTGGCACACACGAGGCGTATTAGCGCCCTCGGCTGCCCCACCACAGACTGCATGGCTTCAAGCAACAGAAATGGATTGTCTCACTGTTCTGGAGGCCCCGAGTCCACATCCAGGTGTCACCAGGGCCCCACGGCCTCTGGGGGCTCTGGGGGAGGCCCTTCCTACTTCCTCACTCCTCCAGGTCTGGTGGCCCCGGCAACCCCCGGTGTTCCCTGGCTTGTAGATGCATCGTGCCATCCTCTGCCTCTATCTCCACGCGGTCTTTCCACTGCATCTCCTGTCTCTGTGTCTCCCCTTCTTCTAAGGGCACCTGTCATATTGGATTTGGGGCCCTCCCTTATCCGGTTGTGACCTCATCTTAACTAATGAGATCTGCAGAAACCCTTTGCAAACAAGGCCACACTCCCAGGTTCCAGGCGGACGTACATTAAGGGAGAACACTACCTACTAGAGCAGGTGCTCCAGAAATACTTGTTTTGTTCACTGCTGTATCCCCAGAGCCCAGCACACAGTAGGCATCTAATAAATATTTACTAAACAAAACCACTGCAGCCAGTCTGGCCCGAGGAGAAGCCGGCCCGGGGGAACTCTGGGACAGCAGTTCTGGGACGTGCGCACGAGGCGCTGCCGAGCGCCAGCTCCACGGGTCGGGATGTTGACACCTTGCATGTTTACTTTCTGGCGTGCAGTAAAAATTGGGGAACTGGCCAAGTATCTGACGGCCACCTTCAGCAGGACTCCTGGCGCAGAACGGATGCTCAGGAATCCAGCTCTGGAGTGAGTCCTGAGATGCGGAAAGCCGGTGGGACGTGGCAAGGGTGCACCTCGCCCAGCCCAGTCCAGAGGGGCCCCCACAGCCAATGCGGAAGGGGGTGAAGAGAGAGCTCCTGCTGCCCGGCCTGGTGGCTCCCTCTGTCTACCACGATTTGTTAAGCACCTACTGTGTGAAAGGTGCTGGGGATACGGCAGTGAATTACTGATCCCAAATCCCCCACCTCGTGAAGCTGCCATTCCAGCAGGTGAGACGGGAGTAAGAGGATGGCAGAAGGTGTTAGCACTATGGAGAAAAACAGAACCAGGAGGCGGCGGGCAGGGAATGGGGGTACATTTTGAAAGTGGGCGGTCAGGGGTGCGTCACCAGAGGTGCCTTTTATGCAAAGGCGCGGGGGAGAGGAGGGAGTCCACACGGCAGGCACAGCAGGTGCCAAGGCCCAGAGGCAGGACCGAGCCTGGTGTGTGAGGACAGCAGGGAGGCCTGGATGGGGAGAGTGGGGTGAGCGAAGGCATGTGAGGTCACTCTTTCTGGCTATAGCCAGAAAGCTGGGGTGTTCACTCCAAGGGAGCTAGGAAGGACACAGCTGGTGCACTTTAAACAAGGCTGACGTGCGGTCTCCTGTGGCAAGTCTGCCTCTGGGGTCTCTGTGTTCAAAGGACACTGTAGCTGCCCCTGTGTCGAGGAGCACTGGGCACAGGTGTCTGAGTGTGGGGCACAGGTAAAAGGGCCCCTGTAACCCTGAATGATGACAGCCACGATCGTCAGGGCCCTAGAGAAACGGGCCTCCACCCATGCACAGCGGCAGGCCTGCAGGAATGAGGCCAGACTCCTTGGCCCTCACTTGGCAGAAAGGTCATTCCACTCCCTAAGGAAGAGCCAGGTACCCAACCCCAGCCTGTCGTTGGCTCTGCCGGAGGGGCTGAGGGTCAAATACTAAGAGCTCAATCCCGGGTGCCACCCACAAGGGTGCGGTCTGCCCTCCAGCTGAGACCAGGCAAGCCAAACCCATCCCAAACTCCGGTTTCTGACCCATTCTCATCAATTAGAGAATTATTTCAGCATCTGTTATGTGCAAACACTGTACAAGCACAGCTACAGCAGTGACCAAGTCAGACAAAAGGCAAAAGGCCCTGCCGACCACGGCCCACACCCAGTGACAGGTCTGGCCCAACTGGCAGACTCCCCACCCAGGTGCTCAGCAGGGGGTGGCTGGATGGAGGGAGAAGATGGAAGAGGGATAGAGATGGGAGGATGGAGGAGAAAGGAGGAAGGGAGGGAGGAAAGGAGGATGGATGAATGAATGCATGCATGGATAGAGAAAGGAGGGAGGAAAGGAGGAAGGATGCATGGACTGATGGATGGATGGATGGATGATGGATTGATGGAT
The DNA here is from genome assembly GCF_029281585.2 of Gorilla gorilla gorilla. Classification (NCBI taxonomy): domain Eukaryota; kingdom Metazoa; phylum Chordata; class Mammalia; order Primates; family Hominidae; genus Gorilla; species Gorilla gorilla. The sequence goes on from NC_073234.2 coordinate 139,956,550, forward strand.
GGATGGATGGATGGACAGAGGATGGAGGGATGAATGGATGGATGGATGGACGAATGGATGGATGGATAGACGGACGACGGACGGATGGATGGATGGATGGATGGACAGACGGATGGGTGGATGGATGGATGGGCGAATGGATGGATGGATGGATGGGCGAATGGATGGATGGATGGGCGAATGGATGGACGGATGGATGGATGGACAGACAGACGGATGGATGGATGGATGGGCGAATGGATGGACGGATGGATGGATGGACAGACAGACGGATGGATGGATGGATGGGCGAATGGATGGATGGATGGATGGACAGAGACGGATGGATGGATGGATGGGCGAATGGATGGATGGATGGATGGATGGATGGATGGATGGACAGACGAATGGATGGATGGATGGATGGATGCATGGATGGATGGATGGGCGCATGGATGCACAGACTGATCACCACATGGATATCAACTTAGCTGCTTCATTTTCTGGGTTTTTCTGGTCTTACATTTCTAACCAATCCCCAGGGCCAAGCATGTCTTCATCCTGCTAATATTCCCAGGCCCTCCCACATGTCCAGCTCCATGAGGGACACAGAAAGGCACTGTCGCCTTCAGGAACCCCCAAACCCATATAACTGCTCCCCAAGTCCCAGCCTGCTGAGTAAGAAGGACCCTAGGGAAAACTGCCTCCAGTCCCAAACCCAGACTCAGCGTGGGAGGGTCTCAACTCTCCCGAGTCCCCCACCTGGCACCACTTCTCCCTTTTCAGCATAAACCAGCACATCTTCCCCTTGAACTGGGTTCAAGGAGAAAGGCCGAGAGGACTCCAGCCTGGGAATCCTCCTCCTTGACCCCGGGTAGATGTACAGGGTAGAGATACGTGGGCCAGGTTATAGCCAGAAAGCTGGGGTGCCCGGAGCATCTCGTCAGGTCCCAGACTTGCTCCCTCTGGGCAGTTTCCTGGGACTTGCTTCCTCACCCCAGGGTCAGCTCAGCTAAGCCCCAGAGACCGGCTCTTATAAAGAGGGATTTCACAGGAAATTTGGAATGTCTGGCTTCTCCTAATGAGGGCTGCTCACACATTGCGGGTGGGAATGTCAGATGTGCAGTGCAGCCACTGTGGAAAACAGTCACTAGGTTAAACCCAGAATTACCCCATGACCCAGCGATGCCACTCCTAGCTACACATCCCCAAGGAACGGAAAACTGGTGACAAAACAAACAGAAAGGATTAGAATGCCCACAGCAGCACTATTTACATCAGCCAACAAGCAGAAACAACCCAAATGTCCATCTACTGACAAACAGATGAAACAAATGCAGTCTGTCCATCAATGGACTACAATTCAGCCATGCAAAGGTAAGCGCTGACTCAGCCACAATGCAGGTGAGCCCTGAAGACATGGCACAAAAGGCAAAGAAGCCGCTCAGAACGGCCACGCACTGCATGACTCCATTAACTTCACAGGAGGGGCAGATTCCCAGGACAGAACAAAGGCCTGAGGCTGCCAGGGGTTGTGGGGAGGGAGGAGGGGGGAGTGACGGTTTAATGGGTTTGGGGTTTCCTTCTGGGAGGATGAAACTGTTTTGGAATTAGACAGAGGTGGTGGTTGCACAACCCGTGAATGTCCTAAATGCCAACTAATTGTTCACTTTAGTATAGCTAAAATGGTATCTTTTGTACGTATTTTACCACAAAATCGTTTGACGGGGGAAACTGAGGTTCCAGCCATGGCCGGCTGGAAGTGGGCAGAGGCTATCTACACCAGATAGGCTCGGCTTTCCCTATTTGCCACGTCCCCTCCTACTCAGCTACCTTTGTTTACATGCCCTGCCTGGCTGGTTGGACTCAATGGGGCAGGTTCAGTCTGTCTTCTCCTGAGCCTTCAGCTCCTGCCTCTACTGGCACCTCCTTGGAACCTTCCCCCAACCCCAAGGGGGCCCCCCGGTGCCATGGCCCGCTCCCCCTGCCGCTCCCATGGACTCGGCCCCCTGTGCCACAGCCACCTGTTTACCGCTGTCTCCCCCACCAGGCAGGGCTCCTCCTCGGCAGTTTTAGCCGCACCTGTAGGAGCAGGAGCTATGGAGGCTGTGGGCTGCACCTGTAGGATCAGGAGCTATGGAGGCTGTGGGCTGAGCCCCTCGGTCACTGAAACGAGCCAGTGCCCTCTCAACCAAGCCGCCTCCTGTGGACACACTGCCATTCCAAAGGGCTCCCACGTGCTGATAAATTCCAAATCCCAACTCCGCCACTTCCACAGCTGTGTGACCTTGGGTGAGGTCCTGACCTCTCTGAGCTTCACTTGGAAAGATTCACTGGAAAAAAGAGCTACAAGAATCTCGGTGCAGTTCTCGGCCCACAGAAGAGCCCCCAGAAGGAGAGCGTGGCTGTTACTGCCCTCTGCCACGCCGACCACTCGGGGGAAGGAGGGAGGCGATGGCGATGATGTTAACCAAGCCAGTCACTATGGCTATCCTCGCCTTGCAGATAGGCAAACTGAGTCTGGGAGGAGCCTGTGATTCTCAAGTGAGCCCAAATGCCCCAGCCCATTATTCCTGTCTCCCCAGTGCCACGTCCTGCTCCTGCTTCCAGGGGAAAATAGGCCAGGTGCAAAAGCCACCCCCATCACCAGCCCCATCTCTCCCCTCCTCTAGAGAGGCTCCTCAGCCACTGGGAAAGCCTCTATCATTCCCCACGTTCCGCTTCAAGCCCCCCAGCTTCCCCATTCCTGCACCCCTTCACCCCAGGCAAAGCAGGCCCCACCTCCACTCCAGGCCACATTTATCTCATGCTAACACCAGAGGCAGCAGACCCTCTAGTTCCACTCACCAAACACAATTCGCCCCACTGAACAGATCAGAAAACTGAGGCTCGGAAAGGTGAACTGACTTGCCCAAGGCCACACAGTCAGGATACGGGTGCCCAAACCCCGGCCCTCCCCACGGCCCTGCCAGCCCAGGCACCCGCCCTCAGTGAACAGAAAGGGAAGTGGCGTTGATCGGAGCCTCCGAGGAGGCCCGTTACTGTTTCCAATTTAATTGGAGCGTTCCTGTCCGCTGGACGGCAGCCAGCTCGGCCCTGCTCCCCTGCCACGGCGAAGTATGCTCAAAATCACTTCCTCCTCCCCTCCTTTTTTTTTTTTTTTTTTTGTTTCCATTTAATTTTAAAAGGAAGAGAGGGAGATAAACCACAGCAGGACGAACCCTCTCTGCACTCCAGGTTCCCGTGGCTCCACCCGAGAAGCCCTGCACGGGGAGCGGCCCTCCCCATTTAGGTATTTCACAAACATTACGCCTGGTTCTGCCGCCTCTTCCTCATTAAGTTCCGGGCGCCCCAGGAGGGACGTGTTTTCCATTAGACCCATCTCCTCCATCTGGCCTTCCCAACAGCAATCTTTGCAGAGGGAAGTGAGGAGTCAGAGAGGAGGCTGGTGTCTGGGCAGTGGGGAGGGAGACGCTGGCACCAGCTGTGTAACCTGGGCAAACCACTTAACCCCGTGCCCCTGGGCTGTGACGGCAGGAGAGAGGGAGGCCATGCCAGAGTGGGGCTCAGGGAGCTGGGTGGCTGAGCTGGGGCTGGGCTCCTGGTCAGCACCTGGAGAGGCGGCGGGACCTGGGGTTTCTAAAGGATGCGGACTGGGTTGGGGTCCTGGGTCTTCATCCTTTTTGCTTCATGGCCAAGAATGAACCAACAACCCCAGACTACATGGAACACAGCTCCTGACATTATGCTGAGTGACAGAAGCCAGCCACAAAAGGACAAACACTGTGCGATTCCACTCGTAGGAGGTGGCCAGAGTCACTGAATTCATAGAGACAAAAAGGAAAATGGTTGGGGCCAGGGGCTGGGGAGAGCAAGGAAGGGGGAGTTACTGTTTAACAGATATAGCGATTCAGTTTTGCCACATGAAAAGTGCTGGAGATTGGTTGCTAAACAATATGGCTATTCTTAACACTACTGAATTATCTACTTACCAATGGCTGAAGGTAAATTTCACATTATATGTATCTACCACAATTTAAAATTAAACAACACCTCCTCCAGGGAGGACTCCCTGATTGCTAGTGTTGTGCTTGTGTTGTTCTGTGGTGGCCCCAAAGGCTCAGGCTGCCCCCATAAAAGGCAAAGTGTTGCCAGTGGCCCCGGCACTCAGCAGGCCCTCAGAGCTGAGTGCAGCATGCGTCCAGGCCTTGTCTCTGGCCCACCTCACCTCAGGACCCCATGACGGCCACAGGGCATGGCTGGGCAGCGACTTGCACCTCTGATCCCTCGGAAGCACCCGATAAGCTGAGCTCTCCCCTCGCCAGCTGCCTCCAACCCAGGTGGCCTCAAGGCCAGGGCCCAGGGAATTAAAAGGGCGCGGGCCCAGGGAAGGGCTGACTGCTTCAGAGGGGCCCCTGGACCCCAAAACTCGAGGCCAGGGCCAGAGCCCTTCTGTCTGCCCACCAGTCTGCAGTCTCTGTCCCACCCGCTCATGTCCGTGCCCAGACCCCGAGTGTGAAGGCGGCCTCCCCAAGGTTCCCACCGACTTCCCTGCCTCCAACATCTGGCAAACACATCCACAGCTGTGCAGCTGCCGGAAACGCCTCCTCCCGCTTCTCCTCCACGCACGCAGGCCCTCAAGGATGGCTTTCTGGGGAATTTATGGGGTCGCCTCTAGTATTTCAGGGTAGATCCCTGGAGGCATCCACCACATGTGAATGAGGACAAATGTTTCTGCTGCTAAGAATAGCTGTGCCAGCAGCAGCGTCCAGGGCGACAGAGCCCACCCACTCAACAAGGGTCCCCTCCTGCCTCCCCAACCCCTCCCAGCCCCCAGCAAGTGGCCAGGCTGGACCACAAAGGGCCTGGATGGGAGGACCCCACTGCCGCCTGGGCTCCCAGGCTAAACGGGAAGAATCCACTTTACGTCAGCTCTGTCCAATGCTCAGAAGTGGATGCATCTGGGCCATTCAACTACCCCAGGGGCATTGATCAATAAATGTCTGATGACGGGACAGTGATCAAGAACCCAAAAGGTCCTATGGCCCCTGCAGCCAGGAGCTCAGACAGTAAACAAATGCTTCAGCGCCCAGGAGTGGCGACGGCTGAAGCTAAGCGTCTTCCTGGGATCGGATGATCCACCCGAAGAAGGGCAGGGACAAAAAGCAAGAGGAGAGCTGTAGATACCCAAGACCCTGCCGGAACACAAGGGCCCAGGCAGGCACCACGCCGAGGGGAGGGGCCCGCAGGAAGGGGGTGACCGCAGCTCAGCCCCAGCCAACACTGAGCAGAGACCCAGGAATGTGGCCCCCAAACATTCCTGATGTTCCAGACCCTGCTGGAACACAGGGGGTCCACGGCATCCAAATCTTTCCAGCAAAGCCAAGAAGCCCAATTTTGAGACATCTCCCGATATTTCTAAAACAACACTGACTATAAAACCAACCCAATAAATCAGTCTGACAGCCAAATACAGCCCAGGGGCTGCCAGGACGTGACCTGTGGCTTATGATGTAGTCACTGGACGCCACAAGAGACGTGAGGGAAGGCTGGGGAGCTGAATCGGGCTGATGGGGGGACAGGAGGTGGAGCACCAGCAACGGCTTGGAGGGGGGACCCAAGAGGCCCTCAACTATTAAATATAACAGGAATGAAACCCAGTGACTCATCGGCGCCACCTGCTCCACCCCAATGGGACACACACTGGCCATGAAAGGCAGGCCAGGCAGGGACCCCAACCTGGCCCCATCTCCAACACAGGGAGCAAGACACAGTGTCTCTGCCCACCCGGCCCCACTCCGTGCATGCCACACCCCAATTTCCCTGGGCAACCACCCCCCCTGCACCCTCAGTCCTGGGGTCTCAGGGAGGCTGACCCAGCCCTCCAGCCAAAGTGGCACTGGCTTTGGTGAGGGGGGGTGGGGCTTAACTCTGAACTCTCAAGCTGAGGCAACAAAACTCATTCCCATGATATTTGCTGGAATATTGGGAACAAGAAGCTGTCCTTCCACTGGAGCTACTGAACTGCAATTATTAGTCTCAGGCTATCAGGGACTGAAAGTAGGGAGCACCTGGATCCAACTGTGCCTGAAGCTTCTCTGAGGTTTTTTAGTTACTTGAACTATTTGTGCTAAATGCAGGAGGCAGAGGGAGTCTGTGCATTGCAAACAAGAGACCTAAGATAGCAACCCTCCTAAAACACAAACTCTCAGATAGGATCTCCCTGGAATCAGATCTCTTCCACCCGCTAGGTCCCTTATCCATGTAGGTGAGGACAGGTCCAAAGCCAGCCAAGAAGAGGCCAGAGAAATGGAATGGGAGACCCAGGCCAGACTCAGTGTAGGGGGAAGGGGCCAGGCAGGAGCCAGGGAGAGGCCTGTCCTGTGTCACCCTGAAGGGAAAGTGGGCGGCTCCCAGTCCCTTCCTGAGCGGTCAGTGGCTCTCATGGGTGAAAGAGCAGGCGGCAGCTTTGCAGATGAACACTGCCCAGCACAGCCCAGCTCTGATCTGGGTCACTTCTCAGAGGCAGGCACACCCCCCGACGGCCGCCCCCCACAGTAACCTGAGCCTCCGGACCTCGGTTTCCGGAGGAACATCACGATCTCTCTCGGAGGGAATGTCTGCTAGCCGCGCCACAGAACCAAATGTGCTGATAAACCTAGGCCAGGTTGAGCAAGCCTGGGCTGCTCCCGCCGGGCCAGAAAAAAGAGGCATTGTCTGCAGCCAGGAGCCACCACATGGGCTGTACCCATGGGCATGTCTTGGGGCCATCCCTGCCAGGTCTTCAGTTTCCTGGGTTGTAAAACAAGTGGCTGTTCCAGGCCTCGGGGGCAGCCAAGGCCTCAACCTGGAGCAGGTGGCGACCCCAAGCCCCCACCCCACAGGCACTGATGCACCCCAGCTCTGCTTCTCCTACCGACCTCCATGGGGCCATGTGCTTGTTACAGCTCCCGTTTCCCAGGTGGAAGACTGAGGCTATTTGCACAGGGAGGAGCAGGGCAGTGGGAAGATGAGCAAATGCCACTTCCATCTTCCAGGCTGCTGCCCTGAGCAGCCACGGGAGGGAACACCTCGCAGCCACTGGCACAGCCAGTCCCCAACACAACACTTGGTGGCACCAACTCCTTCCATCACAGCGCCCCCGTGAGGGACCCTGTTATCATCCCCATTCTACAGCTGGAGAGACTGTGGCACAGAGAGGCCAAGCAACTTGCCCAAGGTCACACAGCCAACAAGGGCACAGCCTGGATGCAAACCCAGGCGAGCCACCTCCTGTGTCCAGCTCACCCACTGTGTCCTGGGCCCTGTCACCAGCATACCCATGCCTGCTGCTTAGGCTGGAGGAGACTGTCGTCTCTCCCACCAGGCTGGAGCCAGGCCTTGCAGCCCTCCCATCCCATGTCCCTGCTCACAAGACCAGGCCAGGTCCTGCCAGCCAGAGGTGCCCATGGGCCGCCGCGGACAGGCTGTGGGCATCTCCATGTCCACTTGAGAGCCTGCTGCACACCGTCCACGCCGGGCCCAGGAGGAGACGAAAGGCCACATCCTCACCTCCCTCACGGCCCCAGCTCTGTGACCTCCCTCATCAGAACCCGGAATCTGGACTCCAACCTGTGCTGCTGCACTTCCTCTCCCCCCACAGCCCCAAACACAAGATCCATGAAGCAAGAGTCACACCTTTGTGTCCCCCAGAGTCCCAGCACACTGCACATGGCAGGTGCTCAATAAATGTTTGCTGAATGCATGAACATGCTAAGAGCAAAATCGCAGACGTGGAGCTGAAGCTCAAAGACCAGTTTGCAAACAGAGAGACTGAGGCTGAGAGCACAGACAGGGTGTGCTTAAAGCCCAGATTTCGGGGTACCACCTACACCAGGCCAGGTCCATCAAAGGCAGCCGAGTGTCCCAAATATCAGGTAACTGACCCCAGGTCCACACAGCCGGCCGGCTCCACTCCAGGTCTCCATGTGGCGGAGAACTCTGATCCCCACTCCTGGAAGCCCCAGTGCCAGCCCCCGTGGCGACACTGTAAGGCCGTCACTGCCACTAAGGAGCTGTGTGGCCTCCACCAAGTAGCCTGCCCTCTCTGGGCCTAGTTTCTCCATTTGTCAAGGGCACCTGGCAAACCTGGGGCTTGCTGGGGGATGAGTGCAACCCGGGTTCTGCAGGAGTCACCAGACGCGTGGGGAAAGGGCGTCCGGGGCCTGGGGCAAAGCCGGGGTAGAATCCGAGAGCCTCCTGCCTCTGGGTCCTGTCCCCTTAGCAGGGCTGTCTGAGGGGACAGCGAACAGCAGGCGGCAGGTGGGGTCTAGGGCTTTGTGGATTTGGTTCTCGGCAAGAAAGGCAGGTTCAAGCAAGGCGTCCTTCCTGGAAAGTCCAGACTCCCCGAATGGGGCTTCATGCACTCCCAGGCACAGAGGGGTTCTCGGCCACCCAAACTTGTCCTGCACCCTCAGGCTTGGAGTGGGGAACAGTACCAACCCCCACCAGGGCCAGTTCCCCCACCTCCAGAGACTGGCGTCGCCAGCTGTGTTCATTTCCTAGGGCTGCCATAAAAATGACCACAAACAGGAGACTTAAAACAACAGTGATTTATTTTTTTATTATTTTTTGACAGGGTCTCACTCTGTGGTCCAGGCTGGAGTGCAGTGGCACAATCATGGCTTACTGCAGCCTTGACCTCCTGGGCTCAATTGATCCTCCTGCCTCAGCGTGGGACTACAGGCAAGCCGCCACCACGTCCGGCTAATTTTTGTGCTTTTTGTAGAGACAGGGTCTCGCCATGTTGCCCAGGCTGATCTTGAAATCCTGGGCTCAAGTGATGCGCCCACCTCGGCCTCCCAAAGTGCTGGGACTACAGGCATGAGCCACCTCGCCCGGCCAACGACAGCAATTTATTCTCTAACAGTTCTGGAGGCCGGAAGTCCAAAATCAAGGCGTCAGCAGGACCCCACTCCCTCCAGAAGCTCAAAGGGAGGCTCCTTCCTGCCTCTTCCAGATGCTGGTGGCTCCAGGCATTCCTTGGCTTGCGGCTTCAGCCCTCCAATCTCTGCCTTTGTCTTCCTGTAGTTCATGTAGTCTTGCTCTCTCCTCTTCTATCTCTTCTAAGGACACTGGTCTTTGGATTCAGGGCCCACCTGGGTAACCCAGGATGAGCTCATCTCAAAACACGTCTGCAAAGACCCTTTTATCAAATACGGTCTCTCTCTGACAGGGGCTGGGTTACTAGGACATGGACCTACCTCTTGGGGGGATCACCACTCACCCCACTTCACCAGCCACCGCCTTTTCTGACATTGCCCATTTCCTGAAAGCTCACTCCCTGCCTAGCTCTGAGCCCAACCCCCAGCGGAACCCCATGAAGCAGAGGGGGGAACGGAGGCACAGGGAGTTCAGCCGATGCCCAGGGGACCAAGTGGGGCCAAGGTTTGAACCTGGCTTTCCTAGTGGCCCTAACACGGTAGCCGCTGGGTACTGGCCTCCCTCCCGTTTACAGGAAACAAGGGACTCTCACGCCCACGCCTCTCGGCCGAGGGCCAAACTGACAGTGAGTCACCCCCACTCCACAGGCCAAGAAGCTTGAAGCAGCTCATCGAGGGGGACCAGACAAACGGTGGGGCCAGGGAGGGCTTCCTGGAGCCTCAGCTTGCTCCAGTGTCAACAGGGGAGCAAATCTCACCTCCCGCTGCTCTCTCGGGGGGACTCAGCGAGACCCTGGAAGGAGACAGCTTGGCATACAGGCCCCTGGCAATCACCACCTCCCTGGTTATTAGCAGGCCTGGCCCGGCCCACACAGCTGCCCACCCAGCCTCTGACCCCAGCCACAGAAAGGGCCCATTATGACATCACAGGCCAGGAATTATGTTATTAGCCTGGGAAGGAGGCTGGCCTCAGGAACAAAGGGCTCATTGTCATGCAAATGAACGACTCCGGAGGAAGAGGGCGGTTCCTCCACTCTGGGGTGCCCCTCCTGCCCTCTAACTTCTAAGCCACACTGGAAACCGACCCCCAACCTTCAGAAGCGTGGGCATCTCTGGGCCTCTGCTCTGGGCTAAATGAGGCGCACTCTCTCAGCCTGGGAAACGGGCCCCTGCCAGTTCTGAGCCAGATCCCCAGAAAACAGGACCCGCCTCGGAAGATAGGGATAGTAGAGGGACTTTTGGGGATGAAACAGGATGATCCCCTTAACATGCTAAGCATGACCTTGAGCAAAGAAGCAACTGCCTTGGAAATGCCATTCACTTGGTAATACTGCAGGCCTGCAGCTGTGTGTCTTTGAGCAAGCTGCCTACCCTCTCTGTGCCTTATCAGGAGAGGGTGACTCTGTGCCGACTTTACAAGGCTATGGGAAGGACACAATGAACTAAGGTATGTGGAATGCTCACCTCGCCTTGGTCCTCAACACACAAGGCTGAGGCTGTCGCCACCCCTCCCCCACTCCCCGTACCTACAGCATCCCTGGGTTCCTTCTCATGACTGTATCTAGGAGGGGTAGCTCTCTTGGGATGCTTGGTGGGTACCCCAGTGGCAGTCAGAGAAAAAGCGTGAGAACTTTTCCCGGTTTTCCAAATCATCCCCAAAATGCAGGGCCTCCTTCACCAGAGAGGCCCCATTTATGGGGAGGTGACAGGCTGAGGCCCCATGGAAGACACTGAGTCAGGCACAACTGTCTCCTAAGTGTCTGCTACATACCCAGTGCTGGGGACACAGCGGTGACAAAGATGAACAAAATCCTGGATGGAGGGGCACTGGAGTGTGAATGTTTATGTCCCCCCAAAATCTGCATGTTGAGACCTAATCACCACGGGATGATGTCAGAGTGTGGGGCTTCTGGGAGGTGATGAGCTGTCATGAGTGGGATTGGTGCCCCCGGAAAGCCGCCCTGCCCCTCTTCCTGGGAGAAGCCACCATCTATGAACCAGGAAACGGGCCCTCCTCCCATGTGACACCAAATCTGCCAGCATCTTGGTCTTGGACATCCAGCCTCCAGAACTGTGAGCAATAAAGTTCTATTGTTTGTGAGCCACCCAGTCCAAATAGACTAAAACAAGGTGGGGACAGGGGTGATGGGCATACCGCAGACCCTGGTGGTGACAGTGTTACAAGGAGCAGTGAAGGTGTCACAGGGAGTCACAACCCGACATCAGGCCTCTCTCAGGAGGCGCCATTAGCAGAGGCCTATATCAGGGAGGCTGAAGGTCTCAGGAAAGGGTGTTCCCAGAAGAGGTTACAGCCAGGCCAGGTGTGGTGGCTCATGCCTGTAATCCTAGCACTTTGGGAGGCCGAGGCGGGTGGATCACTTGAGGTCAGGAGTTCAAGACCAGCCTGGCTAACATGGCAAAACCCTGTCTCCACTCAAAATACAAAAATTAGGCATGGTGGCATGCACCTGTAGTCCCAGCTACTCAGGAGGCAGGAGAATCGCTTGAACCTGAAAGAAAGGTGGCCACAGCTCTGCACTCCAGCCTGGGGGAGTGAGACTTTGTCTCAAAAAAAAAAAAGGTTATAGCCAGTGCAAAGGTCCTGAGGCAGGCCCATGATCAGGGGCCCCAAAGAACAGCAAAGAAGAGGCTCATGAGGCTGGATGCCCCCAAACCCTATCCCACCCCCATCCCTCCAGACCCTAAGCTACGACCCATGCCCACGGGACACAAGCCTCCACCACACCACTGTGATGACAGGAACACCCTTACAGCAGCTCAGTCACGAGGCCCCCACGGGCCCTGCAGGCACCACTTGTCCCCCAGCCTGGGATGCTCTGGAGCCCTCTGTGATCCTGAGGCACAAAGCAAACCCTGCCTGGACCCCCTGGGATGTCCAAGGGACCAAGCTCAGTTACAGGCCAGCTTCATGGGGGGAGTCCTCTACTAAAAATACAAACATTAGCTGGGCTTAGTGGCATGCGCCTGTAGTCCCAGCAACTTGGGAGGCTGTGACAGGAGAATCGCTTGAACTCAGGAGGCAGTGGTTGCAGTGAGCTGAGATCGTGCCACTGCACTGCACTCCAGCCTGGGTGACGGAGTGAGACTCGGTTTCAAAAAAAGAAAAAAAAAAAAATCAAGATCCCAGGATCCTGTGTGCCCTTCACCCAGCCTCCCCCAAGAATAACATCCTGAGACAACGACAATTCATCATCCATATCATAACTAGGAAGGCAGCATGGATATAGCCAGCTGTATGCAGATTGCAGCAGTTTCCAATGCACTCACTTGTGTGAGTGTGTGTGTGCATGTATGTGTGTGCATGTGAGTGTGTGTGTGCATGTGTGCATGTATCTGTGTGGGTGTCTGCATGTGAGTATGGGTGTGTGTGCACGAGTGTGAGTGTGCATGAGTGTGAGTGTGCATGTGAGTATGTGTGTGCATGTTCGTGTGACTGTGTATGGTATGTTCGCAAGTGTGCGTGTGAGTATACGTGTGGGTGTGTGCGTGAGTGTGCATGTATGTGTGTGCATGTGAGTGTGTGTGCACATGTATCTGTGTGGGTGTCTGCATGTGAGTATGGGTGTGTGTGCATGAGTGTGAGTGTGCATATGAGTGTGAGTGTGTGTGAGTATGCGTGTGCATGTTCGTGTGACTGTGTGTATGGTGTGTATGTTCGCAAGTGTGCGTGTGAGTATACATGTGGGTGTGTGCGTGAGTGTGCATGTATGTGTGTGCATGTGAGTGTGAGTGTGCGTGCATTTAGTTCTATGTGTTCTTATCACATGTGCAGACTCCAGTGATCACAACCAGTCCATGCTGAGCTGCCTCGTCACAAAGGCCCTGGTGCCGACTTCTGTTCTGAACCTCCCCCAGGACTCTTCTCCACCGGGTAGGAAAATCGAGTCCCTGAGGACTTTGGCAAAGGTCAGGGGCAGCCACGACACAGCTCTGTGGCCAACCCAAGTGGACACCAAGGCCCTGGGGGCGACAAGGGGACATGGATGAGAACACCCCTGCCTTCGGAGGCCATTCTCGAGGTCCCAGGAGAGGCCCCATGACAATGAGACAGCGGGCAGCTGGTGCGGGGGGCCTGGACGCCCGGGGAACTCCCCACTGGCTCCTGCTGGCCCAAGAGCGGAGGCCCTGAGCCAGTCACTGGCCCAGCATCCGGTGTCACTTACAAACACAGGACGGCTGCCACCTTCCGCAGGAGAACTGGCCCTCCCGCGCCAGTCTCCAGGCCACACCAGGCACTGTGGGGGGTGCCTGGCCCAGGGCTGGCACGGAGGGGCTCAGGCTGAGTGGGAGACGGGGCAGAACAGACAGGCATGGGGGGAGACCTGGGGACCCCAAACAAAGGCAGAGCCTGGGAAGCACCCACTCGACCTACCTCCCATTATCTGGGCCCAGGTTTCTACAAAACATGAGAGCTCTCTGCAGAGTAGAAAAGAAAAATGGACGGAACTCGAACTTAAATCCAACCTTGTGGTTACAATTACGGAGGCCCACCCAGGCCAGCACTGTGCGGGCCCCTTCAGGCTTCTCTCGGGCTCTCCCGAGACACACCGGCAGGCTGCAGTGCTACCACTGTGGTAAAGGACAAGGAAACTGAGGCTCTGTGGGATTCCAGGACTTGCCCAAGGTCACACCATCCTTGAGGGGTCGAGCCGGGACTGGAACCTCAGTCCGGCCACTACAACTTCATAAACACCATTGCCCTGAGATGCCAAAATCCCAGGGGCCCCCCACCCTCAGACCAGGTGCCGGTATTGTCAGCATCGAGAAACCAAAGTGCCAGTGGATTATCAACTGTGAGCCTATTATGAGCCAGAAGGCAGGTTTCATTCACTCCCTTAAGCCATACAGCCTATGAGGTGGGGAAAGATGCAACGTCCATTTGCCAGATGGGAAAACTGAGGCTCAGAGACAGTAAGTGACTTGCCCAAGGTCACACAGCCAGGAAGTGTCCAACCAGGACAGGAACCCAGGCAGTCTGCCCCGCGTTCCCCTTAAAACTGCAGCTCCTTCTCCCGTCAGTCCCATGCTTGTGTAGACCCCACTGTGCCCCATTTTACAGACGAGGAAACTGAGGTCTGCAAAGGGGAGGCGACATGCCCAAGGTCACACAGCATAGAGAGGACGGAGCCAGGACTCAAACCCAGGTCTGTGGCAAAGGAGCAACATTGCCTGGAAGCCCAGCCCCCTCCCTTCCCCAGCCTGGGCTCAGAGGTCCCCAGGAGCCATTCCCGCCACCTCCCTATGGCCGCGGCGCACCCAGACCTCAGGACAAATCACTCCCTCATCCCCCCGGCTTGCAACTAAAGGCTCCTTGTGAGCTCGGGAAGCCCTTCCAACTTTCCAGTGTTTATCCCGGCTCCTCGCTGCCAAGTCCCTGGGCAAGCCTGGGCCGGTGGCGCTGATTTCAAACCAGACATGGGCACCGAGCCAAGCGCCACCTCGGTGGGGAGCCGGGCGCCGGGGCCGGGCTGCAGCGCTGCCTGCACCTGGCTCTCCCCTGCCTAAGCCCACCCCGGAGCCCCAGGGCAGAGCCTCGGGAGCACCCACGATCACATGCCCTCCTGAAGTCAACTCCGGGAACAGAAGCCCCCTGAGCCCCCAAGGCTCGCCATGCTCCCCCCCAGGGATGCCGGATGTGCACCAAGGAGAGGAGCACAGTGCCCACCCGGGTCCCCTCCCACGCGGGCCAGCCAAGAAGCCTCACCCCGGCCTGCCCGGCCAGCGCCTCCGAGCGCTCTTTTCCGTGACTGCAGCAACTTTGTCCGATAAGACAGCCCTGCCCACCATCCCGCTGAGCTCAGGGCCGACAACACTGCGCTGCCAGGGGAGGGTCTGGCTGCCCCCATTGGCTGACCTGCGGCCGGCCACTCGGCCCCCAGCCCTGGCCACCACCTCCAGCGACAGAACTGGGGCTCTTTCCAGATGAATTCCTCGGCCCCCAATCAGTGCCCCTGCATAGAGCCTGCAGGCCACAGCCCCCCACCCCAGTCTGTGCCTACCTCCCCCGGCCGGGGTGACCCAGGCACACTGCACCTCCCTGCCCACTCCAAGCCCGGCGACTTCTCTTACCCGAGCACATGACCAACCTCGCTCACGTCAGCTCCAAACACAACTTGAAGTAACTCTCTCACAAGAAAAAAAAAGAAAAAGAAAAAGAAAAAGTGCCAGCCAGCGGGCCAGAGGAGTCCACACACACAGGCTGTGCTGCCGGCTTCCAGGAGGCACACCACAGCCAACATCAGACCCATCCTTCCCCCAGGATGACACCCGCAGAGGGGCGGCCCCAGAGGGCGGCCTCACCTTCCCGCGAGACTACGACTCCCATCCCGGCCCGGGAGGCCCTGCAAGGCCAGGCCAGGCCCCCCAGGCTCCCAGCCTGATGCCCCCCAAACCAGGGCAGGCCAAGGCCCACCGGCGACAAGTGCGGGGCTGCCTGACCCCACGGCTGGGCCGCGAACGAGACGTCGGGCCTCCAGCGATCCGTTCTCGCCTCTGCCACTCTGGGCCTATAAACACAGGGAATTACATAAGTCCACTCCTCTTGTTTGGAAGCCAAAAGTACGAGCTTTTTCTCCCAGCCTTGGCAGTAAGTAATAATTCCTCATCGCCATGGTAACCCTGGCGGGCTTCCAGCCGACACTCGGGAGCTGAAACACTGTGAGGCCTTTTTATAGCTCGGCTAGAAAAACCTCTTCACTCTTCGCTCGCTGGCAGGCGAAAGCGAGCTCCAGCCCCGCTTCTCCCCCTTTAACCCGCTTCCTCCCAGCCTGGACTGTCCAGCCTCGAGCCGCACCTGCACCTCCAACCTGAGCGTAGCTCTGGCGCCCTGGCTCGGGCCTGGCTCCGAACCGAGGCCTCGGCCCATCCCTCCCCAGTCCTCCGTCCCGAGGGCCAGATGGCCTGAGGAGCAGGCTCTCCCTTGCAAATATTTCTGTCCTCCTTTTAATCCTAGGAAAAGAAAGTGTGACCCCCTCACACTGGCATTCTGATCTGGGGTCATCTCGGTGACAGGCCTAGAAAAGAAGACATGGCCAAATAATACACACACACACACACACACACACACACACACACACACACAGGCCAACAATGATGGCTTGGTAGTCAGCCAGGAGTCTGAACCTTGGCTGCAATTAGCTGTGTGACTCAGAGACAAGTCTGAGCTTCTCTGGGTGTCAACTTTCCATCCGTAGAAGGGGCAGGCTGAGCTCTGCTTCTCCAAGTGCTCTGGAAAGCAGAGATGAGGCGCCAGAGGAAGCTGCTGGAGCTCCCAGGAGGCAGAGGAGGCTCCACCAGGGTCTCCAGATTCACTTCCCTGCCCCTAGCAGCCAAGAGTTGGGCCTAAGAATGTGTCCCTGGACAGCAGCCCACATGATGACAAGGGTCTGGGGGTGCAGACGTGAGGAAGGCACCCCTGGCAGAAGCATGGCAGATGTGAAGGTCTGGAGGCTGGATCACGTGGGTGTGTTGTCAAAGCACAGAGAAGGCTGGTGTGGCCAGGGCGCAGGGGCGAGGCGGGGAGAGTTTGATGATGAGGTCAGGGAGCTAATAGGAGTGAAGGGGAAGTGGTCAGATGGACTCTGGGCCTGGCCTTCAACTCCAACAATAACATTGCCATCCTTTTTACTCTCAGGAGCATCTTGAGAGTAATAATATTAATAACAATAACAGCGGCCACACACACAGAGCCCAGCAGCTCGGACTGTGTGCCCAGCACTGTGCTAAGCGGGTCCCCTGGTTCACCAGCTGGCCTCACACCACCGCGGCAAAGGCAGGTATGCCCCTGAGCCACCATACACAGACAGAGCAGGAGGCTGGCCCAGAGAGGGTAGGTGACTTGCCCAAGGTCAACAGCTAGTGGCTGAGCTGGGACTTGAACTGGGCAAGCCTGGCTTGTCTCCGCTATCCACGTGGTAATTCAGCCACAAGGAGTCACAGGAGGGTTTTAGGACTAAGACCAGATTTGCCTGTGACAGGGGCCCGTGGCCACTGGACTGGCAGGGCGCCCAGACTGGCCACTAGGGGATGAGCATAGTGGCTGCGGAGGCCCCCGGAATCCAGATGTCTCCTGTGAACAGCTGGCCCTCTAGCCTTCCCCAGGAAACACCCCTGGGGGTTTTCCGTAGACCTGCCCCAAAGCCAAAGGTGGGATTCTGCTACTCTTAAGCCTTCTTTTATAGGTAGGGAAACTGAGGCACAGGAAGGCATGGGCATATTTTTAGCCCAAAGATCCAGCACCATCTTCCCGCCCAGACCGTCGCCGAGACCAGGTGGGACCATGACACCCAGGCCAAACTGGCCCCATGCAAACACCACCAGGAAGCGGTGCCTGAGAGCGGCCGAGTCAGGCCTCACCACCTCCTTCTGTTCATTTTTGTTTGTTTTGGACACAGACCTGCATCCAGACCTTCGCCAAAGGCTGGCCCTGGAATCCACGGTAACTCCTCCCACCCCCTCAGAGCGACTGTGTGCTATGGGCAGGTTTGACACTGGGCATGTCTCTTCACAGCCACTCGTTCTGCTTCCTGTGTCTTCCCCGCCAGATACTCCGCAGCAAATTGTTTGTTGAGTGACTTAATGAAGACCACAAATCATCAAACACCAGAAACAGCCACAGGAGGCAGCCCCCAGACAGAGCCTGTGGCCAAAACCAAGCTCATATTCAGAATGAGCCAGCATCTGGTTACCTGCTCAGCAAAAGAACTCCCCATCCCGCAAGCCTTCGACGGCGACCACCCCTCCACACTTCGAAAAAGCATCCCCTGGCCAAAATCTGCCGACAGGCCGCTTCCTGGAGCCCGTCTGCTGAGCAGAGCTTTGACGGTGGGAAAGATCGGTGAAGACCCCCCAGAATATGATTCGCTGCAGGCCACAGAGCCCGGGACGGTGGGCCAAAGGGGGTCTGGAAAGGGGCAGGGGGACCTTAAGCTGAGTGGCCCCAGGCAAGGCCCCCAGCCTCTCGAGGCATCAGAAGGCTCGGCTGGCGAATGGGGGAGCTCCTGCCTGCTGCCTCTCTCGGGACCCAGGTCAACAGAAACTACATGTGCGGGGCCCCGGGGGAGGTGGGGGCCAGAACTCTGAGGACCAGATCCAGACCCACAGCCGCAGCTACGGTTCAGCGTCCGGCTCCAGTTGGAAGAGACCCCCACTCACTTCCTCCCCACACACTGCTGCTTCCTGG
Organism: Gorilla gorilla gorilla; assembly: GCF_029281585.2. Lineage (NCBI taxonomy): Eukaryota > Metazoa > Chordata > Mammalia > Primates > Hominidae > Gorilla > Gorilla gorilla. Next base: position 139,974,652 of record NC_073234.2, read on the forward strand.
CCAGGCACAGATACAAGTGGAGCAGGGTGGGGGCAGGAGAAAGAGACAGCACCGTGAGCCAGACACGTCTGGCTATCTGCACCTCCTCAATCCCGGGCCCCAGGGCTCCGTGACCTGGGCAGCCTCAGTTTCCTCATCTGAAAAGCCACCTAGATATCAAATGGTTCTCTTGATGTATGCCACACAATGGAATTCCGCCATATAAAGGAATGAAGGACTCACACCATTCAACACCAATCAACCTCAAACACATTGTGCGGAGTGAAAGAAGCCAAAACCCACAGTGCATGATTCCGTCCAGGAGAAATACCCAAAATAGGTAAGTCCACAGAGGCAGAAGGCAGACTGGTGGCTGCCAGGGGCTGCGGGAGGCGGCAACGTGGAGTGACCCCACCGGTACAGGGTTCCTTTTGGGGTGATGAGGACATTTTTTGGATAGAAGGGGTGGGTGCTCAACATTGTGATTGTACTAAGAACTCATGAACTGTTCATGTGAAAATGGTAAATTATATGTGATGTGAATTTCACCTCAATTGAAAATAAATAGGCCGGGCACAGTGGATCGCTTGAGGACAGGAGCTCAAGACCAGCCTGGCTATCATGGCAAAACCCCATCTCTACTAAAAATACAAAATTCAGTCAGGTGTAGTGGCGCATACCCATAATTCCAGCTACTCAGTAGGCTGAGGTAAGAGAATTGCTTGAACCAGGAGGCAGAGGCTGCAGTGAGCCAAGATCATGCCACTGCACTCCAGCCTGGCCAACAGAGCAAGGCCGCATCTCAAATAAACAAATAAATAAACAAAAAGATGGTGTTGCTGAATGCACACCACTCCAGCCCAGTTTACCGACTTCCTGAAAGCCGGGTCCAACTCCCAGCAGGTAGGAGTTCCTCACCCAGGCCTGGAGCTATCAGACATTCGAGAAGCATCTGCTGAGCCCCTCCTGTATGTGCTGAGCACTGGAAATATGGCAGTGAACAAGACAAAATTACATTTTACATTTTAATTTTAAAATACATGAGCAATTAAAATAAAGTTCACAACTGTATTCGTTTCCTGTGGCTGCTATAACAAATTATTACAAATTGGGTGGCTGAAACCAGCGACCTATCCTCTCACAGTTCTGGAGGCCAGAAATCCAAGCTCAAGGTGTCACCAGGGCCACACACCCTCCAAAGACTCTGCAGGGGGAGCCTTCTCTGTGTCTTCCAGTTCCCAGTGGCTCCTGGCGTTCCTTCCGTCTTCACGTGGACTTCTCTGCTGTGTGTCTTCTCTTAGAACACTTGTCATTGGATTTAGGGCCCATCGTATTCCAGGATGATCTCATCTTGACACCCTTACCTTAGTGACATCTGCGAAGACCTGTGGTCCAAATAAGGCCAAGGTCATATTCACGGTTTCCAAGTGTACCTATGTTTCATGGGCCACGACTCAACCCACTACCAAAGCCAAGACCTCAAAGTGGCAGCAGTCGCATGCCCGGAAACACCTTTGGTGCCCCTCTGCTTTCCCGCTAGTTCCAGAAAACTGGCTGGAAGCTGCAGAGGAGAGCTCCAGGGATCTCCGGGATGGCCCCAGGGCCCCCCTACAGCCGACAGAGCTGGAAACAGACCTGAGAGGTCCCACAGCCACCCTCTCCGGCCTGATCCTGCTAAAAACTGGCCCCAAGGAACCCAAATCCCCTTCCCTGTGGCAGGCATCCATGAGCCAGCCACTCGTGGGCAGCTTGAGGAAAGGGGCCTGCCTCCTGGATGGGGAGGCCAGACACAGGCCATCACCTCTGCCCCCAAATAAAGACACTCCCCAGACCAAAATGCATCCTATTTCCCCATCCAGGCCCAGGATTATTCTCCACAAAAGCATCAAAATGAAGCCCTGACCACGTTGGCTAAGGGAAGCCAACGGTACTCCAGGGCTGTTTTTCTGCATGTTGTTTTTATTTTTAAAAGGGGCCGCCCCCACCCACAGCAGCTGTGAGCTGGCAGCTGGCAGAGTTAATTGCTCACTCAAGACTCACTTCCAACTGCAGCACCATCCGGCACGCCAGGATACCACGGGCACCCGACAACTGGCAAGGACGGCTGGGGGCAGGGGGCAGGTGGCTGCCTGTTCTGGGGCTCCTGGGAACCCACACCCCGGTGGCAGGGGCAGCGGCAGCGGCAGAGGAAAGAGGAGTGCCCAGGAATGCTCCACGCCAGCCAGCTGGATCCCAGGGACCTAACCCGGGAAGCACACATCACGCCGGCCAGCATCACCGAAGCTCTCAGTGTGCCAGGGTCAGTGGGCTTCACGGGGCCTCCACTGTGCCTTACAACCGGCGTGTCCAGTCTTTTGGCTTCACTGGGCCACACTAAAAGAACTATCTCGGATCACACATAACACTAACACTAACCATAGCTGATGAACTTAAAAAAAAAAAAAATCAAAAAACAATCTGTTTTAAGAAAGTTTACAAATTTGTGTTGGCTGCATTTAAAACCGTCCTGAGCCGCAGGTTGGACAAGCTTGCCTTACAACAATCCTATGGGGTGCTGTTATACCCATTCCATTAATACATACTGGGAAACTGAGGCAGAGAGCAGTAAAGTGACTTGCCCAAGGGGACGGGGCTGGGAAGTGGCAACGTCGGTTTTGAACCCAGCAAGTGTGAAACCCGCGTCTACGACACTAACCACTAGACTATACTGTCTCCAAGAATGTCAGGCCCCACTGGAGACACGGTATTGTTCTCTGAGAAACGGCTGTGGCCGTGGGCCTTGACTTTCAGAAATGGCATCTCCAATGGTGTCAGACGTGACTTCCCAAGACTTGAGACCTTCTGGAACAGCCCATGGGACATTCTACCCAGATCACAGTGGGGACAAAATACTTTAAAAGTCACTGCTAAGAAGAGGCTATAAAATGGTGACAGCCAGTTGTGGCCATGAAGAAAACTTGTTCTGGCCCATTCAATGTTTTTTAAAAACTAGGCCATTCCTTATAAAATCCAGATTTCCAGCTTCTCTTGGAAAACCATCAGAATACCCAGCATGCCAGTTAGCCACAATCCCCACTCCTCCCCTTTGACCTGCACTGACTCACTCACTCCTTTCCTCCCTGTGTCTGAGTTTGGGACATCCCCTTATCCCTTCTTTGGCCACCTCCTCTTGCTGTTGCAAACAGTGAAACAAATGTCGAGGACCTCACTCAAACAAGAGAAAGGAGTGTCCCTCCTGGGATGCCAGGTGACTCTCCTTCTCCTTGGCTGGCTGGGCTGGGCTGCTGGCATGAGCCTGTCTGAGAACAAGGCCCGCATAGAAGGAGGCACAGCTGAGGCAAAGCCAGCTCCCAGAGGCATTGTTTGAGCACCTAGATCCAGCCGTGCCTGAACGTGTCCTACCCTGGCCACTCTGAGGACCCATCAACTCCCTGTCACAGCCTAACTCGGCTCGAGTGTGTCTCTGCCACAACTCAGGAGCCCTAACTAACTGCCCCTAACTAATCACCCCCAGGTCTCCCCTTGAATGACTCGTCCCTGGACGCCTGGCCTGATGGAAGACTAATTCAGCTCTTGCCTCACCCAGGTGAATGCCTGAACCTCGTCCTCACAACCCTCACCACCCGCGATAGCACTTGCTTGTTTAACTGACACTCCCCCTCTGGATACTAAACTCGAAGGCACAGGCAATGTCCAACTTCTCCACCATTCTCATCCCAGTGACGTACATGAGTCCGGAACACGCCACGTGCCCAATGCATGTAAATTAAAACCATGTAAATACATGGAAATTAACTATGGAGCAAAAGAACAAAAGGGAAAGGCAAAAGTCATTAAATTTGACTTCTGCCTTAAATGTGAAAAACAGCCCAGCCCTGGAGGTCTGCAGGACAGTCTCGATCCAGGAAAGCCCTCCTGGGGCCCCCCTGCTCTGCTCCAGCCATTACAGAGTGGGAAACTGAGGCACAGAACCCCAATCAGCATGCCTGAAACATGGTGGCCGGAGGGCCTTCGCGCCTGCTGTTCCCTCATCCCCCTTCCTTTCACATAGTGGGTGCCTCCTTATTGTCCAGGGCCCAGCTCAGATGCCACCTCCTCAGAAGCTACCCTGGAATTCTTACCTAAAATGAGTCCCCCGAAACTGAAGTCATCCCTCCCTCCCCACCCTGTATTATTTCACAGGCAGCATTTTCTTGCCTTGCAAAATCGTGTTTGTTTTTTGGCACTGCCCATCTCCCCATCAGCCTGTGTGATCCATAAGGCAAAGCGCCGCATCTTGTTTGCTGTTTGCCATCCCCTCAACCAGGAGGAGGCCATGGGGACACCAATCTGGCTGCAGGGAGGCAGGAAGCAGATGTCCCACGTCCTGACCATCCCACACTGCCCAGAGCAGCTGCTGCGTGCCTGAGGGCCCTACGTGGCACATGGAGGCTGTCCCACAGCTGGCATGGCCCTGCCAAGAGATCCAGGCTGGCTGCGGCAGTGATCGGCGTACCCACGGGGCAGAGGGAGGGCTGCAGGTGGCACCTGCACCATCCACACGATGAAAAGCAGCTGCCGTGGAGTCAGGCGTTCTGGGTTCACATCCTAGCTCTGCCAACTGGGCGACCTTGGACAAGTCCCCTAACCTCTCTCTGCCCTCAGTCCCCTTAACTAGAAAACAGGGCTGATCATAATAGCACCTACCTTCTAAGGCTGCTGCAAAGAGTACATGCGTGTATGTATGGGGTGCACGTTAGAAATTGTAGTTAATGTTAATAATAATAATACTGGCAACTCACACACAGCACTGAAGCAAGAAAAGGATCAGGAAATGTTAGCTTTTATGGTAAATATGGTATTTGCTCTGTGCCAGGTCCTGTTTGAAGCATGTACACACATTAGTCCCTCCAAGATGGGCTTATTATTCAATGTGAGTGATCCAGCTCCTCCAGGCAGCCTCCTTGGATTGCTCCAACCCCCAGGAACACCGTGGACACACACAATTCTTCATGTGGGTCTGTCCTCAACTCCTCTCTCCACTCCAGGTGACAGTGAGGGGCAGGAAGAGCCCCAAACACCGCAAGCCTGAAGTCAGCACCAGGGGAATGTGTGAACCCCCACTCCCATCCAAGCCACGGCCCAGAAACGCAGGCCCTGTCCGGCTGCACAAGTACACCCTGTAAAGTAAAGGGTGTTCCCTCCCTGGGCCCCCAGTAGAGGCCCAGACATCCCAAGGGTTCAGGCCCCACTGCCTCGTACAGGACCTGGAGTCTGGAGATATGGAGAGGCACCACGGAGGGAGCAGGTGTGGGCTGTGGCTGGGCACCCTGGAGCTGCATGGACAGCGAACGAGGACAAGACTGCCCCCAGCCACCCCCATCCTCTGTCCATGCCCAGCACATGCTCAGGTCCTGAGGAGAAACCACGAGGTGGGGCAGCTGGTCTCCTCTCCCCTGCGGACAAACAGGACGCTAACCAATCAGCCACAGCAAGAACCCCAGCAAAGCCAGCCTGGGGTGCACACAGCTCCCTGAGCTTCTCGGAGAGGACAGGCAGCCCCTTCCACGTCAGGCACATGAGGTGGCCCCCGCTCCCCAAACCAAACAGTAAGAAGCAGCTAGAATCCCAGCTTCACACCTCCCAGCTGTGTGGTCTCACTCATGCTCCTCCACCTCCCTGAGCCTCAGTTTCTCCAACTGTACAATGGGTTTAAGGACCATTATCTCAGGCAGGACAGAGAGTCCCCCAAGAGCCAGCCAATCAGGGCCGCTGAAAGAGAAAGAGAAGATCTGGAAAGAAGCTATTTTAATTTCAGCAAATGGGCTTGCTTTGTCATTAGTGAAACACGATTTTATTTTACAGTTCAGAATGGCATCTGTTTATGGCAGTCGTGGAAGGGATGATGAGATCTTTTCAGCAGTGAAACCTCAGGAGGCCTCAGGCCATCCTGATTCAGCAAATCCCTGAACAGGCGGCGCTGAAGGGTAGATGACAAACACGGCGCCCCGCACAGACGTGGCCACAGCACACACAGCACGCCCTGTAGGGCGAGATGGGAAGGACACGGACGGGGGCAGACGACTTGAGTGCAAAGTTCACTGGCTGTGTGACCTCGGGCAAGATGCGGAACCTCTCTGTGCCTCAGTTTCCTCATATGTAAAGAGGGGATGATGATAATCCCTACTTTACAAGAGCTTTTAGGTGATGAAATAATTTTTTATTTTTTTATTTTTTATTTTGAGGTGGAGTCTTGCTCTGTTGCCCAGGCTGGAGTGCAGTGGCACGATCTCAGCTCACTGCAGTCTCTGCCTCCTGGGTTCAAACAATTCCCCTGCCTCAGCCTCTCCAGTAGTTGGGATTACAGGCGCCCACCACCACGCCCAGCTAATTCTTCTGTTTTTATTAGAGACGGGGTTTCACCATGTTGGCCAGGCTGGTCTCGAACTCCTGACCTCAGATGATCCGCCTGCCTCGGCCTTCCAAAGTGCTGGGATTACATTACAGACGTGAGCCACTGTGCCCAGTCAATTAAATAAATTATAACATGTGAAGTGTGACACAAGGACGATCACAAACCCTGTTAGGACTACTGCTGTCACTGCCATGGGATGCTCCCACTTCGAAGCTCCAGTAGGTTTAAAAACCCAACTGCAGCATAAAGACGGGTCCACCTGGATCCCTGGGACTTTGCACTGAGGTCATCTGCCACCGTCCGTGTCCTTCCCATCTCGCCCTCCAGGGTGTGCTGCGTGTGCTGTGGCCCCATCTGTGCGGGGCACCATGTTTGTCATCTACCCTTCAGCGCAGCCTGTTGAGGGATTTGCTGAATCAGGATGGCCCGAGGCCTCCTGAGGTTTCACTGCCGAAAAGACCTCGTCATCCCTTCCATGACTGCCATAAACAGGCAGACTGGGTAAATAACCCTCCAGGGACCCCCCACCACCACCTCCACAACCAAGGCTCTCTGGAAGCCACTACAGCAGCGCCTCCCCGCCTCCTCCCTCCAGCTGGGGTGGGGATGACTATGAGATGGAAGGAGACACATGTCAGAGCCGAAGATTAAAAACAAGTACAATGATCGGGCAGGCATCCATCCACAATGATGAATCTGATGTAATTAGGCACCCCGCTAACTTCATTACTTATTTATTTACGGGATCGCTTATTTAATTTACAGGCCTCCTTCCCCGAAAAGTCATCTTAGCTGACACCCCTCAGGCAAGGAAAAAGGAGAAGGAGGCCCCCTCTTTCATCCCAGCCCATTCCTGGGCTTCCATATGTCATGCTCCTCCCTTGCCCCAGAATAGCTCCCCGGAAGGCAGGTGTGGTTTTGCCCAAGACAACAGGATTGAACAAGGAAGACCCTTGGCAGAGCCAACGCCTGACATTCACTCAACAGTGCTCAGTGCCAAAGGACAGTGCTTGACCCGGAAGGCACAGCGTCTCCTCCACACCCTCATCTCTCCAGCAGAGGAAACCCTAGGAAAAAGGTGGTCCTGGCCCCAACCAGCCACCAATTCTTGGCATGACCCTCTGGACTGGCAAACACATCACTGCAACAAACGGAGCTGGCACCTCCTAGCCTGAAGGAGGAGAAAGGGCACACAATTCAGAGTCATGAGTTTCATTTCTTATCGGAATGGAAGCCACCTGACCTGTCAGAGCCTCAGTTTCCTCATCTGTAAGATGAGTGTTAAGAACAACACCTCCGGGCACGGTGGCTCACGCCTGTAATCCCAACAGTTTGGGAGGCCGAGGCGGGCAGATCACCTGAGGTCGGGAATTCGAGACCAGCCTGGCCAACACAGAGAAACCCCGTCTCTACTAAAAATACAAAATTAGCCAGGCGTGGTGGCGCATGCCTATAATCTCAGCTTCTAGGGAGGCTGAGGCAGGAGAATTGCTTGAACCCGGGAGGCGGAGGTTGCAGTGAGCCGAGATCGCACCATTGCACTCCAGCCTGCACAACAAGAGCGAAACTCCGACTCAAAAAAAAAACAAAACAAACAAACAAAAAAAAAAACTCACTAATCCTAGCACTTTGGGAGGCCAAGGTAAGTGGATGACCTGAGGTCAGGAGTTCAAGAACAGCCTGGCCAACATGGCGAAACCCCATCTCTACTAAAAAAAAAAAAATACAAAAAGTAGCCAGACATGGTGGCGCATGCCTGTAATCCCAGCTACTTGGGAGGTTGAGGCAGGAGAATCGCTTGAACCCGGGAGGCGGAGGTTGCAGTGAGCCAAGATCATGCCATGGCACTCCAGCCTGGGCGACAGAGCAAGACTCTGTCTCAAAAAAAAAATAAAAAATAAAAAAATAAAGAACAACCCTCACAGCTAACTAACCCCAAACAACCCAACTGGTGCAATCCGGCACTGCACTGTGGTCTCAACCACTGCAGCCGGACGAGAAGCAGTCAGTCAGCAGCATAAAGACTAGAAAGGAAAACACAGAGCTAGCACTGGCAGACACGAGATTATCTCCCACCATCCTTTAGACTCCCACCAGCTGGCCAGACACATAAAATCAAAACACAGAACCACAGCTTTGCCCAAAAGGCAGCAAAAGCTGAAAAATGTAATCGCATGTGCATTAGGGTCTCCTGGAACGGCTAACATTAAAAGATTGACAGTACCAAGTGCTGACAAGGATGTGGAGCAACTGTAACTCTCATCCACTGCAGGTGGGCATGCAAAATGGGACAGCCACTTTAGAAAACAGCTGGTGGTTTCTTATAAACTAAAATAACACATTTACCATGTGACCTAGCAACCCAACGCCTAGATATTCACACAAGAAAAAAGAAAACATGTTCACACAAAGACTTACACAAGAATGTTCAGAGCAGCTTTATTCCCAATAGCCAAAAACTGGAAACTTTGATGTCTATCAACTGATGAATGGATAAACTGTAATATATCCACAGAATGAAATACTACTTAGCCATGAGAAAGAATGAATTGATACATGAGCAACATGGGTTATGCAGAGTGAAAGAAGCCAGACACAACAAAGTATATACCTGATGATAATTTTATTATAAAATTCTAGAAGAGTTAAAAGCTTCTATAACAGCAGATCAGTGGGTACCTCTAGTCAGGGGTGGGGGGTGGAGGTGGGTGCTAGGGATTTAGTGCCAAGGGACTGGTGGGGACTTGGGGGGAACAGAAACACTTTATTCTGATTGTGGAGGTGATGCAAATGTTTACATTTGTCAAAACACATGCAACTGAACCCTTAAAATGGGTGCATCATTATAGGTTAATTACATCTCAATGAAGATGATCTTAAGTGGAACAGGGAGAGAGATGCATATACTAACACTACTCACTCCATTCCCAGTGCCCAGGGACTATTTCCTCACTTCTAAATCAGTCTGCTGGTTCCTAAACTGGCCCTCAAGTTTCCCAAAGTCCCCTGATGTATGAGCATTGGACAGTTTGGGTCTGGGTTGAACCCCAGCTTTGTCCTATGCTAGCTAGGTCATGTAGGGCACTGTGCCCCTTAGGGCAAATCGCTTTGCCTCTCTGCCCCTCAGTCTCCCCCCTCTACAAAAGCAAGGTGAGAAATACCACACTCCTCAGAAAACTGCAAAGTAAAATGAACCAAAGTGAACATACCAGCTGCAGGCCCCAGCATACACCAGGGGCTTCATTATTGCTGCTGCCAGGTGATAAATGGTCAAGCCCCAGGCCCACTGTGGACAGAGCTGGCCAGGATTCTTGTAACCCTGACAAACACAACACACTTCCTCACCCCACCAGACAAGGCTCTGGGCTCAAATAGCTGCCCCCAGGCCCCGAGGACTCAGGCCGGGGCATTTAACTGATGCCTGCTGTCCGGACAGGACACGGTTCCTGGGCTCCACCCAACCCGCCTCTCCCAGGGAAGCAGGGACAAAAGGATGGGGCCCTGTGGGGATGGCTGGCCCTGAGGACAACACAGGCACATGAGAGGTCATTTCAGGAGAAGGACGTCTGGGAGGCATCCACCAACTCATGCTGAACAAGAGTCCAGCCAGAGCCCACCCGTTTATGAAAGAAAATGATAATAATAATAGAAGGACAGGGAGGGGGCTGCAGGGATGGGGGCTCTGCACCAGCTCCCACAGGCCTGTCCAGGGCTCCTGCTCCCCTCTGAGTGATGGCAGGGCAGGAGCCTGGAGCCAACGGCAGGAGGGGCATCCCCCGGGCCCGATTAGCGGGCGGCCGCAGGCAGACACGCTCAACTGTCAGCCTCCTCCTCTCAGCCCGCCATCACAGGCACCATTAATTGCTGTCATTTGAGGGTGGCCTGTGGGGAGAAGGAGGGAGGAGGAGAAGGAGGGGTAGGGAGCAGGAAGGAAGGGGGAGGGGAGGAAGGGATTGCAGGGAGCCCCCGCCCAGGGCTGAGCATCCAGGCTGGGAAGGAGAGAGAGGAGGATGGCAGAGAGGGAAGGTTGGTGGCGCAGACAGGGAAGGGCAGGGGGCCCTCCACTGCTCTCCTCCCCACCCAAGCAGGGCCCAGGGCCCCGTCCAACTGGGGATAAAGCCGGTCCTCCCAGAGCCCCCGAGAGGCGAGATCCCACTGGGCCAGGGCCCTAAAACCTCCCCCTACACACCTTCGGTGTCCCTGATCACCCGCCCAGGGAACCCCGAGACACCAGCCCCCATCCACACCTGACCCCTCACCCCAATGTATAGACGATCCCAGACACCCACCTCCCCACCCCACTCCCAGCTGAAGAATCCACTCACAGAGTTTCGAGTCACGGCAACCCACTTTTGGGGCCAGGGGCTCCCACAGCCTCCTTCTAAGGTCCTAGGTCCGCAGGGAAGAGTGTACCGCTGGGAGCCTGGGGCCAAGCCCTCCCTCTGCTGCTGCACCCTGGGGATGCCACATCGCCTCCCTGTACCTCAGTTTCCTCATCTGGAGAATGGGGATAAGGACGGTGCCCACCTCCAGGGTCGCTCTGAGATTTAAGGAGGTAATTCCACAAAGTGCTTAGTGCACGCATAGCGAGTGTCGGCCCTGAGGTCTGTCCCCCCTTGTCTCCCCCATCCCCCCTTCTACCATCACAGTTCTTACTCAGAAAAGGCTGCACCCCCCACCCACCCTCTCCAGCATGGAGGGTCCCAGAGGGGCCCCACAGGGCTGCCAAGTGGGTGTGGTGGGGCAGGGCATCCGGGCAGCGTCTGTCCTCTGTCAGGGGAGTGCAGAGCATCTGCCTGCCTCAATGTGCCCCCATGGCCCCACTCCCACTCACCCCTGCTGGCCCCCAGACAGGCCTTGCCTTTAGGCTGAGGAGCCACTTGGGTCCTGCAAGGGGGCTCCTGGGAGCATCAGGTTCCCTCAGCAGGGGAGAAGGAGGCCCCACTCCACCGTCTGTCTGCCTTCCCGGCCTCCCTCAGATGTGATGGATCGCCCCGGCAGAGGAAGCTAAGTGCTTGCAGACAAAAAGCCCTTTTATCGTCCTCGGGTGGGCCACTGGCATGACGAGCAGATAACTCAGCCACAGGAGGAAGGCTCCCCATTAGGCCGGAGACGGAGACGCCGATGGACGGGGGCAGAGAGGCAGAGGAGGAGGAGGCTGGGAAAAACAGCCCAGGCCAGGCCACTTTCCTTCCAACTTCAAAGCCCCATGAGCCTAGGCAGAAAGCCCTGCTGAGTTCATCACTTTGTGGGGACCGCCACCATCCCACTCCTCCTTCCCCCACCTCCAAGTCCCACTCCTCCTTCCCCCACCTCCAAGTCCCACTCCTCTTTCCCCCCTCCCTCCAAGTCCCACTCCTCCTTCTCCTTCCCCCTCCCTCCTCCAAATCCCACTCCTCCTTCCCCCTCCCTCCAAGTCCCACTCCTCTCTCCCCCCTCCCTCCAAGTCCCACTCCTCCTTCCCCCTCCCTCCAAATCCCACTCCTCCTTCCCCCACCTCCAAATCCCACTCCTTTTTCCCCCCTCCTCCAAATCCCACTCCTCCTTCCCCCTCCCTCCAAGTCCCACTCCTCCTTCCCCCTCCCTCCAAGTCCCACTCCTCCTTCCCCCTCCCTCCAAGTCCCACTCCTCCTTCCTCCCTCCCTCCAAATCCCACTCCTCCTTCCCCCTCCCTCCAAGTCCCACTCCTCCTTCCCCCTCCCTCCAAGTCCCACTCCTCCTTCCCCCTCCCTCCTCCAAATCCCACTCCTCCTTCCTCCCTCCCTCCAAATCCCTCACTCCTCCTTCCCCTCCTCCCTCCTCCAAATCCCACTCCTCTTCCCCCCTCCCTCCAAATCCCACTCCTCTTTCCCCCACCTCCAAATCGCACTCCTCCTTCCCCTCCTCCCTCCAAATCCCACTCCTCCTCCCCCCCCAATCCCGCTCCTCCTTCCCCCACCTCCAAATCCCAATCCTCCTTCCCCTGCTCCCTCCAAGACGAAACCTGGTTGTGAGGCCCAGGGCTTAGGGCCCAAGGCCCAGCCCCAGGAAGCAGATGACCTGCAGAGCTGATCTTCCCTCCTGCCTAGTGGGGGGCCCCCAAAGGCTCAGGAGGAAGGAAAGAGGCCTCCTCCAGGAAAACTCCCCCGAGGTAACTCAGAATCCCACAACCCGGGAGGCCCATTCCAAGCTGCCTCGGTGCCTTGGCAGGGCTGTTCCCTCAGCCTGGGTCACCCTTCCCCCAGATACCTACATGCTCCCTTCCTCCCCTACTTCAGGTCTTTGCTCAAAGGCCACCTTCTCAGGGAGGCCTACCCTGACCCCGACTTTGAAACTGCAACCCCCAGCCCACCCACACGCTCCCCAGACCCCTTCACCACTTGTTCCTCAGCCTGGTGCTCACCACCAAGAGACCCGCTAAGCGTCGGACTTACTGACTTTTGGTCATGGTCTGTCTCCCCGCAGGGAGGACTGGGTGCTTGGCCGTCTTGTCCACAGGTCTATCCCGAGCACCCACAACAGAGCCTGGCACACAGTAGATGCTTTAGAAAGAGCCATTCCATAAACGAATATATAGTCATGTACTGCTTAACCACGGGAACACGTTCTGAGAAACGCACGGGAGCTGGTGCCGTGGCTGTGGGAGCATGATGGGGGTGGACTTGCACAAACCTAGACCTCAGTGCCAGCAGTACACCCAGGTTGTGTGGTGTCATCCAAGCTCGTCCAACCCCGGCCCAGGATGCCTTTGAATGTGGCCTGACACACATTTGTGAACTTTCTGAAAACATTATGAGACCTTTTTGTGATTTTTTTTTTTTTTTAGCTCATCAGCTATCATTAGTGCTAGTGTGTTTTCTGGGTGGCCCAAGACAATTCTTCTTCCAATGTGGCCCAGGGAAGCCAAAAGATTGGACAACCCTGGTGTAGCCGACGGTTCCCAGGCTACCACCTGTACGGCGTGTGGCTGGACTGACTCCCACAGGCAGCTAGAACCCAGTGGTACACTGGGTATCCAAACACAGAAAAGGAACAGTACAAATGTGGTATTCTCTGGGCTTGGTGGCTCACATCTGTCATCCCAGCACTTTGGGAGGCCGAGGCAGGAGGATCACTTGAGGTCAGGAGTTCGAGACCAGCCTGGCCAACATGGTGAAACCCCATCTCTACTACAAATACAAAAATTAGCCAGGCGTGGTGGCGCACGCCTGTAATCCCAGCTACTAAGGAGGCTGAGGCAGGAGAATAGCTTGAACCTGGAGGGAGAGGTTGTAGTGAGCCGAGATCACACCATTGCACTCCAGCCTGGGCAACCAAGCAAGACTCTGTCTCAAAAAAAAAAAAAAATGTGGTATTATAATCTTATGGGACCACTGTCATATATGCGGTCCATCGTTGACCAGAATGTCGTTATGCAGCACATGACTGTATTTGGAACAAGAATGAAATCTCCCGACAATAGCCTGTCATGAGCCAGAACACGCTGTGTGCCTGCCGTGTGCCCCAGCCTCCATGCACACGAGCCCTGCAATGCCCTCAGCGACCATCTGCCTGGCTGGGAAATGAGCACTCCGGGAGAAACTTGCTGCATTCCCTGGGAAGGGTGAGAAGGGGTTCTTTGCTTCTGGCTCTTTGCTTCCAGCTGAAAGATCTGGGACAGGCGACCAACCTGTGCCTCAGTTTCCCCACCTGTAAAATGAGGCACCACCCATTCTGGAGTGTTGCTGTGAGGGTCACAAAATGGGGCGACCTGTGAAAAGCACGACCTGTGATTATGACTCACCAGGCACCTTCTCAGGCCAGGCACTGCTCTCTATGAGCACTAATCACCGCAGCAAAACCCTATAAGGGGAAACTGTTATTGCCTCCCCGCCCAGTCTACAGATGGAGAAACAGAGATACAGAGAGATAAAGCAACCTTGCCCCGGTGCCCAGCACAGAAGTAGCAGTGATAAGACCAGGACCCAGGCTACCTCTTTGCCTGCTGGGCACGGGGACCATAGTGGTGGTTCAGCCTCAGGGCTTCCTCCAGCACCCAACACCCGAACACCTGGGCCCATCGACAGGCCACACCCTGGCCAAACCTGCGGGCCCACCGCCAAAGCACAAAAGCAATGTGACCAAGAACCCCGGAGCCCGGGGAAGCCCACCCTCCTGACACTGACACTGTCAGGGACTCTCCCACCTCTCAGGTGTCATCAAAAAATCACTGCACCAACTCAGCCAGGAAACGGCCCATCACTGGGGGACCCCGCAAACTGCCCTAGTTGCTCCCTGCCCTGGACGGCTCTGATGTGCCAGACCCCACACGCCCCCCGAGGCCCCCACCACACACTCCAGGCCGAACCTGGCTCCGAGTAATTCCAGACCCACTTCCCGTGAGAAGATCCAGGCAGGATGAACCTCCTGGGGACACCAAGTGGAGACAGACATGAACCTACCAGAAACTGCCTCCAGCGAGGCTGTGTCCTCAAAGACTCAGGGAGACCTGCGGAGAAAACACGGGTTTTGTTAGTTGACATCGCATGTATGGAGTTTGGCATGACGACACCGACATGCAGGAAAAAAGACCATGTCTGCCGTCAGGGCCCATGTGTCGTAAGCATTGGGCCAAATATTTCTCCATGAGAACCCTGTGAGGCAGGTACTGCTACCTATTTGACAGAGAGGGAGACTGACACTCAGACAATCAAATCTCATGCCCAGGTTCTCAGAGCCGGGAAGTGACGGAGCTGTGATTCAATCCCAGATGTGTGGATTTAAAGGCATCCCACACCCTGGCAAGACCACCGAGGGGCCCCGGGCCACATGGCTAGGTTACTGGGAAACTGCCCCATTAACTACCCGGAGGACCCCACAAACAGGCAGATGGGTCGACAGACACCTGAAGGATGGGTCCCGGGGTGGGGGTGTCTACTATTCTCATGCAAGAATTTATTTTTGTTTGTTTGGTATTTTGGAGTGTTTTTGTTTTTGTTTTTGTTTTTGATACAGTCTCGCTCTGTCACTCAGGCTGGGGTGCAATCATGGCTCCCTGCAGCCCCAACCCTAAGGCGATCCTCCCACCTAAGCCTCCTAAGTAGCTGGGACTGTGGGCACGTGCCACCATGCCCGGCTAATTTTTGTATTTTTTTGTAGAGACAGGGTCTCACCGTGTTGCCCAGGCTGGTTTCAAACTCCTGAGCTCAAGCAATCCTCCTGCCTTGGCCTCCCAAAGTGCTGGGATTACAGGTGCGAGCCACTGTGCCCAGCATCATTTAAGAATTTCTGAGTTACCATACAAAGTCAAAAATAGTGCAATGATAGCTAGTACCCAGAATACAGAGGGGACACCCACAAATCAATATGAGCCAGTCAATCCAACAGCAGACAGGCAAAAGACAACATAGACACTTCACCAAAGAGTATATACACATGGCCAATAAGACACGAAAAGATGCCCAACGTCATCAGTCCTTAAGAGAGGGCAATTAAAACCACGAAAGACCACTGCTCACCCATGGGGATGGCAAACATGAGACAGACAACATCAAGTGCTGGTTAGAACAAGGAGCACCTGGAACCCTCACCCGTTGCCGACGGGATGCAAAATGGAGCAACTACTTTGCAAAAACAGTTTGGCCATTTCTTATAGTTAAACACATGCTTGCCATATGACTCAGTAATTCAACTCCTAGGA
The DNA here is from genome assembly GCF_029281585.2 of Gorilla gorilla gorilla. Taxonomy (NCBI): domain Eukaryota; kingdom Metazoa; phylum Chordata; class Mammalia; order Primates; family Hominidae; genus Gorilla; species Gorilla gorilla. The sequence continues at coordinate 139,990,683 of NC_073234.2, forward strand.
CTTTATCAGACAGACATGAAAACAGCCACACAGACTCGTGCACAAATGTTCACTGAAGCTTTATGCACAATCGCAGAACAACTGAAAACAACCCAACGGTCCATCAACAGGTGAACGGATAAACAAACAGTGGTACATCCATGCCATATGACTCTGCAATCAAGAGGAACCAAGTGCAGACACACAGGACCACGGAGGAATCTGAGACTCAGGCTGTGTCCAAGAAGCCAGATTCAAGGCTGCAGACTCTATGGTTCCACGATAGGATTCTGGGGAAGACAAAACAACTTTCACATTTGTAAAGAGGCCTGCAGAGGTAGTCAAATACAACAAAAAGAATGTGATTCCCACAAACGTTAGGACACCTATCACCTCTAGGGAGAAGGCAGCCCATGGCTACAAGGTGACCCCTTTATAATTGTTCGCTAATCTGCACCGAGGGGTTTATACATTCTTTATCGTGTTAACTTCTGCATGAAAACAACAAGTAAAAAATAGTACAGCGGGCAGAGCACTGGACAGTCAGTCTCAACTGGACCTCTGGGAAACCCCTTCTCCACCTCGTGCCAAAGCTGAGGGATCGGGGACTGGTGAGGCCAGGGCTGCCCGCTTCCACAAGGGAGCAGCTGTGTGCAGTGCTCAAGCTCTGAAGCCAGGCTCCCCAGGTTCCAATCTGGCCTCTACCCTCTCCTAGCTGTGCAACTTGGAACGAGCAACTTCACCTCTGAGTCTCAGATTCCCCATCTCTAAAATGGAAACGATCATTTTAAAAATGCTGACCCCACAGGAATGTTGTGAGTGTAAAGTGCCCTCAGTGCCAGTGTGTGCCACTTCGAGTGCTCAGTTCTTGCTGGACATGACTCCTACCCCCACCCAGGGGCTGGCAGCCAATCTCCGAGAAGCCAGCCCTCTCCAGTGCCTGGCAGGCCCTCAGGCCCCAAGGAGGGAGCCTTTGAAAGGGCAGCTGCCGGCAGCTCACAGGGGGACAAGCCAGCCACTTCTTTCCTGCCCTTTTTTCTTTTTTAAGCGCTTTTTTCACTATGATGCCCCCAGACTTGGCACTTGGTCCTGCCATCTGCATCAGCTCCAGAGACAGGCCCTGCAGGAAGGCTGGAAACAGGGAGGGCCCGGGCACATCTTCATAGCCGCCCTCCCCAGCTCCCGGAAGCCTCGGTGGCCAGCCACCTGCAGCACGTCCCGTCACAGGCTTGGGCAGAGCCAGGCCTGGCAGGCGCTCTCCCTGGGCACCAAGAAGCTCTCAACCTCCACCTGGGAGAGACAGCTGGGAGATCAGACCCCATCTTCTCCTAACCTGCTCCCAACCCCAGCCAGCTCAGCCTGCAATCCCCAACAGACAGAGTCCCAGGGTGTCCCGGTGGCATGGGGTCAAGGCCAGTGGGGGCTGGCCCCAAGGTCACATTGTCCAGAGGGAAACAGAGAATCTCCCAGCAGTAATGGAGTGACACATAGGTCCAAAGAGGGGTTCCCAATTTAGAAAACTCAGCAGGGACTTCCCAGGACAGGCAACCTGTCACACTGGCCAGAATCCGGGGAGATGACTGAGGGGCCAAGGGGGGTAGCGAGGACTGGGCTGAGGTGGGAAGGAACCCAGGGCCCTGGCTGGAGCAGAGCCAGGGGGAGAGGAAGAGAGAGGAGGGCTGGAGGCAGCAGGGGCGGGTCACGCAGGGTTCTGCAGATGGGTTTTATCTCCAGAGCAGAGAACCTTAGGAGGGTTACGCAGGCTGCAGAGGGGCAAGGTCCCAGTCCAAAGTGGAGATGCATCTGGCCGTGGAGCGCGGGTGAGGGCAGAAGCCACAGCCAAGGGAGAGGCCCCTGTGCCAGTCCAGGAGAGCGATGTGGCGGGCGGCCAAGCTGGGCGCAGCGAGGTGGGAGAGGGGCCGGCATGGAGAGCATCGTGCATTAGAGTCCGAAAGGCAGGCAAGGGATGGTGAGAATCAAGAGGCCCGCTCCTCCTCTCCGACCCTGGGCAGAGCTAGTAGGTGGGGGAAGGGAGGGTGACAACATCCACTTCCTGCACAGGACCCTTTCAGGGGCGCAGCCATCCCGTGTCCCTGGCCAGGAAACTGCTGCTCTGAGGGAGGAGTCACCCAAGGCCACGTGGCAAGGAAGGGAGTGAGCCGGGATCCAAACCCAGGACCAAGTGCTTGGGCCATGGGGAGCCAGGGCACCAGGGCACAGGGCTGGCAGTGCGGGGTGGAGGCTGCTCCAGCCCAGGCTGCCCGCGAGCAGCCAGGGCACGTGGGCCACAGTGTGGACCGAGCCCCACGCCTCCCCGGCAGAGCCGCCCCCGTCAGGGCTTCCTGGGCCGGGCGTCTCCCAGCTCAGCCCCGCAGCAGCGGGTCTCACTCACTGTGGCACGCTCCCCTGTGCTCACACCCACCACTCACTCGCTCAAGGCCGCAGTCGCACTTGCTCACTCTGCTGCACTCACATTCACACTCATTCACACTCGTGCACACCCGGTTCACACCGGCTCGGGGCCGCCCACACACATTCCAGCTCAGGCCCAGGCCCAGGCCCAGGCCCAGGCCCACTGGCCGGCTCCGCGGGCCCTCCCCGCACGGCATCCCACCCACTCCTTCATGCTCACTGTCCCCCAGCAAGCTCCCACGCTCCCCCTCACCCTCCCAGGCAGGCTGGGGGAAACCGGGCACCCCCCATTCCTCTGAAGCACCAGCTCAGTCCACCCGCAGCTGGAAGAAGGGCCGGGCCTCCATCCTCGCGCCCCTGGGGCTGGCCAGGCTAGTCTCCCGGCAAAGCGGATGCACGGGGAGAGCAAGGACCAGTTCCAAGGCTCCCCTCTGCCAAGCCCACCGTGACCACTCATGGCCCACAGGCTGAGACTTGCCCCCACCTGCCAGCACCCCCCTTGTCAGCTCCCAAATAAGCCCACCTCCTGGCGTTGGCTTTTACCCTCAACTCTACCAAACGCACCCTCACCCTGCTCTCCACCCTGCTGGAACCAGAACAAGCACCATCTTTTCCTCCTCCAGGAAGCCCGCCTGGCTCACCCCAGCCACAAAGGCCAACCTGACTCGTCCATTCACCACACCCAGAGATGGGAAGCCACCACCCACGGCCACACAGCTGCAAGAGGCAGAGCCAGCCGACATTCAAACCCAGAGGCAGCTTCGACCTGCCTCGACCAGGACACCATCAACCTTCAGCTGCTCAACAAACAGAGGGGACAGACCCCCTGTTACCTGCCAGGTACAGGGGCATGACTGCGAACACAAAAGCTGAGGGTCTTAGGGGCCAAGGTCACACACACCCGCACCCAAACACCCTCCGGTACACCCATAAGTGAGCAAGGTGATTGCAAAGAGGGGCCCCTGGAGTGACGGACATAAACCATGGCGACCCTGCAGTGGTGGGAGGGAGGGCAGGGAGGGCCCCCTGCAGGAGGAGACACTGGAGCCAAGCACAGAGGGCCGAGGAACAGGTGTCCATGAGGAAGGAAAAAAGAGCACTCCAGGCAGAAGGCACAACCTGTGCAAAGTCCCAGGGGCAAGAACCAGCTCAGAGGGTTAGAGAAGCTGGGGCAGCCAGAGGGCTGGGGAGTGGAGAACTGGAGAGGGTTGGGGAGTAGAGCTGGAGGGGGATGGAGGTGGAGAGCTGGAGGGGGGTGGGGAGTGGAGCTGGAGGGGGATGGGGAGTGGAGCTGGAGGGAGATGGGGAGTGGAGATGGAGGCTGATGGGGGTGGAGATGGAAGAGGATGGGGGTGGATATGGAGGGGGATGGGGAGTGAATAGCTGGAGGGGGGTGGAGGTGGAGAGCTGGAGGGGGATGGGGAGTGGAGCTGGAGGGGGATGGGGAGTGGAGCTGGAGGGAGATGGGGAGTGGAGATGGAGGCTGATAGGGGTGGAGATGGAAGAGGATGGGGGTGGATATGGAGGGGGATGGGGAGTGAATAGCTGGAGGGGGATGGGAGGTGGAGAGCTGGAGGGGGATGGGGAGTGGAGCTGGAGGCGGATGGGAGTGGAGATGGGGGGATGGGGGTGGAGATGGAGGGGGATGGGAGGAGGATATGCAGGGGGATGGGGAGTGAAGAGCTGGAGGGGATGGGGTGGAGAACTGGAGGGGGTGGGAGGTGGAGAGCTGGAGGGGGGTGGGGAGTGGAGCTGGAGGGGGATGGGGAGTGAAGAGCTGGAGGGAGATGGGGGTGGAGATGGAGGGGGGTGGGGAGTGGAGAGATGGAGGGGGATGGGGGTGGAGAGCTGGAGGGGGATGGGAGGTGGAGGGGTGGAGATGGAGGGGAATGGGGAGTGAAGAGCTGGAGGGGGATGGGGGTGGAGATGGAAGGGGATGGAGAGTAGAGATGGAGGGTGGTGGGGAGTGGAGCTGGAGGGGGATGGGAGTGGAACTGGAGGGGGATGGGAGTGGAACTGGAGGGGGATGGGAGTGGAACTGGAGGGAGATGGGGAGTGGAGATGGAGGCTGAGGGGGGTGGAGATGGAGGAGGATGGGGGTGGATATGGAGGGGGATGGGGAGTGAATAGCTGGAGGGGGATGGGAGGTGGAGAGCTGGAGGGGGATGGGGGTGGATATGGAGGGGGATGCGGAGTGAAGAGCTGGAAGGGGATGGAGGGTGGAGATGGAGGGGGATGAAGAGTGGAGATGGAGGGGGTGGGGAGTGGAGAGCTGGAGGGGGATGGGGAGTGGAGATGGAGGGGGATGGGGAGTAGAGAGCTGGAGGGGGATCTGGGGTGAAGAGCTAGAGAAAGATGGGGAATGGCGATGGAGGGGGATGGGGGTGGAGATGAAGGGGGATGGGGAGTGGAGATGGAGGGGGATTGAGTGGAGAGCTGGAGGGGGATGGGGAATGAAGAGCTGGAGGGGGATGGGGAATGGAGAGCTGGAGGGGGATGGGGAGTGGAGATGGAGGGGGATGGGGAGCAGTGATGGAGGGGGATGGAGGTGGAGATGGAGGGAGATGGGGAGAGGAGATGGAAGTGGCTGGGGGTGGAGAGCTAGAGGGGGATGGGGAGATGGAGGGGGATGGGGAGTGGAGCTGGAGGGGGATGGGGTGGAGAGTTGAAGGGGGATGGGGAGTGGAGAGCTGGAGGGGGATGGGGAGTGGAGCTGGAGGGGGTGGGGAGTGGAGAGCTAGAGGGGGACGGGGAGTGGAGATGAAGGGGGACGGGGAGTGGAGATGGAGGGGGATGGAGGAGGAGATGGAGGGGGTGGGGAGTGGAGATGGAGGGGGAAGGGGAGTGGTGATGGAGGGGGTGGGGAGTGGAGAGCTAGAGGGGGATGGGGAGTGGAGAGCTGGAGGGGGATGGGGAGTGGAGATGAAGGGGGACGGGGAGTGGAGATGGAGGGAGATGGAGGAGGAGATGGAGGGGGGTGGGGAGTGGAGATGGAGGGGGAAGGGGAGTGGTGATGGAGGGGTATGAAGAGTGGAGATTGAAAGGGATGGGGAGTGGAGATGGAGCAGGTGGGGAGTGGAGATGGAGGGGGTGGGGATGGAGCTGGAGGGGGATGGGAGTGGAGCTGGAGGGGATGCGGTGGAGAGCTGGAGGGGGATTGGGAGTGGAGAGCTGGAGGGGGGGTGGAGAGCTGGAGGGGGATGGGGAGTGGAGAGCTGGAGGGGGAGGGGGTGGAGAGTTGGAGGGGGATTGGGAGTAGAGAGCTGGAGGGGGAGGGGTGGAGAGTTGGAGGGGGATGGGGAGTGGAGAGCTGGAAGGGGATGGGGGCTGTGTTCCTGGCCACAGGAGGGGAGCCACGTGCTCCAGTGGAACACATAACTGAGTAGGAACAGTGTGGGGCAGGGCCAGCGAGGACACCTTTGGGTCAATCCCTGAGGGCTCCATGGAGGCATCGACCTCTTGCCCTCTCCAGACCCAGCCTCAGCCTCTTCCTGCATGGAGGATCAGAACTGTGGGGCTCCAGCCTCAATGCTGGGCAAGGGCTTGGTGTCTGGACTCTGGAGCCTTTCCCACCAGACCTGCAGCAGCCACAGGGTGGGCCATTGCCTCGGGGCTCCTGTGCCTCCAGGACCCATGATTACTCAAGCCCAGGGCTCAGTATAAATCCTCCCTCTCAGCCCAGCCTCCCCTGACCAGTGGCCACACCGGCCACAACAGCCACACCCTTGGCAGGGCCACATGAGGGACATCTTCCAGAAGAGAGAAGGACGGGTGTTGATCGAGCACCCACAGTGCCCACAGAGATGGGCGAGGTGGGCGACAGCAGCCCAGGCTCCACTCCAGGCCACCTCTGCCCTGGGCACCGAGGCCAAGACCCTCAGCGCCCGTCCCAGGCCCTAGGAACCTGCCAGGCCAGCATGAGCCAGCCTCGGGGCATGCTCCACAGAAGCTCTAAACTGGACCCCGCAGACCCACAGATCAGACCCTGGCCCCCAAGGGGCAGGCATGACTCCCAGAAGCCTTCCCTGCAGACTGGAGTTTGGGGACTTCCAGCACAGCACAACCCAGGTGCCGTGAGACATGGAGGCGGCTCACCGCCCTCCCAGGGCCGGCCGGGGGTCCACCGGATACATCTTCCCACACGGGGTGAACAAGGAGCCTCCCCTGTCTCCTGCAGTGGTGTCACCTGGTCCCCGTCCCTGTGGCAGCCAGCAGTCCAGACAGCCAGAGCGGGAGGGAGGCAGGCTCCGCAGCCCTTCCATTGAGAAGCCGCCGGGATATGTTTTCCTTCTCCAGTGACAGTGGAGGCAGCCCGCCCCGCACCAGCTCTCCTGGAAGTTGCAGAGGCAGCCACCCAGAGTTCACCAAGGTCTCAATCCCCACTGGACTGCAACAGCCAAGGGCGGGTGGGTGGGCGAAGATGGGGGTCACAGCCTGTCTCCCTCCCATCCCTCCTCCACCAGCTAGGGCAAGGGCCACCAGACCAAGGCCAGGGGGGCTGGCAGCATGGATGTGAGTGATCAGGGCCTGCAGTGGGACCAGTAGGGAGGTGGGGATGGGCCGCAGCCCCATCCAGAGGGGGACTAAGGAACAACCCCATGCCCTGCCCAGGAATGCGCCCCAGCCCCAGGGCCACCTGTCTGCTCCCAACAAGGAAGGCTGCACTGACACCAGGCACAGCAACTGGGGAGGAGCCGCTGCAAAAACCATGACAACGATCATCACAATAATAACAGCCCTCACTTCCTGCCAGGCCACGTGCACCTCCACTGTCCGGACCCTGTTTCAGGGGTGGGGAAACAGACCCACACGGGGTTACCTGCCCCAGGTCACACAGTCAGCGAGGGGCGGGGAGACAGGACCCCGAGCATCTGACCCTCTGCCCTCGGCCACTCCATTCTCCACCCCGACAGCGCCGTGGATTTAGCAGGGACTAGGCTTCCCAGAAACCTCGCCGCCCCTCTCCTCGCTGCGGGGTGTGGGGCCGCCATCAGAGACAGCAGCCGGCAGGAGCAATTAGAGGCCAGGAAGGAGCCGGGGTATCGACCGCTTTCGGGAGGGAAGGGGGACGCGGGCTCTGTAGGGGTGGCAGCAGCCTGGCTCATGGCCAAGCACGGGCCACAACAGGGCAGAAAGCGCAGCCCAGGCCGGGAGGCTGCGGAGGCCCCACGCGGCAGCACGGAAAGGCCAGCTGTCCATCCACCTGTCTGTCCAGCCCCCTCACCCTCACGGGCACCGACAGCCCCTCGGGGCCTGAAGCTCAGGGTTTCACTGCCTCCGCACAATGCTAAGCCCCTTACGATGATTAACTCGTTTAATTCTTAACAACCGCCCCACATCCTCCCCCTGTGCAGATGGAGGCAGTGAGGCAAGAAAGCCCTCCCAGAGAGTTCCCAGGACTGGGATCCACACTCAGCATCAGCCAGCACCAGCGACGCCGCCTCTGCCCGGCACCCCCTGCCCGGGGAGCCCCAGCGGGGAGGGAGATGAATGGAAAGGGTGCACTGGAGACTGCTGGATGAGATGGAAGCTTCGGGAAACCTCTCTATGCCCCGCAGTGACCCTGTCTGTAAAAGAGGAACATCACAACACCTGCCTCACAGTATGTTGTAGATGAACTCAGGTTTAGCCCCACAGATAGGCAGAGCAAGTACCCCAAAATGTCAGCTGCTGGCTTCTCCCAGAGAGGCTGCCTGGCCTGGGGACCCCTGAATCTGCAGCTGAACAGAAAAACCACTGCGGACTCTCCCCAGCCTCTGCCCCGGGCTGCCCACCCAGGAGCAGGGTCTGGCCGTTAGAAGCTCCCTGGAGGGCGGGGGCACCATCCACCAGGAGCAATTAATTGCTGGGTCAAGAGATGGTGAAAGAGATTTGTCACGAGGGCCTGGGGATATTCAGGGTGGGAGGGTGGCCCACACTGATTCAGTTGCCCCACCTTCCACCTCCCAAGCAGGCTCTGCCCCCACTCAAACCCCCAGGACATCCCCCTCTGCCTCCACACCCGCCCGGACCCAGGGTAGGTCAGGGATGCAGCCCCAGCACCCGTGACCTGCTCCCAGGAGGGACCTGCTTCCACCATTCAGCCGGTGCCCACACACAGGAGGGGACAGCCAGGCACAAGTGGGGCTGACATACAGAGTCCCCGGGGGGCCCCAAATGGGCCTGAGACCCAGATCAAATCCCTGAGCCATCTCATCTTGGCAGGAGACTGCGACCCCTGTGTGTGCTGCTCAACTTCTCAGAGGCAGTTTCCTCGCGGTGAAACGGAGGCAATTACATTAGGTGGCTAAAATCAGGCTGGCTCCAGCTCCAGCCCTAGTGCTGTCATTTTTTAAAGCCTGAGGAAGGTGCCTTGCTTCTCGGAACCTCAGTGTGCCCATCTGTAAAACGGGGATGATGCCAGGGGCTACTCGGAAGAGAAATTTACAACCTGGCACCCAGCAGTGCTCAGTTGAAGCTCACCATCGGGGTTCACCAGGCCACCTCCCCAGGGCCCCTTGCCAGCCTGCAACCCTACTGAGACACCAATGTCCCCAGCACCTCGAACACCCAGAAGCAGGGTCCAGGGGGAGGGAGCAGAGTCTCGGAGGGCCATGATGAGAGGACTGGATAAGAGCCCACCTTCCCTGCCTCCCACCTCCGCAGCAGGCCCAGGGGAAACATAGGCTTTGGTGACCACCAGACTGGGGCCAGAGGCCAGTGACAACAGAAGCACCCAGAGACAAGGCAGCCCCTGACCCAGATCTTCCATGGGCAGGGCTCTGCAGGAGCCTCTGGTCTGGAGGGGTCCGAGGCACAGGTTTCCCCATGAGTCCCCATCAGCTTTCAGCCCCTGGTGTCCACACCCAATCCCTCCACACCAACCCACCGACACACGGGGCCCCTCGAAGCCCCCACCACACAGATGGGAAAACCAAGGCCCAAGGACGCCAGGCAAGGGCAGCTCAGCCCGGGATCTTTCTCATGTACCAGTGAGCTCAGCTCAGCCCGGCAGGCATTCAGAAGCCCAAGTGGCCGGGCTGGGGTCAGGGCCCTGAGTCAGAGCAAGAAACGCAGCAGAAACTGAAACAGCCCAGTGGCCCCACACACTCCACAGAGTGAGCCATGCTGCTTCCCTGCGCCGCCCCGTGCTGGGAAGTTCCTGCTTCTGTGGTCAGGGTGAGGGTGGGGGTGGGGGACGAGTGGCGTGGAACAGCCTTTCAGCCTGGGGACCCTCTCTGGGCCCGGCAGATGAGCAAAGTTCCATGCACACAGGCAGAGCTGTGAACTGGCCCCACCTCAGAGTCTCCATGTCACCCAGGACACATGCAAAGCCACACATTACCTGGGGCAGCAGTTCAGGGGTATGCATAGGCGAAGCACAGGCAGGCAGGAGAGATCCATCCCAGGCACAGGCTGTTTCTGCTCCCTGGCAGGGCTCAGCCTGCAGCAAGGCCACAGAGCACAGGTCTCGTGATCTCAGGATACGGTCTGAGACCCGGGTTCAAAACCCAGCTGCACTGCTTTCTAGCTCTGTGACCCTGGGCACGTGGCTTAACCCTTCTGAGCCTGCCTGTTTCCTCGCCGTAAAATAGAAACTCAGCTCACAGGGCTGACTCAGAGGCTCAGTGAGCAAATGCCTGCCTACAGTAAGAGTGAATGCCCAGCATACAGTAAGGGCTTAATAAATATGTACAGCAGTTCCTGCTTAGCCACGGCAGCTTTCCACAGTTTCAGTATGGTGGTCTGAAAACAAACGGAAAATTCCACAAATAAACAACTCGTAAGTTTTTGGGTTTTGGGTTTTTGTTTTGTTTTGTTTTTCTCACTCTGTTATATAGGCTGGAGTGCAGTGGTGTGATCTCAGCTCACTGCAGCCTCCGCCTCCACCTCCTGGGTTCAAGTGATTATCCTGCCTCAGCCTCCTGAGTATCTGGGATTACAGGTGTCTGCCACCACGCCCAGCTAATTTTTGTATTTTTAGTATAGTCAGGGTTTCACCATGTTGGCCAGGCTGGTCTCAAACTCCTGGCCTCGAGATCCACCCACCTTGGCCTTTCAAAGTGCTGGGGTTACAGGCATGAGCCACCGCGCCCAGCCAATTCCTAAGTTTTAAATTGCACGCTGTTCTAAGTAGCATGATGAGATCTTGCACCGTCGCGTCCTGTCCAGCCCAGGACATGACCCCTTCCTCTGCCCAGGAGGACCCACTCTGCAGACGGTCCTGCCTGTGAGTGTCCATCCCGGGAATCAGATCAACTGTGATGGTACAGCAGTGCTTGTATTCAAGTAGCCCTTATCTGACTGAACAATGGCCCCAAAGCACAAGAGTAGTGATGCTAGCATACCGTTAACATTGTCTTTTTATTTTATTTTATTATTTTTTTTTTTTTTTGAGATGGAGTCTCGCTCTGTCGCCCAGGCTGGAGTGCAATGGTGCAATCTCGGCTCACTGCAACCTCGACCTCCCAAGTTCAAGTGATTCTCCTGCCTCAGCCTCCTGAGTAACTGGGATTACAGGCACTCGCCACCACGCCTGGCTAAATTTTGTTGTATTTTTAGTAGAGACGGGGTTTCACCATGTTGGCCAGGCTGGTCTCGAACTCCTGGCCTCAAGAGATCCACCCACCTTGGCTTCCCAAAGTGCTGGGGTTACAGGCATGAGCCACCACACCTGGCCTGTCCTATTTTATTATTAGTTATGGTTGTTATCTCTCACTGTGCCTAATTTGTAAAGAAAACCTTGTCATAGGTCTGTATGTGTAGGAACAGATGGAGTATATATAGGGTTCCATACTGTCTGCAGCTTCAGGCATCCACTGGGGGTCTTAGAATATATCCCCCAAGATTAAGGGGGGACTACTCCATCTTTTTTAGTTCCCACATTTTTCAAATGGAGACGAAATTCACATTACATAAAATTAACCACTATAAAGTAGGCAGCTCTGACATTTAGGACATTCCCAGTGCTGTGCGACCGTCACCTCTATCTAATTCCAAAACATTTTCATCCCTCTAAAAGGAGACCCCATCAACATGGAGTAGGTTCTCCCCAGGTCCCCTCCTTCCAGCCTCTGGCAACCACCAATCTGCTTTCTGTCTCCACGGGTTTGCCTGTTCTGGGCATTTCATGAAAGTGGAATCGTACACTATGTGGCCTTGTGTGTCTGGCTTCTTTCACTCAGCATCATGATTTCAAGGTTCACCCACAGTGTAGCATGCATCCGTACTTCATTCCTTTTCATGGCTGAATAATATTCCATTGTATGGAGAGACCAATCATATATTTTTATATGAGAAAAGTGTGTTATAAAGAATACATATTCATATATATAACAACATATATATAAATACACATACAGAATGAGATATAATTCTAAAACTTGTAAGGTTATAAAATAACCATAAGAACTATGATGATGTGGGTGAAGGAGCCACCTGGTGGGAGAGAGGGGCCTGGGGTGCCCCAGGCCGGGCAGGTCCCCTCCTGTGGGACCTCTCCTCCACTCTAACTCTCCTCCACATCACATCAGGCCTCCTAAACGTGCACTGAGCTGGGACCTGAATGGCAGCAAGGAGCCAGCTGTGTCAATATGCAGGGAACAGCATTCCAGGTGGGGGGAACAACAAACGCGAAGGCCCAGAGGCAGATGCGGTCGGTGAGGGCTGAGGAGCTCCCGGGTGGCCTCTGAATTTATTCTCAGAGCAGTGGGAAGAGAATGGAGAGTGTGGGGCCAGAGTCTCACGGTCCTTCTGATGGGATCCCTCTGGCTGCAACTCAGAGACCAGACAGGTGTGACCAGAGTGGACTGGGGACCCGGAAGAGGCTACTGCAGTCGTCCAAGCCAGACGGCGACAGAGTGGGGGTCCATCATGGTGCCTGGTCTGCCATTCTTTTCTTTTTGTCATTATTATTGATATGAAAACAGAGGGTCTCAATGGCAATGCTGTTCCCCCCCAAACATAGTTACTGTTTTTTATTATTCCATCTCACAATAACAGCATATTATCTTTACTGTTCCTGTTATTTTTTCCTGTGCTGTTAGGGCGGGGCAGGGGGTCTCCATGGCAGGGTCCCCACCCCAGGGATGTTTTTGGCTGCCCCATGACTGGCTCATGGCCTTTGGGACAGTCCCACTCCATAAAAGTCACCCTCCCTACACAATTTTCAAATGACCTGGCCATTCAAAAAAACCTGCCAGAACCAGTCCAAATACTAGCTGTTTCTTAAATGTCACTCTCCTCTCCCCCCAGCACTGCAGGGCTCTGATCTGCTTTCTCGCGAATCCACGCTTACTCATTCTGAGTGGGAGCCAGCCACTCCTCCCTCTCGTTTCCCCGCTTCCCCTTACCCGACGGTTGGGGCACTGCACAGATTTTTGCTGTTGTTGTTAATTCTGTGTCGAGTCTAGTCTGTATTAAGGAGGAATTTCATTGCCCAGGAGTAGAGGGGATTTTCCAAGTCTATGGGGTAAATATTGTCAGGGTGGTTGGGATGCAGTGTGGCGCTGAGCCAGGGAGCTAACCTCTCTGAGCCTTCGTTGCTTGCCTGGCAATGATGATGGTTGCTGGGTCACGAGATCACCGAGAGGATCAGATGAATTCACGTGGCATGTGCCGCACTGAGACAGGCAGGCACGCAGCTGAGGGGCTGGCGGTGGGAGGGGCAGGGCCGCGGCTGGAGGATAAAATCCCACACTCCCCGCTTGGCCGGGTGGCCCACTGCCCGTCTGGCTTTTGAGGAGATAAGCCGCCTGCTCAGGTTCACGTTCGGGATCAAATGAACTCACTTAATCCCCCTAGGGATCTCTGCTGAGCTGGCTCCTTGGGGGCCTGGGGAGGAAGGCAACTGAGCCCCCTGCAGTAGAAACCCCCACCTGCAAGGCCAGGCACAGAGAAGGTGCCAAGGGCTTCTGCCCCAGCGCCGGGGCACAGTGGGCTGAGGGAGCCCCAGGACAGAAGCGGTCACACATCATGGGCTCATCATCACAGCCACAGTGACTCCTGACTCCCCACTGCAACCCAGAAGGTAAATGCTATTACGAACACCCTTCTCCAGATGGGGAAACCGAGGCCCAGAAAGAAAACAGCCCGCCTGAGGGTGACAGAGCGCCTCGCCATATCACCAGCAACCCCTCAAGATAACGTTATCACGTTTCACAGAGGGAGAGAGGGTGGCAGGAACAGGGCCTTGAGTCACCACCCTATCCCACTGGGAAGGCAGGGGTGGATGGGCAGAGTGTCACACCTGCCTAGGGGAAGTACACACTAGGTACTTATGGGAAGTATGTGAATGAACAAAATCTACATGCTGGGCGCAAGCTCCGAGGAAAACTCCTTCGCAGGACCTTTCTCCCCTCCTGAGGTCCCTCTCTAAGATCCTGTATCGCAGGGGTCTGGCGGGAGTGACTGTGACCCCCAGAGGACAGCAGGCAATGTCTGGAGGCATTTCTGGCGGTAGCAAAGGGGGCTGAGGTGCTACTGGGGTCTGGTGGGTGGAAGCAGGGGTGTTGCTAAGCATCCCGCAGTGCCCAGAGCAGCTCCTGCAACAGAGAATGACCCAGGCCCCAAAACCCGAACAGTGCCCAGGCTGAGAACCCTGCCGTTCTTACCAAATGCAGGAGAGCATCAGTTGGGCACCTACTGTGTGCAGGGCCTCCCTGCAGGACACATTCAAGAAGACGAGGTCACAGGGCTCAGAGAGGCAAGGCTTCCTGCCCCACCTAATGGAAGGAAGGCAGAGGCGGGCCCTGAACCCAGGTCCCACTGACTCACAGCCCCACCCCAGCTGCCAAATACCTGCCCCATCCTTCAGGAGTCTAACCTACTGGGTCTAGAGTGGGGGCTCCACAATCTGTATATTTCATAGCTCCTTCCCCCAGCAGCCACTGGCAGGGGGAGGATGGTGAACGGGGGGGAGGACAGCTCTGTTCCTTTTCATCAGAAACTACACTGGCCAGGAGGCTGGCAGTCTCTCTCTGGGGGGTAGGAACGTGGTTGTATTTTTTATATGCAAGCTTTTCCTTCCTTATTTTCCAGCTTATAGAGAACACATTTGTTCTGCTTCCAAAAACCAAAAACAGTCTTTTATGTAAAGCAGCTGCCAAACCACATGCCCAGCCTGGCCCTGGGTGGCTCCACTAGGACCTGGCAGGGGGGCCCACACCTCAATGGAGAGAGGGCTGACCCAGCAAAGCCCCCGTGGAGCACCCCTGGCATGACCAGGAGAAGCCCAGAGCTGGCAAATCCACTGGCCACAGCACCCGGGCACCCAGAGGTGCTCTCTAGAAAGTCCCCGGCAGCCCCTTCCCATGGCAAGCACCAAGTAGCTTTCTCCAGGAAACACACCAAGCTCATGTCACATCCCCATGACAAAATACTACAAGAAGTTAAAATTAGCCAGCTGGATCAAAGCTGGTTTGCACCAGCACATGGTGAAAACCTGTAATCATACAGATAAAAATAATGATAGCTAATGCCACGGTTCTGGATGTTGTGGCTATTACCCTTCTAATTCTCAAAACAACCCTAGAAGGTGAGGACTGCTTAGGTCCTCATTTTACATATTAGGAAACTGAGGCAGAGTCATGTGATAAGGTGCATGAGAACACAGTGTCTGGAACCACTCAGGTCTGCCGCTTGTCTAGCCGAGAAAACGATTGCACTGAATTATATACAAAGCTGTCAATACTCGACCACTTTTGACCTACAAAACTAGCAGTCATACGGCTCCCCCAGTAGCAAACAGGAGAGCAGCGCGCACAGATCCACATGTCCACAGACAAGGCACGTTCCCAGGCCGTGCAGCGATACACAGAGGCTCATGGAAAAGCCCAGGCCCCAGTGAGAGGCGGTGGCCTCCAGGAAGGGGGCTCCCGTGACTTGAAAGTCACCTGTCATTTTTTTCTCTTTTAACAAAAGCCACCTTAGCTTACAGCCCTGAGTTTGGTGTCCTGGGCTAAGGCTCGGCCAGCCTGGTCTCCCTCTCTCCTCTCTCCCCTGGCCGCCTCTTTGCCCCCAAGACCCCACATAGTCTGTGACAAGCCAGTGGTCCTCCTCGGGGTCTGGGACCTGGAGTCTCTTCCAGCAGCCCAGGAGAACCTCTCCCCACTAAGGATCCAGTTTCACTTAATTGCAGGCTTCAGGTTTCTGCACGCAGGCCCAGAGGCCTGGGGGCAGGAGGCGCGGGCCGTTTTCTTCCTCTTTTTAATAAGCTGGAAGGCAGCAGCATGTGCCCTGCTGTTCTGAGAATCCGGAACACCCGCCCCTTGGGAAAGGCCGTGGCTCCAAGAGCCCACATGGGAGACCCAGCCGGGAGAAATCAACTGTGGCTTGTCATGGGACATGCTGGGGACTTATTTTTTTTCTGGTCAACCATTGGGACCAGGTACTCCAGCCGGATTTAAGGGATTAAAAAAAAAGAAAAAGTCAAAAGGGGCTGGATGCGGTGGCTCACACCTGTAACCACGGCACTCTGGGAGGCCAAGGCAGGAGGATCTCCCGAGCTCAGGAGTTCAAGACCAGCCCGGGCAACATAATGACACCTCATCTCTACTAAAAATCAAAACAATTAGCAGAGCATGGTGACATGTGCCTGTAGTCCCAGCTACTCAGGAGGCTGAGATGGGAGGATTGCTTGAGCCTGGGAGGTCGAGGCTGCAGTGAGCTGCGAATGGAGCTGGACTCCAGCTTGGGCAACAGAGCAAGACCCTGTCTCAAAAAAAAAACCACTAAAGAAGAGAAAAGAATAAAGAAAGCACAAATGTCTCTCTGCCTCTGTGTGTTTCTTTTACATTTTGCTTTTCACTAGCACAGCCCTTTACAGTTTGCAGGTTTCTCTCTTCACTCTGTGCTCTTCAGCCACAGCCCCCAGGTCAAGGTCAAGAAACTGAGGGGTCACTTAATTCCAAGGTCACCAATGGTAGGAACGCAGCCATTGTCTCCATGACCACATCACCCACGGCCCTGTTCCCGGTTGCTGGTTCACAGGGAAATCACAGGCTCTGTGGGGGCAGCAAGCATCCTCTGTAACAATGACCACAAACCCGGTGACTTAAAACAGCACAAGTTTTTTGGGGGGGTTAGGAGGTTTTTTGGTTTTTGAGACAGGGTCTCACTTGGTCACCCGGGCTGGAGTGCAGTGGCATGATCACAGCTCACTACAGCCTCCAGCTCCAGAGCTCAAGTGACCCTCCCATCTCAGTCCCTGATTAGCTGGGACCACAGGTACCATGCCCAGCTAGTTCTCTGTGTTTTTTATAGAGACAGGGGGTCCCACTGTGTTCCCCAGGCTGGTCTTGAACTCCTGGCCTCAAGCGATCCTCCCACCTCGGCCTCACAAAGTGCTGGGGATTACAGGCGTGAGCCACCGTGCCCAGCCAGCATAAGTTTATTACCTTACAGTTTTGGAGATCCAAGGTCTGAAATGGATCTAACAGAGCTAAATTCAAGGTGTCGGCAGGCTGCATCCAGTCTGGAGACTCTAGGGGAGAACCTGTCCATCACCGTTTATGGCTTCTAGCGGCTGCCTGCACTCCTTGGCTAATGGCCCCTTCTCCATCCTCAAAGCCAGCAACGCAGCATCTTCAAATCTCTCTGACCTCCTGCCTCCTTCTTATAAAGACCACTGTGATTACATCGAGCCCGGGCAGATAATCTAGGATAATCTCCCATCTCAAGGTCAGCTGGTTAGCAGCCTTAATTACATCTGCCACCTTAAATCCCCTTTGCAGCATAAAATAACATATTCACAGCTTCTGGGAATTAGGACATCGTGCGGGGGACCATTACTCAGCTTAACACAGGCTTCAAAAACAAAAATCTTTAGGCCTCTAGGGAACTCCCAAGGCCCCATCCCACAGATTCTGAACTCCCAACAGGCGATTCCCCAGGGTCCACGTGCCTCAGTCTCTCCACTGCTACACAGCATGGGTGAGCATGACCAGTGCCAGCACCTGTACGTGAATACACGTCCCCAGCAGTGCAGAGTCCAGCATCTGATGAAAACGTGATCAGACAGAGTCCTGTGGCCTAACACTAGAGACTTCCCTCTCCAGATTAACAACAAAGAACTTATCAATACTTTTGAGCAACGTTTTTTTTCTGACCAGTCACAAATGGCCCGATTGTACAGCCCATGCTCTAGTAAGATCCATAAGAAATCCCCCCACTGCTGAAACCTACGCTTCCTCATGTCCCTGCATGCCAGGTTGCAGAAGGCTTTGCAGGATACAGCTGAGCTGCTGCAGGGCACCCACGGGAGGAGACGTCCAAGAGCCCGAGCTGCATGCGCCCCCACTCCGCAGCTGGTGTCCCTCAAAATGGGGAGTGGGGGAGCTGGGGAACCAGAGGCCACCCAAAGCTGCTCAGGATGTCCTTGGCATGGTCAGCACCCTCCCCCGCAGCTCCTGGTGACTATGCTCTCACAAACCCCCACTCAGGAGCCAGGGCCCCGGGGCAGGCCAAAAAGGAACAGGGTGAGCCCTGCCCCATAAGCACATAATGGCGTGAGCAGCGTGAACCCTCCTGACGCTTAAAGATGACCGAGGGCACGACAAAACGCCTTCCTTGCTTCAACGCCCTTTTGCGTCTCTTTCCTGCCAGAGGTGCCGTGAGGTGGCATCACTCCCATTTCACAGGTCCCAGAGACGCTGTGCAAAAAATCACACAGCAATCTGGCAGTGGGGATGGGCGTCCAAGGCCCCGTGCCCTCCCCATGGCCCACCTCCCAGTCTGGGGCCCTCCAGGCAGTTCCACATCGTCATGGCCCTCCAGCCTCCCACCACCCAGCTGGGCATCCAGACACGGAATATCTCCTCTGGGAAGCTCCCCTCCCCAGGTTCCCTCGGTGCCCCCTCCCACTCAACTCCCCCCTCTCCAAGGCAAAAGCCAGGCGCCCCCTTCTCAATGTCAAACCTCATGCTGCGCCCTCCGCACCTCCAGGCACCCAAAGGCACTCCTTACAGCACCGCGAGCACAGAGGCGGCCTGGACCCACGGACAGGGGCTGTGACACAGAGAGGGCAGCGAGAGCCTGAAGGTCACACAGCAAACCAGAGAGCACACACCCGATGCGCAGCACACTTCCACCTCCACGTTCCCACTGAGGGCCGCACAGTTCCGGGAGGTGCTGCTGCGGCAAGGGGGCAGCGCCCAGGGCCCAGGTGCCGGGAGATGCAGCTTCCTGCCTGCCGCTACAGCTGCTATTTATAGCCGAGCAGGGAGAAGCCAAGACAGACAGGGTCAGCTTCCTGCACAGCAGAGCTGGCCGCAGCCTGGGAGCCTTCGAGGGTGACCTGGAGGGGAATGGGCTGGGTCAGGGCAGAGACGTGGGCTTTGATGTCCAGGATTGGGCACGTGGTGGACCCAGGACTGTCTCTGGTCACTTCTGAGGACCACAGTCCAGGGGAAAGGGATGAAAGCACACAATGGGCCCTGCCCATGACAGCTGCCCACCAAGCAAGGAGCTTAGGAGCTGTGTGTCCTGAGCCAATGATATCACCACTCTGTGCCTCAGTGTCCCCATCTGTAAACAGGGAAACTAATAGTTCTGGCCACACCGGGTTATTGTGAAGCTTAGATGAGCTAACCCATGTGGTGCCAAGCGAGCTTGCCTGCATCCTACCAGCTCAGGGCCCTCTCTGGAGCACCCTCACCTCTGCCCCTCCCTGCTCAGACACCAGACAGCAATGCTGGGGCAGGGGGCACCCCTGCACCAGGACACCTGCAGAAGCAGCTCTCCCTACTATACCCTCCAGTGTGTGCACAGCTCACAAAGCCCAGGGAGCCTGAGCAAGTGGCAGGCACGGGGGCATCCCGACCCAGCCCCAGGGCACAGACAGCTGTGACAACGTCCACAGGATGTATACATGCACGGGTGTCATCGCCATAGCAGTCCCCCCAAGCATCCACTCCCCTACGCACCAGGGACTGCAGTTACCCCCATTCTACAGATGCGGAAACGAGCACAAAGTGACAGAAAGAACTCTGCTGAAGAAATGCAGAGGGGCCCCCCACCGTTCCCAGAGTTCACCAGGGTCTCCTATCTTGCCAAACAGCAGACAAGTCTTGCTGGCCCCGGGAATCCGCCCAGAAAGCTGCAGTGGGTTTGGACCCCTGAGAACTTGGTTCCTTGGGGAGAGGAGCAAGGGCCAGGAAGGATCCGTCTCGGGCCACCCATCCATGAGAACTCGGGTTTAAAGTCCCTCCCCGGTCCCTGGGGTCGCCTGGTTGTGATGCCCCAACTTCCTCCAAAAATTGGCAAAGGGAACACCCACACGGCAAACTGAAAACAGTAAGCACTGGCCCAGCCCACATGGAAGGCTTCTCTGTGCTCCCAGCGTCAGGCAATAAGCACCTTCATGTAGGACCTCCCATAACGCTCAAGACAACCTCGAGAGACGAGGAATCTGATTATGCCCATTTTATAGATGGCGAAATGGAGGCGTGAATGCTGAATTAGGCAAAACTTGGTTCTCCCACACCCTGGCCACTCTGGGCCTCTGTGGGCTTATGTTCACCCGTGGAGCTCAGAGGCCAAGCTCAGTGCTAGCAAGGGGTGGTCACAGCCACCAAGGGAGGGACAGAGAGGGAATGGCCACAGGCTCAGTGACCTGGAGGCTCTGCGGGAGCAGGAGGGGGCCACAGGTGAGGGAGGGTACAGGTGTCAGGCACAGGGACGGATGGACAACCTGGGACTCCCAACGGGCACCAGGGCACGAGGCAAGGCCATGCCCAGCCAGAGCCCAACACTCAACACATCTACGAGGCACCCACGGTGTGCCCAGCACTGCTCTAGAACCTGGGACACAGACAGACGTCTCCACCCTTGTGGAACGTCCATTCTCGCAGGGATGACAGACAACAGCAAGATGACAAACGTGTGAAACCATCATCTATCAGAAGGTGGCACACTGGGAAACAACCGAGGGAGGGAGGGGAGAGGGTGCAATTTTCAATATGAAAATATCAGGCCAGGTGCGGTGGCTCACGCCTGTAATCCCAGCACTTTGGGAGGCCGAGGCAGGTGGATCACCTGAGGTCAGGAGTTTGAGACCAGCCTGGCCAACATGGCAAAACCCCATCTCTACTAAAAATACAAAAATTAGCCATGTGCGCCTATAATCATTACTCAGGAGGCTGAGGCAGGAGAATCGCTTTAACTCAGGAGGCAGAGGTTGCAGTGCATGGAGATCATGCCACTGTACTTCCAGCCTGGGCAACAGAGCAAGACTCTTTGTCTCAAAAAAAAAAAAAAAAAAAATCCGAGAAAAATGGCAAAGGAATGAGACGAGGCCTGCGGATACCAGGAAAGAGTGCTCCGGCAGGGCGAGTGCAAAGGCCCCATGGCGGAAGCTGCCTGGTGCATTTCAGGAGAAACAGCGAGGCCGGTGTGGCTGAGACAGAGCGGGCAAGGGGAGCAGGTCGCAGAGGACGGCCCACGCGGGGGCAGAGGGTAGAGCCCCACGGCCCAGGTAGGGAATCAGCTTTCGGAGCAGCAGCGGGACTGTCCTGCCCTGGGTTTTACAGGCCTCCCCCTGGCTGCCACGTGGGGGATGGGTCTCAGGGTGACCAGTGAAGAGCCAGCTGTGATGGGAGCTGTGTTCCCTTCCTAGAACTGCTGTAAACAAAGCTCCACACACCCGGGACTTAAAACAACCCACTGTTACTTTGTCACAGTTCGGGAGGCCAGAGGTTCAAAATCAAGGTGTTGGCAGGGGTGGTTCCTTCTGGAGGCTCTGCGGGGGAGTCTGTCCTGAGCCTTCCTCCCAGCAGTCCCTGGCACTTCTTGGCTTCCAGCCACATCGCTCCAGCCTCTGCCTCCATTATTGCACGGCCTTCTCCTCTGTGTCTTTTTGTCCTCTTATAAGGACACGGGCCACTGGATTTAGGGCCCACCCTGCTCCAGGATGACCTCTTCTTAATTAAACGCATCCACAAAGACCTTGTTTCCAAATAAGGTCACAGCCTGAGGTTCCAGGAGGGACGTGAATGGGTGGGAAGGTGGCACAGGCACTGTCCAAAAACATGCAGCAGCCTAGGCCAGGGCACGATAGTGGCAGAGGATGCGAAAATAAAAATATCCAGGAGGGTGGCAGATGGCGTGGGTGGGCGGGATGGCAGGTTAAAGCAGGTGTCTCCCAACTTCTCCCGCTTGCCTTCCTCCCCTGGTTTACCCAGCAGTGGGCATCACCCAGGAGCCACCGCCACACAGAATTCCTCCCAAATCCTGACCCTGTGGACCTGGCCAAGCCCCCAGGACCCAGGAAAGGCCCCCTGACTCCTGCAAGGCTCCAGAGGGCGACATCCCCTGCAGGCCCCCATGCTGACACGCCTGGCCCAGCCTAGGGAAAAGCCCAGGCCAGGGCCTGGAGCTGCATCCGGCCCCAACCCCACCCGGCAGGCTCTCCTCTTTAGCTTCAAGAGCAGGGCTGGCACCAGGCGGGTTCCCATGGTCACCGAGACACTATAGCCACACTGGGGCCCATGCTCCCTGATGGTCTCAGCAGGTACCGCAGAGTTCAATGTGAGGACAGAGTCCTTCGAGGCCCTCCCCTGTGGGTCTGGGCCTCTGGGACTAATGACTAAAGAGCATCCCCAGACAGATCCCCTGGGTCACAAAGAAAAATCAACTCTCCCACCCACCCCGCCTCCAGACCTGGCCCAAGGTCTCCCCAGCCCCACCACAGAATTGTGGGGAGCGGGCCAAGGGGAGGCCACAGGTGGGCAGATGGGGGGCGTGCAGGCCTCCTTGGCGGTAAGAAGGATTCTGATTTTTGTTCAAGAAATGGTGGGAAGCCCTGCAGACTGATGAGGTCAAGTCACTCTAGCTGCTGTGGCTCCACTGGGCTGCCTGCAGAGAGGGGACTGTGGGTACAGGATGACAGCCAGAGAGCAGGCAGGAGGCGGCTGCAGTCCCAGGTGGGCCATCGAGAGGTGGCTGGGACCACGTCTCTCATTCCAGAAGGATGCCCAGAACAGGGGCCTGGGGGATGCGGGGGTCAATGGTCCACTTTTGCATAGATGGGATCCAAGGTCCCTTTGGGACATCCCTGAGCAATGGCAAGGAGACTGCTGGGTCCACCTCCTTTACCCTGGGGTCAGTGCCGTGGGCCCACGAGTCACAGTCAGGAGGGAGAGGGGCTACGACACCGTCTGCAGGGACAATTGCACCCCAACGGGCCCCTGAATGCCCTTCACTTCACAGCCTGTGAGCCACGTGTCACTCATCACCCCATTTCACCGCCAGGCAAACTGAGGAACTCCGCGTGGAGCCTTTATTATTGCCCAAGGCCATGTCACTCAGACCTGTGGGTCCCCCCAGATCCACTCATCAGCCCTAAAATGCAAATATAGGCCACGGAAAACCAAGTGAACCCTGGGAGACAAGAGGCGGAGAGGGCCTCCGGACCCCAGAAAAGACTGACCCCCAGGAGCCACCCGGCCGGCAGGCACATACGCACAGACACATGCAGGCCAGTGGTGACTGGTCACCCGGGTCTGGTCCAATTCCACCTCCAACAGCCCACCCTTTGACTTACCTTTCCCCCCATTTCCTTTCCAGATGCAAAGAAAGGCCAGCAGGAGAAGCGGGGGACCTGAAGCATCAGCCACAAGTCCAGGTTGGAACCAGATGGCCCAGAGGTCCCTTGGCTTCAGACGCACTTGCAATATTGCCTCCAAAACAATCTCGAGGTCTCCGGGTACCACAGTGCTGAGCCCCCCACCTCCAGGGCATTCCCTCAGGCCAAGCAGTTCTGGAGGGCCCCATCCGGTTCTCAAATGGGACATCTTTCACCATCCAAGTCACTCACTGTCATCTTCCCAAGTCGGACCCCAAAACCGTGCTCAGTTCTCACCCAGGGTCTGACCTTGGTTAAGACACTCCACAGGGCCAGCCTTTGGTTTCCTCCTATGGAATGCTGGTGCAGGGGATGGTGCATGAAAGCATCTTGCAACAAGTGTTTTCCTTTGCTCGGCTCCTGCCTGATCCATTCTGCCCCTCAAGAACTGAGACAACTCTCAGGAATGTGTAAGGTAAGATAAAAATCAGAGAGCAAGCTCAGGGCAAAGGGAAAAAAAATGAGAGACAAACAAATCCAAAATCAAGATGAAGTAGATAAAGCCGAAACATAAACCAGTGATTGCAGAAAGCACGTTGCAAAATTTGGCTCTGAGCTTCCTAGTAGCCAAAGCAAAGAGGGAAACAAGATGGATTACGGCTTTGGAAAATTGTGAAAACGATGCAGTGCCACACAGTAGGTGCTACAGCAACTATATACCACTCTAAAGTCATCATTTAAGAGGCCAAAAAATTGTGCCAAAAATCAGGCCAAGTGCTTGCTGCCTTAACCATCCCCTCTTTCCTACTGCATTCTACAACAGCAAATTATAACCATGAGCATCAGCGTAACTCAGCAAGAACAGTAGCCCAAGCTAGAAGGAGGGCTTTTAGGGCCTACCTGGAATGACCTTCAAACTCACACCCCTCTCTGGGCCGCAGTTTCCTCAACAGGGAAACCGTGCAAGGCTACACTGAGGTTCAAAACAGTGAGGTAGTATATTAGGGATCGGCAAATATCTTCTGTAAAGGGCCAGAGAGTAAATATTTTAGGCTCTGTAGGCCTTCCAGCCTCTGTCACAACTACTCAACTTTGCAAACGCTGTACCCAAAAGCAGCCACAGACAACATGTAAATGAGTGAGCGTGGCTGCATTCCAACAAAACTTTATTTATGGACACCGAAATTTGCATTTCATATGATTTCACATGTCATAAAATATTATTCTTCTTTCGATTTTTTTCAACCATTAAAAAATGGAGAAACCATTCTCAGCTTCTGCACCATACAGAAACAGGTGGTGGGCTGGCCGGATTTGGCCCAAGGGCCATAGTTTGCCAACTCTTGCTTTCTACATTCCACAATCGGCTCCGAAACGTATTATCACGTAGGATGTGACTATGACGGCGAAAATCAAACCTGAATATATGGCGTGATACCACTTGCATGTTTGTTTTTAAAGGGAACGCACACATACAGTCCATTTAAGGCCGACATATGCCAAGAGCATCTCGGAGGAAACTCAGGCGCGGGAAGCTGTGACTGCCTCGGGGAACAGAAACTGGGAGGCCAGGAACCGAGGGAGACTTTTACGCAATGTGTTAATTTTCTTTTTTACAAGTCAATGCATTTTCTTTCATTTAAAAAATAAGCTTTTATAAAGCCCAAAGCAACTGGCAGAGTTTTGAATGCATTACTTTTTGTTTTTCTACATTCTCCCCAAGAAGTATAAAAAGCAACATTATCCCCAAAAACGTTCATCAAAGAAGTCCATGATGTATTAAGTCATACCATAATAAAATAAGTATGATCCCACTTAGAGAAAGCAGATAGGTGTCTTCTGCAGGTATCTGCTTGTGCAGACAGATACCAACAAGGGTGCTAACCTAGGATTCCTCCGGGTCCGGCTGGGTCAGCCCCCATGAACCTGAACAAAGGTTTTTCCACATGAGCTCAGCCCCAGGAGGTAAGAACCGCCCACACTTTGCAGGGACCTGGAGCTGTCTCCTGCTCCAGGAGAAGTCACAGCTAAGGAAGGATGTGGGAAGACGGCTCCGTATAGTAGGAGTCACTATGGCTGCACTGCTCGGTAGGGTCAGTGGCCACCAGCCACAAGTGGCTACTCAAATTTATTAAAAGTAAAAACTACAATTTCATCCCCCGCTTGTGGCACTGGCCTCACTTCAAGCCATGACTGCCTTGGGGAACAGAAACCAGGAGGGCCAGAATGGAAGGAGACTCCCCCAACAGCTTTGGGCAGTTTTAATACCCAATGCCCCACGTGGCTCTTGGTTATGGTACTGGCATATCTAGAACATTCTCACCACTGCAGAAAGTTCTACTGGACAGCGCTACCCCAGAGGCCGGTGGGAGAGGAAGTCGGGGAAGAGAGAGTGAGATGTGGGAAGAGGAGGGAGACAGACGGCAGGGAGAACGGACCAGCCCAGAGGGCACACCAGGCTAGGTTTGGGAAAAAGGACCGCTGAAAGGGGAAGACCCTCCAGGATGGCACCACGCAGAGAAAACACGCATGAAAAGGGAAAAAAATCAGGCCAGACACAGTGGCTCACGCCTAGAATCACAGTGCTTTGGGAGGCTGAGGCGGGAGGATCACTTGTGCCCAGGAGTTCAAGAGCAGCCTGGGCAACATAGAGAGACCCCATCTCTACAAAAAATTTTAAAATTAGCCAGTCATGGTGGTGTACACCTGTCATCTCAGCCATTTGGGAGGCTGAGGCGGGAGGTTAATTTGAGCCCAGGAGTTCATGGCTATAATGAGCTGTGATGGTACCACTGCACTCCAGCCTTGGTGACAGAGCAAGACCCTACCTCAGAAAAAAAGTTGGGGTGCAGGTGGGGCATTGGGGAAGGAATCAGATACCAAGAGTCCAGGCCCTGCTCCGAAACACAGAATATGACTTCATCACCCAACCCTGTGCCGTCGGGTTAAGTAGCCATTAGCCACAGCCACAGGTGGCTATTTAAATTTAAGTAAATTAAAATTAAATAAAATGACCAGTTCAGCTGCTCAGTGGCAGGGACCCACTTTTGAAGTGCTCCTGAGTGACAGGCACCTAGTGGCTAAAGCAGGAGTTCCCAGACAGCCCGTCTCAGGCGGGCATTATTTTCTTTCCCTCCCTTTTAAGAATCAAGAAACCAAGGCCAGAAGGTCAGAGGCTTCACTCGAGTTCTTAATAAATGGAAGCACGATTCAAACCCTGCTCCTTTTTTCAGAGACCAGGAGCAGAGGGGAAGCTCAGCCCTTCCCCAGGGGGCCTCCCCCGCCCCGTCCTCCCCACAGCCTTCGCCCACTCTCCGGGCTGCCCATGACCTCCAAGCACTCCAAGTGCCTGACAGACACTAAGTGATTAAAGACTAATGGAAAACCTCAACCGTCAAGGGCAGAGGGAGGGAGCTGAGCACATTTGTGAAACACCAACGACCAACGGGAAAGGAGCCCACCGTCTCCAAAGTGCAACAAGCCGAAGCCTGGGGCTCTGGAAAAGAGACGGGTCCATTAGAGGACCTTTCCCAGCAGCTTTTAAGAGGGAGGAATGGTTGATATCCAAGCAGCCTGTAGGTGAGGACCCGGGTTTACACAAGGAATTCTATAGTGAAGTCTTTGCTCTCCAACAGGATAAGCCAAAAGGGAAACTGCAGCTCCTGTGTGTCGCAGGACACACAGGAGCTCATTATATCTCACAACCATAAAGTCAGAAGCAGCAGCAGCACCCCCATTTTAGAGATGAGCAAACTGAGGCTCACAATAGGTAAGTAACTCATTCACAGCTTGAAGCTGCAGAGCTGAACAGCAAACCCAATATTCATGCCCTTTGCCCCTAGAGGCTCTCCAGTATGGCACAGGTGGCCGGCAATGTGCCCATTTTGCAGATGAGGGCACCTAAACCCTGAGAGCAAGGGGCACTCACCTGGGCCCACTGCTTGTAAATGGCCAAGCTGGAACTTCCAATGCTAAATCGGCAGCTCTCTTGGGGATGGCAGATGAAACACTCCGAGATTGTCCTCTAATATCTGGTTAGGACAATTCTTTCTAGATTTATAAACCAAAAGCTCCTTCCTCAAGGCTAGCTGGAGCCAAGTGGGCAGGGCAGTGTGGAAGTGTCCAGGCTCAGAAGCCTCACTCCGCTCCAAAATAGACATGATAGTAACAATGATGCTAAGTTCACTCATCATAAGCACAGGTCCCTCTGCTGTGCAACCTCAGGCGAGCCTGGACCTGTGCCCTCATCTGTAAAATGGGAATGAAGCCGCCATCTGCCCCAAGGCCTCACTGAGCAGAAGCCCTCCGGCTACACAGTACCCGAGGGCAACGCGCCCAGCCTATGGGCACTCCAGGCCACAGAACTCTGCCGCTGCAGCTTTCTGGAGCACCATGCTAAATAATTCAAAACCATGCTTTCATTTCAAAACAAACACAGCAGTGTCGCCAAGGCGAATGCCAAATTTGCATGAATGTTTAAGATAAAATGAGACCTCAAAGAAATGCCAGGCCCTATCCTTCTCCCCAAACCCTGGGGAGAACGAGTTCTCAGTCTCCTGCCCCACCTGGGGCAAAGATCCGTAGGTGCTGCTCAAAGAAGAAACATCATTTCTTTCTTCATATCCTCTATCGCAGCTTTGCAAAGCAGGTCTGCAGTAAATTCTTGCTGCACTAACATGACCGTGAATAATCCCAGGTCTTAATTCGTAGTTCCACATCCAAGCTGTGTGACCTTGGGCAAGTTACTTAACCTCTCTGTGCCTCAAGTTCACCATCTATAAAATAACATAATAAAAGCACCAACTCATAGAGGAGTTATGAAGAGTAAACAAGCAGATTTGCGTAGAGCACAGTTCCTGGCACACAGTAGGTGTTGGTTCTTATTACTAGTGTATGATCCACAGCCTTTTCCAGCATGGAGGCTGAGAGTTCGCCAGATGGGTTGTAAAGTCAGTTCCCTGGCTCCAAGCTCCCTCAAAAGATGCCCAGCTGGCCTTTCCCAAGCATCACTTCCCTGGGGACCACACGCACCCACCTAGGGACACAGACCTTCTGTCACCCTTGGCCTGGGCCTAAAAAACCTGGCTCTCCCCAGGCAGCAGCCCAAGCTTGGGGCCCTCCTTGCCCCTCCCCTGGGCACCTCAGGCAGGAGTTACCAGCTCCCACCGGCAGTTCCCCAGTCTCAGAAGTGTCACCTGGGGAGGCTGCTGTTTAGCGTTTGAGATGTGAATAGGAAACAGGGAAGGGAAAACACACACACACAAATAAAAGCTCTCAACCCCCGCCACCCCACCCCCACCCCCACCCCCGGCCCACGGTCAGAGGCAGCATTTGTGGGGCTTTTCAGTTCAGACAGCGGCAGGAGGAGGGGCTGAGAGCCTGTCTCCTCTGCCTTAAAATCTCCCTTCCCACAGACAGGACCCCAGGAGAACCCTCCGGCTGGGTTCTGCGTAGGTACCACCCCCGCCTCCCATCTCCGAGTGAAGCACCAACTTCTCCACCCACACTCTCAGATGGGGGTTGGGAACACAGAACTATGAATGCGCCCCCTCTCAGCCAGGGGGAAACGGGGCCAGGCAGCCTCCACATCCAGCATGAATGGCAGACGCTGGGGGCCAGGACTCCTGGGGCTGCCTTCCAACTCCCTCGGTGGGTGTCTGCGCTGCGAGCGCCCCCTGCCCCCCACCCCCAGGCCCCGAGAACAATCAAGCCGTCCCCAGCCCAGGGCTTCCATGCAGTAAATTCGTGTTTGCAGAGCTCTGGGAAATCTTTAGGAGGTGGCATGAGTATTATTAATTGGGGAAAAAGAACAGATTATGCCAAATAAATCCTTCCCACGTAACCAAACCCTCTCCGAGAGGGGGAGGGGGAGCGCGCAGCCCCAGGAGGGGTCTCCATCCCTCACCAGGGCCTGACAGCCACATTACCATTTACATGGATTTATCAATAGTATTGATCCCCAGCAGCGTAAATAGCTCAGTGGGAAGAGGCCAGGGCTGGGGCCTGCTGCGCTCCCGCCCCCATGTCTGGGCACCGGCACCACAGACTCCCCCGGCACCCGCTGGCGGTGGCAGCAGTGAATTTCCAAGCAGGGACACGGCAGGCGGCTCAGGGAAGCCAGACAGAGCCCGGGATGCCCTGGCAGCCGCGCTGCCGACTCGCCAGTCACCGCTGGCTCCACCCCCCCTTCATTGCTCTGCTGGGCCTGACTCGGTCTTTGCATCTGTTCAATGGGCGGGGGCACCTGCCCTTCTCCATCCTCTCCGGACAAGCAGAGGGGAGTGGGAAAAGGCCCCCTCCCTCCCCCAGATCCCCCCACTGTCCACCCCCAGGCAAAGGTAAGGTGGCCCCTTTTCACAGGGCTTCCAGACCACGTTGGATTAAAGGCCCAATCTTAGAACCCAGGAATAATACCGACACAGTAATCATAGTAACACATACAAGTACCAAGGGATTCTTATGGCCGGACGGTCAGCTCCCACAACCACTCTGTGAACTCAGTACCATTTTGACCCTCATTTTGCAGATGGGAAACCTGACAGGCACAGAGAGGTTAAGCATCTGTCCAGGGTCACACTGCCAGGAAAGTGGCAAAGGTCAGATTCAAACCCCAGGAGCTGAGGTGCAGAGTGGGCCATCCCACCTCACTGCTGCTTCCCATTTCTCGGCCCCTCCTCAGCACGCCCAAAGAGGCCAGCCACGAGGTACACAGCCTGCCCCGGGTCGCCCACCCGCCGCAGTCTGGCCCGGAGAGCCCCTTATATCAAAGCTGCCGCAGGGACCCAGATCTGGCTGAAAAGGGGCAAAGTCAAGGCCACCGGTAACACATCCCAACGCGCCCAGAACTCCCCCACCCCGCCCACAGGTTCCTCCCCTTATCCCCTCCTCCCCTCTTCCCTCCCTCACACATCCTTCCTCCAAATCTGCAAAAAGGGAAAAATAATAATAATCATAATAAAACCAGTTCTCACCAACGGGGGAGAGGAGGAGGGGGAGGAAGGGAGGAGGCTGAGCCGACAGAACAGATCCGCCCCCGCTGCCTGCACCAGACCCTCGGAGAGCCGGAGCGCGCGACAGGCGGCGGGAGGACACTCGCTTCCAAAAAAATAAACCTACAATGTAAAAATAACGCCGGGCGCCCCACGCTAATTGGGCCCGGGCGACAGCAGCTCCCAGGTACAGCGTGTCTCTCCCTCCCGCCCGCCGTGCCCTCCCGCCCTCGGTTTGCTCCTCCTGCAAGTGTCTGGGGCGGGGAGGGCGTACCCCACGGGTGCCCTCACTCCCCGCAGGCCTCTGAGGAAGCTGCCCTCTAGACAAGGGCCTGGGTCTTCCCAGTCGTGCCCAAGTGGGATCAGCTCTGAATTCCAACTTCGCAAAGTAGTGGCATCCCAAGTATCCGCACAGCCCGGGGGAGGGACTAGGAGGCGGCCCAATGAGGCGTCACCAGCCACGGGAGGCAGGCCCAGACACCAGGAACACCGGCCCGCGGGGGAGGGGGACCAGGGGCGACTCTCCCGAGGGACCCCGCCCAGCGCCCCGTGGCCCCACGCCCAGGAGGGACAAGGCTGGCTCTCCCCCTCGGCTGGTGAGAGACCCTCATGCGCCCCTCCACAACAGCCAGGCCAGGGAGCTAGGGGTACCATCTCCAAGGGCTTTCAAACCCGCGCTGCCCGATGGAAAATAAGGCGCAGTGTCGCCCCCCCAAGTCCGGGGCTGCACCGGGGACAAGGGACGCCTGGCGGCCAAGTCCCCAGAGCCGGCGCACACTGTGGGGGGCCGCTCTGTGCATTTCCAGCGCGCCCCCCGCCCACCCCAACGCCACTTCCCTCCTTCCCGCCCCCTCGCTAGGGAGCTGGAGTTCCCCTAAGTTCCCCGGCGCCCCCGAGCACGCGGGCCGCAGTGTCGGCGGGGCGCCTCGCTCCCCAGCAGGCCACCCCCCAAGAGCGCCAACTCGGGAGTGCAGGGGCCCCGCCAACTCCGCCGCGTGCGCCGCCCGATCCTCCCTGGATCCCCCGGAAGCGCGCTTCGCGCCTCCCCCCGCCCTCCGCGGGGACCCTCGGCCCCAACTCACCTCGCGGAGGTGGCAGCGGTGGCGCCCGGGCTTGGGGCGCGCTCGGGCCGCCGGGGCGCTCAGGCAAGTGGCGGTGCCGATCGGGCTGGGGGCGCGCAGCAGGCCCGGCCTCGGGTCGGGACGCGATCCTCCCGCCGCCGCCTCCTAGGGCGCCGGCCCTGGGTCCCCGGCCCGCAAGTTGGCGCGCATCGCGGAGCGCAGGGCGCGGGCGCAGGGCTCGGGCGGGGCGCCGGCGGACGCGGGGCTCCGGTGCGGCCCGGCCTGCCCGCGGCTCCGCGCTCCCCGGCGGCCGCGGCGGCGGTGGCGGCGGCGGCGGCGGCGGCGGCGGCGGGAGGGGGAGGAGGGGGCGGGGCGGGAGCCCGGGAGGCGGTGGCTCGGCCTCCCTGCTCCCGGCTCCCCGCCCGCAGCGACGCGCCCCGGCCCGGCCCCCTCTGGCTCCTTAAAGGGCCCGCGCCGCCTCTCCAGGCCCTGCGCGTCCCCACTCGCGCGCGCACGCCGCCACACACACAGACACGCACGCACACACTTGGGCGCGACGCCGAGTTTCTTTTTGGCAGCTCCCCGAGGAGGAAGGAGGGGGGAAGTGCCTCCCAGCCTTCCCTTCCCTCTTCTCCTGCGGGCCCGGGGGCCCTCCTCCTCCTCTCCAGCCCTAGTACCTCACTGGAATCGCGTTTCAGCTATTAAATTATAACTCTGGAGTGGCCGCTGGATGGGGAGGGGGCGCGCAGAGAGGGCCCTACACAGGGCCTTTTAGGAGCACGCACAGTGGGGCACTTGGGGACGGGAGCAGACAGTAGCGCAGAGCCCTCTCCAGGCAGGAACACGCTGGGCCTCCCCAGACCCGAGACCCAGCCCGGGAGAACACACTGCAGACTCACCACCCACCACGGACCGGAGATGTCAGATCTCACACAGACAAATACTGGGACACCCACGCGAGTTCACAGCACCCCGGAGGACACAGACGCTAGAATGCCAGTTTCCTGAGGGCAGAGATTTCTATTTTGTTCACTGCCCTATCGCAGTAGGGACTCACGAATGTGTTGAGTGAAGTCCCACTTGGGGACATTCAGGGACACAAATGCGGAGACAATGCAACGAGCCTGTGTCCCCCCCGCCCCCGCCCCACACACACAGACACACACATCCCAGAGCGTGACCCTGGGAGCCACACACGCCCGGCCTGCACAAGCACGCAGTCACAGACGGCACACATGTGCTCGCTCCCCCACGCACAGGCAGACACTCTCCGCTCCAGCAGGAACCTGGCCCCGCTGGCCGCCCTGACAACCCAGTGTCCTCATTTACCCCCTCCTCCCACCCCCACCAGGTTTGCCCTCTCCAACCAGGGGAGATCTCTTTGAACAGCAGAGGGCACTGGGAGCCCCGGGCCTGGAGCCTCCCTCCCTCCCTCCTCTTCTGCTTTCTCCTAAGATGTTGGAGAGTTTGAATTTTTTTTTTTTTTTTTCAGTTCAACTTTCCTTTTTTGGAGTGACGTCTCAGCAGATTCAGTTCTGCCATCTGGCAACATCTGAGAACCCCCAGGGAGAGCGGGGAATGGCTGCGGTGGGGAGGCAGCCGCGTGGTTTCCAGAGGCCGGCGGGCCTCCCGCCTCCGCCAGGATGCTGGGGTTGCCGGGCTCCCCTGCAGCCAGGTCCTTCTCTGCCCCCTCGGGCTTTTAATTATGAGCTTTTGGGGGGCTGGCGGGAGCCTCTGGGGCTGACAATGTCTGGCAAAAGGGAAGTGGGTGTGGAGGGGAGCAGTTTGCAGACTGAAACAGGAGGGGTCATAGGTCAGTGCCCCCCCCCCACCTCCTTGTTTTGGCCCGACCAGCTCCAGTTCTGCCCAGCCAGTCGGTCCGAATCCACAGGCAAAAAGCTGGAGCCGCAGAAGGAAGGCCTGATCCCCCACCTCCCCCACCAAGGGTCTTGGAGAGGGAAGCGGGGTCGGGGGAGCTCCTCTGCCAGCCCCAGGCCGCCTGGCAGCCCTCCTCTGTCACCTGAAAACCCTCTGGGAATTTGCATTTCCATGAGATTCAGCTCTATTTGAAGCTGGAGGAGGGACATTTGGGGTGTCTTCAGGGGTTCTCCCAGCTTCTGCCCTCGAGGGCTCCCTGCAGGCTTAGGAGCGGGGAAAGCAGGGGGTCTGTCAGCTTTGTAATGTCCCAAGCATCACCTAGAAATCCCTCACAGGAAGCCTTATCAACTCAAGCGCCAATGGCCTCTGGCCCGACCATGTCACAGATGGCAAGACTGAGGCCAGGAGAAGGGCAGCGTTTATCCCGAAAGGGATTGGCCCTTTCCCGTCTGCTCCTGTTTCCTGGCTGAATTGGGTTATTAATCTCACCCTCACAGACGGCGGGGAGTAACACCAGCACTGAGTGAGCACTTACCCTGGGGGAAGCAAGGGTCCTGGTCACAAGTAGGGAAACAGGCCTGGAGAGATGAAGAACCCGACTTGCCAGCCTCCAGCAGCAGCCCGTGATTCCAAATGAGTGCTGGAAATCTGGACTCTGGGGAGGTCTCAGCTGAGCCCGCCCCTTCCCCCAGTCGCAGACCGGCACCCTAGTTTGCTACTCTGTTTCTACTGGGCTCTGAGTGACAGTCCATGAGCAACTAATGGGAACAGTACCTTTAAAAAGCGGCCAAAGAACAGTGCACACAAACAGCCTTCCCCCGGGGGGGGGGGGGGGGCCTGGACTGTGAGTTAGTAACAGTAACAGCTAAGAGCTTCCCAAACATCTCAATTGCCTTTGTGAGGGAAAGACTTTCAACATACCCATTTTACAGGAAGGGAGAGGGAGACTCAGTTGGGAAGTCACCAGGGACACTGGGAAGCATGTTGTATGTGTACCAGGCCAGGCTGCAGCTGGCTGGAGCATGCTGTATATACATCCAGGGGGCTCCCGTCCAGTTGGCGCCAAATTCTGCCCCTTGGGCTTTGTCTCTACCATCTCCGGCCCAATCCTTCAACCATTCCTTCCTCCCTCCAATCCTTCAACCATTCCTTCCTAAAGACTCCCTCCAATCCTTCAACCATTCCTTTCTAAGTACTTGGCAAAATAGTCCAGCTCATCCCCGCCTCAACACCTTTGCACTTGCTGTTCCGTCTGCCTGAGACTGTCATCTTCTATCTTCAGGTCCCAGCTCCTTAGAGGGTCCCTCGCAGCAGGGCGCAGTGGCTCATGCCTGTAATCTCAGCACTTTGGGAGGCTGAGGTGGGTGGATCACCTGAGGTCGGGAGTTCGAGACCAGCTTGACCAACATGGAGAAACCCTGTCTCTACCAAAAATACAAAATCAGCCAGGTGTGGTGGCACATGCCTGTAATCCCAGCTACTCGGGAGGCTGAGGCAGGAGAATCGCTTGAACCCAGGAGGCAGAGGTTGCAGTGAGCTGAGATCATGCCATTGCACTCCAGCCTGGGCAAAAAGAGCGAAACTCTGTCTCAAAAAATAAATAAATAAAGAGAGAGAGTCCCTCACTGACCCTGTATCTGAAGAAACTGCCAAGGCCCTCACTAACTCAACATCCTATTCATTTTTGTCACCATTTATCACCACCTGAAACTATCCTGGGCATTTGTCACTGATATATATTGTCTTTGGTCACCAGAATGTCAGTTCCATGAGAGCAAAGACCTTTCTGGCCAGCTCACTGCTGTATCCTCAGCACATAGTGGGCACTCAATTCAAATGTGTTGCGACTGAATTAACACATGAATGAATGAATGCACCAACAGAGGGGGAAGGAGACAGGTGTTGACCCTGGAAAAATCTAGAAACAAGTGGGAATGGCTGATCCTGTATCTGTGTTTTCCAGCACTTGCTCCTTGGGCATATTTTAGGATCAAGCCTTTACCTTTCCACTGGTCCCAACCTCTGGGTAGATGGGACTCCCAGGAGCTTGAGGTTGCAGTGAGCTGTGATCACACCATTGCACTCCAGCCTGGATGACAGAGCAAGACCCTGTCTCTAAAATATGTTTTATTTGGGCCAGGCGCAGTGGCTCATGGCTGTAATCCGAGCACTTTGGGATGCCAAGGCGGGCAAATCACCTGAGGTCAGGAGTTGGAGACCAGCCTGGCCAACATGGTAAAACCCCATCTCTACTAAAAATACAAAAATTAGCCGGGTGTGGTGATGCATGCCTGTAATCCCAGCTACTCAGGAGGCTGAGGCAGGAGAATTGCTTGAACCCTGGAGGCGGAGGTTGCGGTGAGCCAAGATCATGCCTCTGCACTCCAGCCTGGGCAACAGAGTGAGACTCCATCAAAAAAAACAAAAAAAAAGTTTTATTTGTTAGCCTGACACCCAAGTGATGCCCATTCAGGCTAATCAAGTTCACATGGACAACCATGGTATCAGATCAAATTCCAGCCACTCCTGGAAAAAATTCTCCACCTTCAAGGTGGGCCTGGAGGAACAAGGCATCTATAGGGTGAGGACTCATGCTGGGGGACATGGTGCCCTGAGCAGCTTTGACCCTGGCTACCCCAAGAGCCCTGAACTAGCCACTGGATCGCACCCAAGGGGCCTATATCATACTATCTATCAGTAACAACCCAAAAGACACCCAAGTGAGCATCCCTGGAGCCAAGCCTCACACGCACACCTAGAACTGTGTCTGTGTAGAAAAAGCTTATCTATGTTTTTCTTACTTTTGATGTGCTTTGAAGCAGAAGTTGCAAACTGGGCGGATCACCTGAGGTCAGGAGTTCGAGCCCAGCCTGGCCAACATGGTGAAAACTTGTCTCTACTGAAAATACAAAAATTACCCGGGCATGGTGGTGCATGCCTGAATTCCAGCTACTCAGGAGGCTAAGGCAGGAGAATGGCTTGAACCCAGGAGGCGGAGCTTGTGGTGAGCCGAGATCATGCTACTGCACTCCAGCCTGGGCGACAGAGTGAGACTCCATCTCAAAAAAAGAAAAAAAGAAAAGCCCACAGGGCCTGGCAGAACAGCCAGCCCAGAACTGGAGAAGGGGGTGAGATACGCCCGGGCAGGGCCCTCGGCACACCCTGCACCTGTCCCAAGGCGTTTTTATATTATTTTTTAGAGATAGGGTCTCGCTCTGTCACCCAGGCTGGAGTGCAACCGTGTGATCACAGTTCACTGCAACCTTGAGCTCCTGGGCTCAAGTGATCCTCCTGCCTTGGCCTCCCAAAGTGTTGGGATTAGGCTCTGCCACCCTTCTTTAAAACACAAGAGCCACGGCTGGGCATGGTGGCTCATGCCTGTAATCCCAGCACTTTGGGAGACCGAGGCGGGCAGATCACGAGGTCAGGAGATCGAGACCATCCTGGCTAACATGGTGAAACCCCGTCTCTACTAAAAATACAAAAAATTAGCCGGGCGTGGTGGCGGGCGCCTGTAGTCCCAGCTACTCAGGAGGCTGAGGCAGGAGAATGGCGTGAACCCAGGAGGTGGAGCTTGCAGTTAGCTGAGATCGCGCCACTGCACTCCAGCCTGGGCAACAGAGCGAGACTCCGTCTCAAAAAAAAAAAAAAAAAAAAAAAAAACCACAGGAGCCACCAAACCAAATACTAAATGCCTCTGCAGGGAAGAGGGTGGACAATCACTTGGAGCAGGCCTGTTTGTGACCCCTGCAAAGCGTTAGTTCCCCAAACCAGTTTTCCACTCAGCTGTGGGTGATTCCCACCCAACATGGAAGGATCAGTAGGGGTGGGGAGTCAGAACCTTCCTCAATGGTAAAGGGACCCTCTTCCAAAAATGTAGGCAGCAAGGTGCACTGAAGGCCCTGACTTCACCACAATGCAATACATCAATGGAGCAAAATTGCACATTGTTGATGCTGCCACCTCAAGAGCCCTGGGCTGGCTGTCACAGAGCACAGGCAAGGGGCCTGTGTTACACTGTCAGCGACAACCCAAAAGACACCCAAATGAAGAGCGTGCCTGGGGCCAAGCTATGCAGGAGGAGGAGAAGCCTGGTTTCAGTGACGGCATCACAGTTTTTTGTTTTTTTGCTTTTTGTTTTTTGTTTTTGAAATGGAGTCTCACTCTGTCACCCAGGCTGGAGTGCAGTGGCACAATCTCGGCTCACTGCAACCTCTGCCTCCCGTGTTCAAGCGATTCCTCTGCCTCAGCCTCCCCGGTAGCTGGGACTACAGGCCCGTGCCACCACACCTGGCTAATTTTTGTATTTTTAGTAGAGATGGGGTTTCACTATGTTGGCCAGGCTGGTCTCAAACTCCTGACCTCGGGTGATCCACCCACCTCGGCTTCCCAAAGTGCTGAGATTACAGGCATGAGCCACAGTGTCTGGCCCACAGTTTTATTCAATATGTAGTTATTAAGCACCTACTGTTGCTGGGCATGGTGGAATTAAGCAGTGAAGGAGACCACCCTTTGTAGCCACAGGTAGCTGGCGCTCGAAAAAGTAAGTTATCATCAACCTCATGTGCTAAGCAAGGACCCTCCCTGGACATAAGGAGTCGGGCCTTGAAGTCAGCCCTTTAAAGGCTAAGAAAACAAGAAAAACACCCTGGCATTCAAAGCAAAGTGAAAGTTCAGAACATGGGGGATTGGCGGGGGACAGGGTCTCTTGGCCCTCGTCCTTTCTGCACAGAGGCCCTTCTGATCTCACAGTCCTGCAGAAACCTCACTGAGGATGTCGCTCAGAGTCCCCAGCCAGCCCCCACTTACCCTTGCTGCAAGAAACTGCAATGTCACCCCCAGCTTCCTCTGCTCCTTCAGTTAAGACACTGTTTACATTTCAGAAAGAATGGAGCTGGGGACAAACTCAGGCCCCCGTCTGATAGGCCCGATGACCTCTGAAGATCAACAGCTCGCTTTCTCCCAGGGGTTCCCCCTCATTTCTGGGGTGTTGTCCCACCACGGCATCTGCTTGAGTCTTTGCTCTCAGGCACCGTGGGTGGGAGCACAGGAGGGCCCCATCAAGGGGAGAGATCCAGCGAGGATGACATGGTCCCTGCAGTCTTGCTCTCCTGAATGGCCGCGGTGGGGCTAGCTAGGTGGATCCTGCCATCTCTCCAATGGGACAGCCTGCAGCTGTGAACAAGCCTGAGAATAAGCTGTACCTTCTGTTCCCGTGGGGGCAGACCTCCCAGATACATTGTTTAGCGCAAAAGCACGTGCAGTGCTGGGTGTGCAGTGTGGTACCTTTTGTGCAGAAAAGCGGGGAGGGGTAAGTGTGCTTAGGCTGCCGGGCTATGCATGATACTTTTTGGCATATATTAATGGGGTACAAGGGCAATGTTGCTACATTGTTATATTGCACTGTGGTGAAGGCAAAGTGTTAGGATGCACCCATCACGGGAGCCATGCGCCTTGTGTCCACCAAGCAACCTCCCGCCATCTAACCCCCTCCCATGTACCCACGCCTCTCAGTCTCCAATTCCATCATTCCACACTCTGCTTCCATGTGTACACATTATTTAGCTCCCACTTGTAAGTAAAAACATGCAGTATTTGTAATTTTTTTTTTTTTTTGAGACAGAATCTCGCTCTGTCACTCAGGCTGGAAGTTCAGTGGCATGATCTTGGTTCACTGCAACCTCCACCTCCCAGGTTCAAGTGATCCTCCTGCCTCAGCCTCCCAAGTAGCTGGGACACCACCATGCCCAGCTAATTTTTGTATTTTTAGTAGAGACGGGTTTCACCATGTTGGCCAGGCTGGTCTCGAACTCCTGGCCTCAACCAATCTGCCCGCCTTGGCCTCCGAAAGTGCCTGGGATTCCAGGCATGGCCCACTGCGCCCGGCCAATATTTGTCTTTCTGTGTCTGAGTCGTTTCGCTTAGGATAATGGACTCCAGTTCTATCCACATTGCTGCAAAAGACAGGATTTCATTCTTTCTTATAACTAAATAGTGATCCATGGTGTATAGGTACCACACTTTATTCAATCCTTCATTGATGGACACTTAGATTGATTCCATATCTTATATGCATGAAGACTTCTGCAAGGAGATTAATTCAGGCGTGCCCACTGTGTGCAAGGCACCACGCTAGGTGTGTGAGATATAGCAGTGAATGAGATAGGCAGTCTCTGCCTCCATGGAGCTGACATTCTAAAGAGAGGGATGCATAATTAAAACTCAATAAATATATCATTCCCTGGACGAGAAGGTGGTAAGTGCTCTGCAAGAAATAAATCCAGAAAGGAAGGCCGGGCACTGTGACTCACTCCTGGAATCCCAGCACCTTGGGAGGCCAAGGTGGGTGGATCACCTGAGGTCAGGAGTTCGAGACCAGCCTGGCCAACATGGTGAAACCACCTCTCTACCAAAAATACAAAAATTAGCTGGGCATGGTAGTAGGTGCCTGAAATCCCAGCTACTTGGGAGGCTGAGGAAGGTGAATCGCTTGAACCCGGGAGGCAGAGGTTGCAGTGAGCCGCGATCACACCACTGCACTCCAGCCTGGGTGACAGAGCGAGACTCAGTCTCAAAAAGATAATGAATAAATCAGGAAAGGAAGGTAGTGTGTACAGGTGTGGGAGGTCAGGGAAGTATCTGGGAGAAAGTACAACAGGCAGAGGGAACCACCAGTGCAAAGGCCCTGGGGTGGGAATGTGCCTGGTGTATTCCTGGAACAGCAAAGAGCCCCGTGTGAGAACAGTGGATGGAGTGGGCAGTTCAGGGAGGGACATATGGCAGGAGCCAGGGAGAGGTTGGGGAGGACACAGGACAAATTGACAGCAGAGGTTGCCTCTGGGTGGGGGCTGGGGGAGGATGTGACAAGGGCAGGTGCAGGGGATGCCCTGGGAAATGGGGGTTGAGGCAGAGGGTCACTTGCTCTGACCATGTCTGTGTGAAATGTTTACAGATGGAAAATGCTTTCTTGCTTTGTTTTTCAGCTTGGACATCTGGTTTTGGACATCCCTGCGTGCACTTCTGGAGTCTTTCGAGATTCAAGGAGGTCTCCTTTCCAGCATCTTTGCCCCACATTTTCTCCTTCTCAGCCTCCCTGAGAATGTTAGGAATTAGCCCCTGGGTGACCTCACCCCCTGCTTGGGCCTGGAAAGCCAACCCCTGCCCCTTCCCTTCTTCCCAGGGCACAGACGCGCACGGACACACACACAGATGGTGAAAGAGTCTGCACTGCAGCGGTGACTGTTGCTGCATCCAACTCTAAAGCATCCCTGGCCCAAACCGCCCCGCTCAGACCCGGGCCAAGGGGAGATCAGACCCCAAAGGCCTGTCCAGAGTGGGTGCGATCTGCGGTCTTAGAACTGAGCTTGTTTGTCCCTCCTGGGTTCCCTCTGGCTTCTGCCTGTCCGAGCCAGTCATACTGGATCTCTCATTTTAAAAATGAATGCTGCTGGTCCCCCTGGCTCAGAAGGGTCCTCCAGGCCTCTCTGGTGCCTGCCAGAATTATTGTAAGCCCAGCATTGCACGTGAAAATTTGACAGGGCTCTAAAATCCCAGGGGGAAAGTCCCTCTAGCAAGTTAAAGTGGAAAGGATCCACAGATTCGAATCTGACAGATCTGGGTTTATCTCCAAACTCGGCTA
Organism: Gorilla gorilla gorilla; assembly: GCF_029281585.2. NCBI lineage: Eukaryota > Metazoa > Chordata > Mammalia > Primates > Hominidae > Gorilla > Gorilla gorilla. Next base: position 140,031,180 of record NC_073234.2, read on the forward strand.
TCTCATTGAATCACTCAACAAACATGTTTTCTGTTGGTCCTGGGGTCCCACAGTGAACAAGACTCAACACGGAGGCAGCTCTCTGGAGGGCAGAGTGGGAGACGCCTGGCTGGGCCTGCTGCATGTGTCTCCCACTCTTCCTGGTCCGTCTTCCTGAACAGCAGAAGCCAACAACCATGTTTCCAGGATCCCTTGCAGCTAGGGCTCTGTATGGATTCTGGGTCCAGCAACCCATTTATCACACTCAAATTCAGGACCAAGTCCATCGGGTGGAGAGAGGGTCTGCAGCAGCCACTGGGCCGGGTGGACTGCAGCAGGGGGTCAGACACTATGGGGACAGAGTCTCATTTGGAAGGTGGCTTCCCACCGGGGGTGGGGCAGTAGCTCCCTGGTAGCCCAGGCCTGTGACATCGCTGAGCATCCTGCCAGGAGGCTCCACCTCAACTGCTCAGGCCCTGTAGCACCCTGCGGGAAGCCCTCCAAACACCCAGGGCAGATCCTCTTCCCTGCAAGATTGAGGGAGTCATGAATCACACAAGCAAAGGAAGGAAGCATCATCAAGGCTGGCGAAGGGGGCCCAAAAGGATAGGGGCCAGGAGTGCCAGAGAGCACGGGGAGGACAGGTTTGAGATTAGGTGATCCGGGAGGGTCTCCCTGAGGAGGTGACATTTAAGACGGAGGCGGCCGGGGGTGAGGGAACAGCATTCTAGGTGGGAGAAACAGCAGATGCAAGGGCCACACCATGGGAAGTGACTCGATGTGTCTGAAGAATGGATAGAACACCGGTGTGGCTGGAGCGTGAGGAGGGGCAAGTCACTTGATCTCTTTGAGCCTCAGTTTTCCTCATCTGTAAAATGGGGCTGGACTCCCTCCCTGGCTGAAAGCACAAGAAATCAAATTCATATGTAATGGCATGCTGTTGTTTCAGGTGGTGTTGAGAGGAGAGTAAAGCACAGGGTGGCTGGGGAAGGCCTCTTGGGGGAGGTGACAATGGGGCACAGACATGAATGAAAGACAGTGCCAGCCACGAGGATGTCCACAGAAAGGACATTTGGGGCAGGGGGCGTGGCAAGTGCAAAGGCCCTCAGGTAGGATGCACGAGCTCGGCAAACACGCATGTCCTCGCAAGCCACAACACGGAGCCCACCCTTCCCCTGCAAGCACTGGGAGACCCTGATGGGTTTCAGCAGGACCGTGGTCAGGTCTGGGGCGTGTTTAGAATGGGGATCCCTGAGAGGCAGGGAGGACAGGTGGGAGGTCTCGTGGCAATGAGAAATAACGAGTGCCAAGACAGGGGCAGTGCAGGGGGTGGAGGAAATGGGCGCTGTGGAGGGTCAGCAGGTGAGATGTAGGGAATCCAGTGCCCCAGGCCTCAGGAGGAGAGGCCTGCAGGGGCTGGGCCGAGACAAGCCTGGGCAGGGAGAAGGGAAGGGAGCCCGTCTGTGCCTGTAGCCTGGGCAGGGAGAAGGGAAGGGAGCCCGTCTGTGCCTGGAAACCAATTTGCTCTGGCAGCGCTGTGGAAGAAAAATTCCATGCATGTCCCCGCGAGCCCTTCGAAGCTCTTCGTGGAAAGGCACACACTGCAGTCTTGGGGTGCATCCTGCTCTTAGGGCCTCTGGGGGCCAAGTCAAGCCGATGAAGGGTGCGCGATGTGGGTGGATCAGGCCTGGGAGGCTCCAACGCGGCCTCTCCAAAGCCATGCATCCCATGATCTTTCCTACCTTCCCCATACCTCAGTTTCCTTTCTGTTATATGGGTGTCCTGTGAGCCCCTTCCTCACGGGGTGGCCGTTAGAATTAAATGGGATCCTGGGTGTAAAGCCTTAGCACAGTACCAGGCCATATAGATGTGAGCCACAAGGGGAGGTGTGGGCGTGGGCCGGGAGAAACCCGGGAAGACTTCCTGGCAAAGGCAGAACTGGTGCTGAGACTGGTTAATCACTGCAAAGGCTGCCTGGGCTATTCCAACCTGCCCAGTTCATGCTCAGACTTCTGGAATCTGCAAGAACCTTTGGAAGGAGACGCGATTATCAGCCCCATGGTATTACTCTCCTGTCGCTGCTGTAACGAATTAAGCCAAACGTGGTGGCTGAAAACAGTACAGATTCATTACATTACAGTTCTGGAGGTCAGCAGTCTGAAGTGGCTCCTGGAGAGATGGAATCAAGGTGCCAGCAGGGCTGTGTTCCTCTTGGAGGATCTGAGGGAGAATCTATTTCCTCACCTTTTCCAGCTGCCAGAGGCTGGTGGCCTCGCCTCACTCCAATCTCTTCTTCCATCGCTGCATCTCCTCCCCAACTCTGACCTCCTGACTCCCTCTCACAAGGAAGCTTGTGATTACACTGGGCCCACCCGGATAATCCAGGATCATCTCCCATCTCAAAATCCTTTACTTAATCACCTCTGCAAAGCCCCTTTGCCATGTAAGGTAGCAGATTCACAGATTGTAGAAATTAGGATGGGGACATCTCTGGAGCTATTATTCCACCCAGCAGATCCGTCTCATGCATAAGAAAACAAAGGTGAGAAGCCAGAGGGAAAGCTTGAGATCACCTGACTCAAGAGGGGAGCGTTGGCTTTGAACCCAGTCTGTCCAACTTCAAAGCCTGCAGTTGCCGTCATTTCAGGATTCCCACTTTTCCCGTGCGTATTGTCTGAACCTGCATGTGGGGGCTCCAGCCAGTGCCTCATCAGTTCATCTTAATTGAGCACCTATTATGTACCAGGTAATGTTCCAGGCACCAGGGATACAGTGGTCACCAAGCCAGGAGAACTTCCCTGTCTGCACAACGCTCATAGTCACTCAATCACATCCATTATGAGGCAAGTCACAGAAACCTTAGCTCAAATCAACATAAGCAATGAGGTCATTTATCATTTCACATAGCAAGAAATTAGGAGGAAGGGTGGTTCTGGGTTTGGTTAGATTGAGTGCCATTGTCAGGGATCTCCCGGTTCTTTCTATCTTTCTGGTTTCCTCCCCTCAGATTGGTTCTCATCCCAAATTTCCTCATGACCACAAAATAGCTGCCACTGCTCCAGCTAATATATCCAGGCACAACATTCAGTGCGTGAAGAACAAGAGCCCTTTCCCCAAAGCCCACTGCAGCCCTTCACTCATATCTCATTGACCAGGATTGGGTCCCATGCCCACAGCTTGACTAGTCTCTGGCAAAGGAAACAGAATCACTGGCCTGGGACCAATCTGGATAGTCCCCTAGAGCTAAAGATGTGTCCCGATTTCCTGAGTCCCCTGGAGAGGCACAGGTCTCTCACTGAAATCAGGGTTCCCACAGCAAGAAAGAAGGGAATAATGGCTTGGGCAGTAAATGGCATGGGTTCAAATCCTAGCTCTGCCATATTCCCTATGAGTAGCTCTCTGGGCTTCAGTTTCCTTATCTGTAAAATGGGTATAGTAGCAGGACCTGGTTCATGGGGTTGTGGTGAGAATAAAATGAGTCAATGTGTGCAAAGCCCAGTGTGTGCAAAGCCAAGCTGTCAACAAAGCTCAGCTGTCATTATCTTTCCTAGGATCTTTCTCCGAGGGCAGGGCCCACAGTATGAATTCTCCTTCCATTGCCTGGACTGTAGAAGACTTTCGGTAGTTTCCCTCCACACCAAAAGGAAAATCTGCTCACAATGACCTCATTCCAAGAACTCCGTCCTAAAGGCTGGTTGGGGGAAGACTCAAGTGAGCCCTCTGCTCAGTGTCAATGGGCAGTTCCCATAGGTGGCCCAGGAAGGATGTGCCGAGAACAACAATAGTTTGGAAGTGCTCACTATGAGTTGGTGCTGGGCTAAGTGCTTGACACAAGGAACCTCTCTCAGCCCTGTCCTGTCAGCCGCCATCAACAGTGAGGAAACAGAGACTCAGAAAAATAGAGCAGCGTGGCCTGAGTTACCCAGAGCAGGAGTGGAGGAAGCAAATAGGATCTGAACCCAGGTCTGGTGGGCCCCAAGGTTCAGCTCATGGATGGGTTCATGCGCCCTACATGAGGATTTAAACATCAGGCTATAGTAGGTGAACATATATGGCCTCTCCCACATACTGATGGCCAAGAAGCACACAAAAAGATGTCCAGCTGCATTAGTTATTAGAGAAATGCGAATCAAAACCCCAATGAGATAGCACCTCATGCCCACTAGGAAGGCTTTAATTCTTTTTATTTATTTATTTATTTATTTATTTATTTATTTGAGAAGGAGTCTCGATCTGTCTCCAGGTTGGAGTGCAATGGTGTGATCTCGGCTCACTGCAACCTCTGCCTCCCAGGTTCAAGAGAGTCTTCTGCCTCAGCCTCCCGAGTAGCTGGGACTACAGGCGTGTGCCACCACGCCCGGCTAATTTTTGTATTTTTAGTAGAGACGGGGTTTCACCATGTTGGCCAGGATGGTCTCAATCTCTTGACCTTGTGATCTGCCCACCTTAGCTTCCCAAAGTGCTGGGGTTACAGGCGTGAGCCACCACACCCAGCTTAATTCTTTTTAAAAAGGGAAAATAACAAGTGTTGGTGAAGATGTGGAGAAACTGGAACCTTTGTACATTTCTGGTGGGATTGTAAAATGGTACAGCCACTGTGGGAATAAGTGTGGCTGCTCTTTGAAAATTGAAACGTAGAATCACCATATCCAGGAACTCCACTCCTCCTGGGTATATATCCAAGAGAACTGATAGCAGGGCCTCAAACAGTTACTCATACCTCAAGGATCATGGCAGCATTATTCACCATGGCGGAAGGGAAATGTCCATGGAAGAATGAATGGATACACAAATTGGAGTCCAGCCAAACACAAAGGCCACACCCTGCATGATTCCATGTACATGAAATGTGCAGAATAGGTGAACCCATAGAGACAGAAAGGAGATTCACAGCTACCGGCGACTGGGGATGAGGGAGTGACTGTTCATGGGCATGAGGGCATTTTGGGGAAGTGACAGTGTTCTGGAACTAGATAGCAGTGGTGTTTGCGTGGCATCGTGAAGGTACCTAACGTCAGTGAACAGAATAGTTTAAAATGGTAAAATGGTTGATTTTATATTATGTATATTTACCACAATTTAAAAGGAAGGAAGGAAAGCAGGCAGGAAGGAAGGCAGGCAGGCAGGCAGGCAGGCAGGAAGGAAGCAAGGAGAAGGAGGTAGGAGGGAGGGAAAGAGGGAGGGAGGAAGGAGGGAGGGAGGGAGGAAGGAGGGAGAGAGGGAGGAAGGAGGGAGGGAGGAAGGAAGGAAGGAAGGAGAAGGGAAGGGAAGGAAGGAGAAGGGAAAGGAAGGGAAAGTAGAAGGAGGTAGGAGGGAGGGAGGGAGGAAGGAAGGAGGCTTCTCTTGCAGAAATCAGGATCTGGCCACGCTGGGTCTTTCGCTGATCACAGCGGCCCCTGCCCAGCATTCCTGGCCCCAGTAAGCTTCTGGCGTTTCCAAAGGTGGCAGGAGACTGGGCAGCCGGCGTAGCAGGAGGGAACATCGCACTCTGCCCTCCCCATCCCAAGTCCTCTGGCCTGGCCCTGCCCACAGGGTAAAGAGGGAAGTTCCAGGCTGGTGCTGCTGCTGCTGTGGCTGCCATCCCTTGTCCCTAAGCCTGGGCCCCAGGCCCTGGGTACAGCTCCCTTCCTCATGACCTCCTTCCGTCCTTTCAGGATTTTGCAGGAAGTGGAAGAGGCGTGTAGAAGGTGCCAGAGGACAGACAGGAAGCCAAGTGAGTCTCCTTCAGGAACAGGGGAGAGAGACTGCCCCGAAGGCTAAAGGGGGAGGGGTGACCGAGGCCTGATGTGGATCTTGCCCTGGGGAGCTGCTGTGGGGGCCTGGGGTTCCTGCTGCGCCCGGCTTGGATGAATGCACAGCTGGAGGCATGAACTCAGATTTCCCTCCCATCTCCCTGGGCTCCCTCTAGCCTCTCTGCCTGCTTCTTGGGCATCCTCCCACCCTCGAAAGGTGACACCCCCAGGGCTCAGGTGCTCTTCCTGACTCCTGTCTGTGCACAGGCATCTGTCCGTGTCTGCATCCATCCTGGAGCTTAAGTCAAGGGGATGGATGACTTTAGAACCCCAGTTGCAGCCCGGGCTCCTCTCGGGAACTCCAGACTCCAGATCCAACCACGGACAGGCCCACTTGCCTTGTCTGGTCAACAGGTGATGTGAACTCACCATGACCCAAACCACCTCTGCCCCCTCACGGCCTTCCCTGTCTCAGGGGAGGGCAGCTCCGCCCTTCCTGACAATCAGGCCCAGAACCTGGAGCCAGGGTGGGGGTGGGGGTCTGGGGAGGGGGCTTAGGTCACTCCAGGGAGGACATGGGCCAGTGATGGGCCCTGAGAGGGGCTAGAGAAGGCCAGGCCATTGGCGCATCAGGGGACGCAGGGACAGGGCAGGAGAGTCCTCGCCAGGCTCCAGGCCCCGCCATGAGGCCTCTGTAAGCCATCTTCTCACTTTCTTGGATGCACATGAGTTTTTAATTTTGATGCGGTCCAATTTCCCTATTTCTTCTGTATGGTGGATGTTGTTGATTCTGTTTCGGAAGTGAGGGAACTCAGGGTCAGAAAGGCAAAGGGACTTGCCGGGCGCGGTGGCTCACGCCTGTAATCCCAGCACTTTGGGAGGCCGAAGCGGGCGGATCACGAGGTCAGGAGATCGAGACCATCCTGGCTAACACGGTGAAACCCCGTCTCTACTAAAAATACAAAAAATTAGCCGGGCGTGGTGGTGGGCGCCTGTAGTCCCAGCTACTCGGGAGGCTGAGGCAGGAGAATGGCGTGAACCCGGGAGGCGGAGCTTGCAGTGAGCCGAGATAGCGCCACTGCCACTGCACTCCAGCCTGGGCGACAGAGCGAGACTCCATTTCAAAAAAAAAAAAAAAAAAAGAAAGGCAAAGGGACTTTTTCTGGGATCACGAAGCTCAAAAGTAATCCAGTTGGGATTAGAACCCAGATTTGTGCGTAAAACCCGAGACACCAGGAGCATCAGTGAAGGTGCTTTGGGCTGTAGGTGACAGGAAAACCCAGCCCACATGGCTTTAGCATGAGACCTAGCGGCTCCCCATCAGGAATATCAGGGGCAGGGGGCTCCAGGCTGGCGGACCCAGCAGCTCAGTGACACCATCAAGGACCCAGGTTCTTTCCTCCTCTTTGATCTGCCATCTTCAGTGCTGACCCCACCTGTAGGCCGGGGGGCAAGAGGGAGGAGCATTTTCCGGAGTCACCTTCAGATAGTGCATCCATGAAATAACAGAGACCCTCCCGGACCATGGGTGTCCCCACGAGAAAAATTTATTCAGATGTCCCGCCCAGAAGATTTTCCCCACATCTTATTGGCCTGAATTGAGTCACATGCCCACGCCTGAACCAATCCCAGCACAGGGAGAATGGCTCACTCTCAGACCAATCAGGGCCCTCCCTGAAGTCTGTGGTGGCTCAGGGAGGCTCCCAGCAGGGTGAGAGAGGCCGAAACCCAACAAAATCAGGGTCTCTCCTGATTATCCCCTCCCCCAGTCTTTCCAGAAGTGCAACAGCCACACTGCTGGTAGCACCTGAGGTGATTGTCAGTGACGAACTTTTTCATAGGTTTTGGATGAATCCTTTTAATAGTCATTAGTTTTTATTATAGTTATTCTGTTGGTGCAAAACTAATGGCAGCTTTTGCAATTCCTTTTTTTTTTTTTTTTTTTTGAGACCGAATCTCACTCTGTTACCCAAGCTGGAGTGCAATGGCGAGATCTTGGCTCACTGCAGCCTCCAACTCCTGGGTTCAAGTGATTCTCCCGCCTCAGCCTCCCGCCTTAGCCTCCCGAGTAACTGGAATTACAGGTGCCTGCCACAACGCCTGGCTAAGTTTTGTATTTTTGTAGAGACGGGGTTTCACTATGTTGGCCAGGCTGGTCTTGAACCCCTGACTTCAGGTAATCTGCCCGCCTCAACCTCCCACAATGCTGGGATTACAGGCGTGAGCCACCGTGCCCGGCCGCAATTACTTTTAATGGCAAAAACCGCAATTACTTTTGCACCAATCTTAATATTATAATCTTTTATTTGTGGCAAGTGATACTGATTTTCCTTTTTCTCTCTCTCTTTCTTCCTTCCTTCCTTTCCTTTCTTTCTTTCTCTCTCTCTCTCCCTCCCTTCCTCCCTCTCTCTCTCTTTCTTTCTTTCTTTCCAGGGTTTCATTCTGTCACCCAGGCTGGAGTGCTGTGGCGCCACCATAGCTCCCTGCAACCTCAATCTGCTGGGCCCATCATCCTCCTGCCTCAGCCTCCTGAGTAGCTGTGACTACAGACGCACGCCTGCATGCCCGGCTGATTACAAAAAATTTTTTTGTAGAGATAGTGTTGCCCAGGCTATTCTCGAACTCCTGGGTTCAAGTGATCCTCCTGCCTCGGCCTCCCCAAGTGTTAAGATTATAGGCATGAGCCACTGTGCTCAGCCTAATTTATCTTTAATGATAGCTATATAATTTCCTTTTAAAAATAAGTTTAGGGCAAACAAAGATAAATCCTCACTCACTCACTTGGGAGTGTGAAATGGTCGAACCACTTTGGAAAACTGTATCTACTATATCTGAACATATGCCCACTCGATGACCCACCAATTTCAATCCCATAATGCTAGCACTTTAGAAGGCCGAGGTGGGCACGTTGCTTGAGTCCAAGAGCTCGAAAACAGTCTAAACAACATGGCAGAACCCCGTCCCTACAAAAAATACAAAAAATTAGCTGGGCACCTGTAGTCCTAGCTACTCAGGAGGCTGAGGTGAGATGATCAGTTGAGCCAGGAGGTTGAGGCCGCAGTGAGCCATGATCGTGCCACTGCAATCCAGCCTGGATGACAGAGCAAGACTTTGTCTAAAAACAAACAAACAACAACAACAACAACAACAAAAACCATGGGCAACGGGGTGGGCACAGGGTTACTCAGAACACTCCAGAATACAGACTCCCCAGATGCCCATCAACATAGATGGAGAGGCCGGATTCAGTGGCTCACACCTGTAATCCCAGCGCTTTGGGAGGCTGAGGCGGGTGTATCACTTGAGCTCAGGAGTTGGAGACCAGCCTGGCCAATATGGAGAAACCCCATCTCTACTAAAAATACAAAAATTAGCCGGGTGTGGTGGCGCGCACGTGTAATCTCAGCTACACAGTGGGGAGGCTGAGGCAGGAGAATCACTTGAACCCTGGAGGCGGAGGTTGAGATAGCACCACTGCACTCCAGCCTGGGTGACGGAGCGAGACTCCATCTCAAAAATAAATAAATAAATACATAAAAATAAAATAGATGGATAAATAAATTGTGATTCTTTACACCATGGAATCCTATTCAGCAATGAAAAAGAACAAACAACCTCTGCTATAACAACATGGATGAAGCAGCCACAAGAGTCTAAACTGTAAGAACCCATGGATCTAAATCCCAAAGCAGGCAAAACTGATCTGCAGTTAGAAGTCTTGCTGGGCAGGTTAGCTGGGCACGGTGGCTCACACCTGTAATCCCAGCACTTTTTGAGGCCGAAGGCAGCAGATCACCTGAGGTCAGGAGTTTGAGACCAGCCTGGCCAACATGGCGAAACCCCGTCTCTACTAAAAACATAAAAATTAGCCAGGTGTGGTAGTGGGCACCTGTAGTCCCAGCTACTCAGAAGGCTGAGGCAGGGAGAATTGCTTGAACCTGGGAGGCGGCGGAGGTTGCAGTAAGCGGGGATCCCACCACTGCACTCCACCCTGGGTGACAGAGCAAGATCCAGTCTCAAAAAAAAAAAAAACGAAGTCAGGCTAGTACTGACCCTTCGGGGTTAGTGATTAAAAAGGGGTCTGGGTTAGGGGATCTTAAGGGGACATCTGGGAATGTTGTGTTTCTTGAATTGAGTCCTGGTCACACAGGTGTGATCGTTTCATGAAAATCCTTTAAGCCATACATTTCAGACCTGTACACTTTTCTGTATGCATACCATACTTTAATAAAAACTGTTTTAAAGTGAAGTGATTTTAAGAAAAATGCTAGCCAAGCAACAGACCCGGCAGTGCACAGGTGTGTGGACATGCGAAGGGGCTTCAGGAGTGACTGGAATCGGGACGCTGCCTATCCCGTCATTCTTGTCATGCCTATTTTTGGTGGTTGGAATCGCATGAGCAGCAAACACCTGTTGTTGATTTTGCAGACTCAGAAGCGGCATGGAGAGCAGGTGCAGCAGAGAGAGCACTGTTTGCTTAGAGATGATTTCATAGAGCGCTGGATGGAAAGAAATCTGTCCTCAGTTGCTGGGGTGGCCTCTTGACACCCCCGCTCTTCGGAACAGCCTGGAGAAGACCCCACCCAGTCTCAGCAAATATGAGGTGTGTCTATCCTGCCACTCTCCACCCCAGGAGCAGGCATTGGTAATCCATCCCATCACTCTTGTCCACTGATTCCAGATAAAGCCTTTAATTCTTTGCAACAGAGTGTCGAAGGCAATTGATGCCAAAGGTTGAAGCTATTACGGTTTTGTTTTGTTTTTTTCTGAGACAGGGTCTCACTCTGTTGTCCAGGCTGGAGTACAGTGGCACCATCTCAGCTCACTGCAACCTCTGCCTCCTGGGCTCAAGCAATTCTCCTGCCTCAGCCTCCCAAGTAACTGAGACTACGGGCATGTGCCACCACCGCTGGCTAATTTTTATGTTTTTAGTAGAGACAGGGTTTTGCTATGTTGCCCAGGCTGGTTTTGAACTCTTGGACTCAAGCAATCCTCCCTCCTCAGCCTCCCCGGGTGCTGGGATTACAGGTGTGAGCTGCCACACCCAGCAGCAGCTAGTAATTGATGACACTTGCTTTACATTCCAGACCTAGATGTCTTCCCCTGCCTTCATTGGGAGGGTGCTGAGCCACGGGTCCCACCTCTGCCAAAGGCACACCTAGGAGACTCCTCATGTCCAGCTGAGAAGAGGGGGACACCTCCTGTCTGAGACTGCAGTTCACACTGCTGCATGCTTCCTGGACACCATCTCTCTGACCTTGGTCGCATCTGCCTAGCCTGCAGCTGCCTTCTCTGACCTCCAGCTCTTCCTCTCTTTCTCCCCTCGGTAATACCAAAGTCTCAAGAACACATCCCTCACTTCTAGACAGAAAGGCCTCACCAGGACCCACCTGTGTGGCCCAGGTGTGACCTCATGTACAAACACATCTCCCAAAATCACCATCTCGTCGTCATGGATCCTAGTACTATCCATGAGTTAACTCTCATTTCTGTGTTAATGGGGGGTGCAGCACATTTTGGTGCAGATTCATTGTGGCTTTGGGGTGCCATCTGGGACTCTCCCCCATGCACAATGTGTGCCTATCTCATCAAATTAAATTAGGCTTGTTTTGGCCTGGCCAGTGTCCATTCCTTCTTTTCCGGATAATAGCATCTCAGTTTTCCGTGGGGAACCTTTCCTCTCCCACACACTAAATGAAATCATATCTGACATGACTTGTATGGAGGATATGACCCAACCCAGCAGAAACATAGTGACTGGCTCAAGGGTGGGCATAAGATCCAGCTGGGCTGATCAGAGTTGGCCCAGACAACTGAGCTATCAGTCATGAGGTGGCCCCTTTCTGCTGTTACCAAAGTGATAAGAGGTCATCTAAGAGCTGTTGGGACCATCTTTCCTCCATTTGAGGAAATCCAGCCCTAGAATGAAGCCAACACCAGGAAAAGCAGATCCAACATACAACAGGATACAGGTTCCCAGTGATGTCATTTAAGCGCCTGGATCCAGCCATGCCTGAAACCATAAACTGCCAGACATTTCTACTTAAGACTATTTGAATTGGATTCATTTCCCCTGCCACCAAAAGATGCTTGATTAATACAAGTTATTAAGATAAGTCTGAGCAGCCTACAAATAGGCAAACAATTATTAGGGGAAATTACCTAGGACATGTGGGATAGGAGTAACATTGCTGGGTAATGCAGATGCTAGCAACACAAGGCAAATAATTGAAGAATTGATCACAGTTCCCACTCTAAAGATACTGAAACCACAATCCTACTTCTCTCTCAGGAGGGCAGGGTCCTAAGTGGCCATCTGGTCTACCAGGGTGGTCTCCCCATGAAAGCAGGAAATTGACATTAGTCGGCATGGGGAAGTTTAGTGAACCTGTGTTAGCTTCTCGTGATAAGCATATTTTCTTCTAAACAGCCACAAGCCATCTGTGTAATGCTCTGTTCCAGAATTCTGCGAAGATCTCTTGCTGTCAGACATACCCCATCTGGGGTTTCCAGGATCCATATCATTTTCCCTTTTGGAAAATTGGGGCCCTTGCCCATCTTCAGGCTTTACTTACTTTCCAGCAATTTCTCCTGGGTCCTCTTTCACTGTCTCCTGGCCAACCATGAATTCAATTCTCTCTTTAGAACGTCTCTTCCTCCCGTGGGATTTGAAAGAACATTTGTCCTCAGCGGCAAAGGCAGGGCTTCATCAAAGACGAGTGACTCAGTGCTTTTCCTGCTGTCTGGCCACATGATCCACATGCCCGCAAAGGGGACGTGTCTTGAACATGTCATGATTTCCCCTGAATTTCTTATGTTATTCTTTTAAAATTCACCTGGGGAACTTACTCCTTTTTTTTTTTTTGAGACAGTGGCTTTCTCTGTCACCCAGGCTGGTGTGCAGTGCAGTGGTGCCATCCTAGCTCACTGCAGCCTTGACCTTCTGGGTTTCGAGTGATCCTCCCACCCCAGCCTCCCAAATAACTGGGACCACAGCACCTGCTACCATACCTGGCTCATTTTAAATTTTTTTTGTAGAGACAGGGTCTCACTATAATGCCCAGGCTGGTCTGCGATCCTTGGGCTCAAGTGAACCTCCCATCCTGGCCTCCCAAAGTGCTGGGATTACAACTGTGAGCCACTGCACCTGGCCCTTATTCCATTTTTAAGGTAATACATGCATATGATAAAATCAGCCCCAAGAGACCCAAACAATATACAATAAACAAAGTCTCCCTTCCCGATCTCCAGCTCCCAGTTCCCATCACCAAGGACAGCCATAGTTATCAATTTTTCCTTCCAGAGATATTTTGTGCATATAACGGGATACATGTATGTACATATATGTGTTTGTATGCATATATGTACTGCCTTTTGTGTGTGCATGTGTGGTATAATACATATAACATAAAATGTATCATTAGTGACATCTAGTACATTCACAACCATTGCCATATCTAGTTTTAGAATTTTTTTTTGAGACAGTCTCGCTCTGTTGCCTAGGCTGGAGTGCAGTGGTGTCATCTTGGCTCACTGCAACCTCCACCTTCCGAGTTCAAGTGATTTTCGTGCCTCAGTCTCCCGAGTAGCTAGGACTACAGGCGAATGCCAGCGCACCGGGCTAATTTTTGTATTTTTTGTAGAGATGGGGTTTTACCATGTTGTCTAGCCTAGTCTCGATCTCCTGACCTCAAGCCATCTACCCGCCTCGGCCTCCCAAAGTGCTGGGATTATAGGCATAAGCCACTGCGCCCCAGCCTAAAACACTTTCATTACTCAAGAAGGAAACCTGTACCTGTTACGCAGCATCTCCACGTCTCCCTCAGCCCCTCTCCAACCCCCGGCAATCACCAGTCTACTTTCTGTCTCTATGGATTTGTCTATTCTGTACATTTTGTATAAATGGATTCATAGAATATTTGTTTTTCTATATGTGGCTTCCTTCGTTTCGCATAATATTTTCAAGGTTCATCTGTGTTGTAGCTTGCATTGGGGCTTCATTCCTTGTTATGGCTAAAAAATATCCCATCGTATGGATAGACCACACTTTGTTGACCCATTCATCTGTTGATGGACATTTGGGTTGTTCCCACCTTTTGGCTATTGTGAACAGTGTTGCTGTGAACATTTATGTGCAAGTATTTGTTTGAGTACCTGTGTTCAGTTCTTCCGGATATAGCCCCAGGAGGGGAATTGCTAGGTCGTGGGGTCATTCTGTGTTAACATTTTGAGAAGCCACCATGCTGTTTTCCACAGTGGCTGCACCATTTATATTCCTACCAGCAATGCATGAAGGTTGCAATTTCTCCGCATCCTCACCAATACTTGTTATTTTTTGTTTTTTCAAATTATTATTATAACCATCCTTCCTAATGGGTATGAAGTGGTATCTCATTGTAGTTTGAGTTGCCTTTTCCTGACAACAAATGATATCTACCTTTTTTACACAAACACAACCTACTATACACCCCATTTTACCTCTTGAATATTCACTAAGCAATCAGTATTGGAGCTCGTTCTACATCAGTTTATGTAGAATCCACATTTTTTTTTTGAGACCATTGTAGTCCCCTGGATGGATAGACCCTAACTCACCAGCCAGCCCCGGACTGATGGTGATGCAGCGTGCACCCGTCTTCTCGTCCCTCTCAATGCTGTAGTAACTATCTCTGTCTTTGTGCACATTCCCCTGATCTGCATTTCGTTCCAAAAGTCAAGGGCAGTCCCCTCTTCGATAATTTCCATCTGCCAGAGGCCTTCATCTCAGTCTCCATGGTTGGCGATAAGAACACGGCCACCACCCCACACAACAAACATCCCTGACATTTCTTTCTCTCTCTTCCTTTCCTTCCTTTCCTTCCCTTTCTTTCTTTCTTTCTTTCTTTCTTTCTTTCTTTCTTTCTTTCTTTCTTTCTTTCTTTCTCTCTCTCTCTCTTTCTTTCTCTCTTTCTCTCTTTCTTTTCTTGACTGAGTCTTGCTCTGTTGCCCAGGCTGGAGTACAGTGGGGCGATCTCACTCACTGCAGCCTCCGCCTCCCAGGTTCAAGCAATTCTCCTGCCTCAGCCTCCCGAGTATCTGGGATTACAGGCATCCACTGCCACACCCAGCTAATTTTTGTATTTTTAGTAGAGGCGGTGCCCTGAAAAATCTCAGAGCAACTCAGCTGTGCCGCAGAGCAAGCCAGCACCAGCCCTGCCATACCCATGTTGGCCACGTTGGTCTCAAACTCCTGGCCTCAAGTGATCCACTGCCTCAGCCTCCCAAAGTGCTGGGATTACAGTATGAGCCACCCCACCCAGCCCATCCCTGACATTTCTGGGCCCTCACTCTCTTCCAGGCACTTAGGCTTCCTGCTTTATTCCATTCACTTCCCCAAATGATTCTTCGAGGTAACTTTTCTTCCCGTCTTTCAGGGAGCAGTCCCTTGGCCAAAGTTTCTCAGGGCTGGTGGGGGTGGCAGGATTCAGCCCTGGCTTCTGGCTTGGCCCGACTCCGAGGCCGTGTCCTCTGCCTCTGGACCCCGCTCTCTTGCTTGGGAATTTGGGGTGTCTGCAATCGGGTGACCCATCATTCCCACTTTGCCCAGGACTGAGGGTCTTCCCAGGATACAGAACCTCAATGCTAAATCCTGGGAAGTCCCAGGCAATCAGGATGAGTTGGTCACCATGGTCTGGAAGGCCTAGCTTTTGTGTTGGGGATGGCTCACCCTGAGTCATTTCTGCCATCCGGACTTCCTCTGTTGGCAAAAGTCCCAGCCCAAGGACCTTGGTGGGACTTGAACTTCCCACCTTGCCCTCCTGTTCCCTCCCCACACTCTGACCTGTACAACCTCTGCCCCCAGTCTCCCCTCTCCTTCCACACGGCCCCAGCAGGGCACCAGAACCAGCAGCCCCCACCAAAGGCCCGGCCATCAGCAAAGAGAACGTGCATCCAGGCCAAACCACCAAAGCTACTGAGTCGAAAAAATGGAGAAAAACTCCACCTCCCATCTCCTCAGGCACCTCAATTTTCTGCAGTTCCTCCTGCATCTGTCACACATTTTGGGATGGAAGAAAGCACACAGGGGCCAGGAGTTCAAAGGTATCTGTCTGGGCATTTGTGCCAGGGCAAAGTGACCAGGCAACTCAGCTCTGCCGTAGAGCAAGCCGGCACCAGCCCTACCACACCCGTAATAATTCACAGTTCCTCACTCAGACGCCACTTGGGGCTCCAACTTGGCCTCTCCTCGCACCTCTGATCCTCCAGCGCCATAATTAGCTTCTTACCACCCACCTTGTGCTAACAACCTTCCCCTTTATTACTGCGAAAGACATTCAAGAAAATGCATAGACCACAGCCCGTCATCCATTTGTAACCTTGAGTATTTATTTTTTTTCAGGGCACCCAGCGAAGATGTAAGTCAAGAGAATTCTCACCCCCATCCCTCATCACTCTCACTCTTCCGAGACAAGTGTCGCGATGTGGTGGCTGACAGAGCTTCCCTTTTTGAAGGGCATGGTCTCAGTTCTACTGGCTCTCAGGCCGGAAGAAGCCGAGGGCGCTGAGTGGGCAGAAGGGGCCCCAGGAAGCCCCTCAGAGGATGGGAAGTGGCGGGGGACAGGGCCACAGGGCTTGCTGTGACCCGGTATGACCTCCTTTTCCTCTTGCCCTGACCAGGACAACCGTGTTCAGAGGTGGGTTCATCTGGCAGACCGGGCTTGCGGCAGATCCTGCTGTTTCTCCACCCACCCGCCTTTCCCTCTCCTTGTTTCCGAAGGAGAGCCTGCCTCTCGCCCCGAGGTTGAACATTCCAGCTCCTTGCTCTCCCCGGCAGGAAGCCCCAATTCTGCCCTGCACTGGTTGCCTGGACACCCTCGTACCCAGCTGAGCCTGCACCCCCGGGGCCTGGGCCACTCTGCTGCTATGTCTTGCACCCTTGACTTCCTTTGAGGGTTGACTCTGGACCCTTAAGCCTCCTCCTTCCTTGCCTGGAGTTTACCCACCTAGGCCGGCCGCCTGGCAAGGACCGGCTGGTGTGGGGCCTGAAAGCCTGGCCCTTGCCTCAAGGTGGGACTGTCTGGGCTGTCACTGATGCCCCAGAGCTCCCGAGGGATCCTTTGCCTGGCTTCTTCCCGTCGTCCCCGTCCTGTTTCCCCACTCTCTTCCCGCCTGTCCCAGACTGCTACCTTCCTAATAAATGGCTTGTACAGAAATCCTTGCCTAAGGCTCTGCCTATGAGGAGCCTGACCACACGCATTCTCCGTGTGGAGAGACCCCCCAGGACCTCTTTTTGTTCCATGGGACCTAACAGGAGTCTGGGGAAGGTTTTTCTCTCCCTGATTAAAGAGTGAGGCATGCAGGGAAGGTTTTCCCACTTCTTTTTCCAGCTTCAAACACAATCAAATGAAGCAGCTGGCCCCAGTGGCCATTTTGGATGAGGAGGGAACATGGCCAGTGACACCAGAGGGAAGGGTCTTGGTCTTTGCTGACGGCATCAAGCAGCCAATCCTGCAGCTGCCTATGCACAGACCTTTGTCGGTGTGAGATGATGGTGATGGTGATGATGATGATGATGCTGATGACGATGATGATGATGACGATTGAGACAGGGTCTCACTCTGTTGCCCAGGCAGGAGGGTAGCAATGCAATCATAACTCACGGCAGCCTAAGCCTCTTGGTCTCAAGTGATCCTCCTACCTCAGCCTCCTGAGTAGCTGAGACCACAGGTGGCATGTGCCACCACACTGGGCTAATTTTGATAGAGATGGGGTCTTGCTGTATTGCCCAGACTGGTCTCAAATGTGGGCTCAAGTGATGCTCCCACCTTGGCCTCCCAAAGTTCTGGGGTTACAGGCACGAGCCATGTGCCTGGCCCTTTGTAAGATTACAATGAATCCTTCTTTGGAATCTTCTGATCAGAAAGTTGTGTCTTACTGTGGAACCTCCCTTCCCTGCAAGGCATGGTGGCATTTGACCAGCCTCTCAGGCCTGGCCCCTTCCTCCTGGCTGAATTTGATTTGGAGCAGATGTTCACCCTCATTCTGGCCAACGACATGTGAAAGACATCTCCTGAGGCCTCCTGGCGAAAACGTCTTTGTTCTGTATGAATCCAGCCCTGGGTGTGTGACGGCCGCCTCCCCAAGGAGAATGCCACCACTCAGCCTTTGCACAGATGGAGGCAGAGCCCGGCCACCATATCCGGGACCCGCTGGGCCTGGGCTTCTTGCCGTGTGTGCCAATCATCTGCCTATCAACAAAGCCTATTCGATTCAGGTTTTCCATGACTCCCAACCAAGGCATTTTAGCTGATAAGTGAGGGAGGCACTGGGTGCCCCTCTGGACCCTTGGGGGAAACACAAAGATGAATGGGAATTTTTCACCTCTTTAGAGCTTGCTATGTGGCAGCCACTATCGAGCACTTCATATTCATTGCTGTTCATCTTTACAACAGCCCTGTAAGGTTGGATGAAACAACCCCCTTAATAGCTGTGGAGACGAAGGCCCAGAGAGGGTAAGTCACTTGCCCAGGGTCACACAGCTTGTGAGTGGCTGACCCCAGAAGCCAGATTCTCAACTGCAAGCCCTGCCTCTGGGGAGCTTCTGGCCTTGCATAAGAGACAAGAGCACAGAGTAGGATGGAGGGCTCAGAGGAGGGGCTGGGAAGGAGGCAGGGAGATGGCATGGGACGAGCTCCAGGCCCAGAGTCAGACGGGCTTGCACTGCTCACTGTGTGACCTTGAGCAAGTGGCTTTGCCTCTCTGTGAGACAGCTTCCTCTTGAGTGAAATAGACCAGTGGTGCCTACTGAGCAGGTAAGTCAAACAAGAAACCACAGCTGGAGGTGCTCTGCAAGCTGTCAAGGGCTGTGCACAGGTCAGCAGCACCCATCATCACAGGCCTCCATTGGGAGGCTGAGGCGGGAGGATTGCTTGAGCCTGGGTAACATAGCGAGACCCCCATCTCTATAAACAATTTTAAAACTTTGCTGGGTATGGTGGTGCACACCTGTAATCCCAGCTACTCAGGAGGGTAAGGTGGGAGGAAAGAAGAAAGGGAGAGAGGGAGGGAGGGAGGGCTGGCCATGGCTTCCACTCCTCCATGACCCTGGGAAAGAAGCCCTCGGGTCTGACATGGCTCCTCTTGGTCTTGTCAGCTTTCACAAGGGCTGAGCAACTCCTGCTGGATGGTTTTGCTTATTACTATCATATTTTAAGCATCCCCCAAGGAACCAAGGATTGCATCCTGATCACTTCATGCACCTGCCTCCAAGGTTTACCAAAGGTCTACTCTGCCAGAACAGCCTTGGATACATGTTTAAAGCAACCACACATTACTGATGGCCCCTGCCTCTAATGCACCCCTTCCCTCCACAGACGTGACCACCACCCTGAGATTCCAGTGTAAATTTCCTTCCAGTGAGTGAGGTTTTGCTCCATTTGAATGCATCCATTCACAATCTATAGCATCATTTCACGTTTTAAAACCTGACCTAAATGGTATACTATTGCATGAATTATTTTGTAATTGGAATTTTCTGTCTGTTACTGTTTTTGCAGCAAGCCACATTGATAAGCATGGATCAAGTTCATTCATCTCCACTGCTGTGTTATATTCCATTAGCTGAGCAAGCCACAATTCGTTTATTCACCCACCTATTGATGGGCATGTGGATCGTGCTCAATTTTTCCCAATTATGAGCAAGGCTACAATGAAAACTCTTATGCACGCCTCTTTAGGCACTTGCTGGAGAATTCTCTTGAACTCAATGTTCCTTTTCCTAACAAATGTTTGAAATATCTCCTCTACTATCCTGAAATGTGATTCGTGACTGATAGGAGTTACTTATACATTGTACTGCCAAAAAATACACACACCACACACACACACACACACACACACACACACACACACAAACATACACACTATGATCATCTGTAATGTTAAAGAAAGTCATTTGTAACAAAATAATATAATAATATGTATTGGCTGGGCACATGATGCAGCCAGCCAGGATGCTGGCTGCATCCTCCCAGCACTTTGGGAGGCCCAGGAGGGAGGATCACTTGAGACCAGGAGTTTGAGACCAGCCTGGCCAGTATAGTGAGACTCATCTTTACAAAAAAATTTAAAAATTAGCTGGGTGGGGTGGTGCACACTTGCAGTCCCAGCTACTTGGGAGGCTGAGGTGGGTGGATTACTTGAGCATGGGAGGTCAAGGCTGTAGTAAGCCATGATCACGCCACTATATTCCAGCCTGGGTGACAGAGCAAGAACCTGTCTCAAAATTATAATATATATTTCTGTAAGTATATGCTCAAATGCAACTATTCTGGATAACGAGTCATCAGATGTTTGCACCTCTGAATAGAATTACCATGAGTGGCACAGGTAATGTGCAGACTGGCACAGGTGAGTGTTGTTGGCGGTTCATTGGTGATATGATTTGCCCAAATGGTGCCCAGCTCTTGGCATAGCTCTGAGCAAAACTGAGTACATTCCTCCCTCAATTTACACATTCATTCTATTCCTGGAAAACCCAGCGCTCAACAAATACCTTGTCAAAAAATATTTTCAGTTTATTTATGCAACTGAGTTAGGTTGTAGATCTGGCTTATTACAGTGTCTTTACCAAAAAATGATGAGTGGAGATTTGAAAAATGGCATAAGGGATAAGACCATGTTTTATTTTAGGGGAAGTTTAGCACCCCTAGCCTTCAGCCAGTAAAAGCCCTCAGTGCCCCTGGTGATTGCAAAAACCAAAAGCATCCCACAAATTCACAAAATGCCCCTGCTGAGGACAAAGTTCAGTGCAGCATGCAATTGCTGGACTGTGGTCCCCATGTTCCTTACATATCCTAAGTCCAGGCTCAAGAGGTAGAGTTGAGGAGCTGCTTCTGGGGGCTACAAACTCAGGGTCCAGGAGAGTTTCCTAGAGCCCAGTGGAGAGCACAGTGTTGGTGACAATGGCCAGAAAGAGCCTATGCTTTGCCCTCCTCTGGAGAAACTACTAACCTGTGCCAATCCCAGCCAGACCCTCAGGGCCTGGGAGCTGGACCCCACTTTATAGGACGGGGCCATATTCAAGGAGCTTTGGATGGAGGGCTGTTTTGTGAAGCAGAAATGAGTAGTACACAGGCATTTCTCGGAGTCTTTTTTTAAAATTGGGTTTTGATTTGCATTTCCCTAATGACTGAGCTTTTTTTCATATGCTTGTTGGCTGCATGTGTATCTTTTTTTTGAGAAGGGTCTGTTCATGTCCTTTGCCCATTTTTTAGTGGGGTTGTTTGGTTTTTTGCTTGCTGATTTGTTTAAGCCCCTTATAGATTCTGGATATTAGATCTTTGTCAGATGCATACTTTGTGAATATTTTCTCTCATTCTGTAGGTTGTCTGCTTACTCTGTTGATGGTTTCTTTTGCTGTGCAGAATCTCTTTACTTTAATTAGGTCCTACTTGCCAATTATTGTTTGTGTTGCGATTTGATTCTTCATCAAAGACTTTTGAGGCCAGGTGCAGTGGCCCACACCTGTAATCCCAGCACTTTGGGAGGCCGAGGCTGGCAGATCACTTGGGGCCAGGAGTTTGAGACCAGCCTGGCCAACATGGCGAAACCCAGTCTCTACTGAAAATACAAAAATTAGCTGGGTGTGGTGGTTCATGCCTGTAATCACAGCTACTTGGGAGGCTGAGGCATGAGAATCACTTGAATCCAGGAGGTGGAGTTTGCAGTGAGCTGAGATTGCACCACTGCACTCTAGCCTGTGTGACAGAGCAAGGCTCTGTCTCAAAAAAAAAAAAAAAGACTTTTGAAGTCTTTGTCATGAAGTCTTTGCCAAGGCCGATGTCCACAGTGGTATTTCCTGGGTTTCCTTCTAGGGTTTTTATAGGTTTAGGTTTTGCAGAATGGCTATTATTAAAAAGTAAAAAAATAACAGATGTTGGCAAGCATACAGAGAAAAGGGAACACTTATACACTGCTGGTGGGAATGTAAATTAGTTCAGCTACTGTGGAAAGCAGTGTGATTTCTCAAAGAATTTAAAATAGAACTACCATTCAATCCAGCAATCCCATTACTGGGTATATACCCAAAGGAATATAAATTGTTCTACTGTACAGACACGTGCCTGTGTGTGCTCATCACAGCACCATTCACAATCACAGACATGGAATCAACCTAGATGCCCATCAATGGTAGACTGGGTAAAGAAAATGTGGCACATATACACCATGGAATACCACGCAGCCATAAAAAAGAACAAAATCATGTCCTTTGCAGCAACATGGATGGAGCTGGAGGCCATTATGCTAAGCGAATTAATGTAGGAACAGAAAACCAAATACTGCATGTTCTCACCTGTAAGTAGGGACTAACATTGAGTACACATGGATACAAAGACAGGAACAACTGACACCGTGGCCTACTTGAGGATGTAGGGCAGGAGGAGGGTGAGGATCAAAAAACTACCTATCGGGTTCTGGGCTTATTACCTGGGTCACAAAATTATCTGTACACCAAACCCTGAGACACACAATTTACCCGTGTAACAAACCTGCACATGTACCCCTTGAACCTAAAATAAAAGTTGGAAAGAAAAAGAAAAATCGTCTAGCCTGTATAAAGAAAAACACACGAGTCCCTAGTATATGTGTGGCTTGATGAACTGTTAGAGTTGTGTAATCCCCACCGTAGTCATGGTGTGAGCCATTTCTAGCACCCCAGGAGGCTCCCTCCTGCCCCGTGTGGTCTACCCTGCCCTTGCCACAACTCCCAGTGACTGATTTCTCATCTGATTTCTCTCTTGATAGCTTAGATTTGTTTGTCTTAGAACGTCACAGAATTGGAACCACCATTGGATCGTTGGGTAGTATGCATTGCTTTAGATCTGGCTTATTTCACCCAGCATGATGTTTTTGAGATGCATCAAAAACATAATGAATCACTAGTTCATCACAATAAACTACTGATATGTGTTGCACGTATCAGTAGTTCATTACTTCTGATTGCTGAACAGTATTCTGTGGTATTTGCCACAATGTGGTTATTCAGTCACCATTAATGGGAATGTGGACTGTTTCCAGTTTGGGCAATCATGAGTAACGCTGCTATGAACTTTTGCATCTAAGTCTCTGTGTGAGGATATGTTTCCCTTTCTCTTGGATATAGGCCTGGGAGGTGAATAGCCGGGTCATGTTGTAAGTGTTTGTGTAACATTATAAGAAACTACCAAACAACTTTCTAGGCTGGCTTTGTCATTTTGCATCCCACCAGCAGTGTGTGGGATTTGCAGTTGCCCTTCATCCTCACCAGCACTTAGTATTACCAGCCTTTCTAACGCCAGCCTCTCTCATTGGTGTGTTGCACTTTCTTGCTGTGCTTTTATTTTCCTTGAGGGATAATGAGATTGACATGCCTGGATTTTAGGGGTGACAAGCTCCCTGCCTCATCAGGCTTCTCAGCTGAATCTCTTTAATGCAAGCCTCAGAGGGAGACTTCAGCCCACCCTGGGCTTGGGATGACAAAGACTTCCTGCCCAGCAAGCCCCCTGAGGCCAGAGGGGAGTCCCTCCTGGCAGCTGGGGCCTGGGCCAGTATACCCCCAACAGCGGTAAGATGGAGGAGGCCAGAGGCTGGGGTCTTGCACTGACCCAGGAACCCCATCCCCTGCAGTGGAGAGGTGTCATAGTAAGTAGCTTGTCCTTGGGGACCAGCCCTAGGATGGAGTACCCACTGCCATTCCCAAGCACGGGACTTTGGGCAAAGAACTTTCTCTCTGACCTCAGTTTCTTCATCTGTAGACTAGGGATAATAATAGAACCCATCTCACTGGGACGTGGTGCAAAGCGTCTACCCTGCTGTGTGGTGCTGAGAGAGTGCTCAAGACATGGAAGCCACATGAATTCCACTCCCTCGACAGATAGCAGCATACCTCTCTGAATATACGGTGAGCTCTCTGAACCCCTGAAAGTTTCCCTCAGAAAAACAGGAGTAACCTGATATTTCAGTCCTTACGAAGCTTCTTTTCTCTTGATTCTTTCTCATTAACTTATTTATTATTATTATTATTTTTGGGGTTGGGGGGACAGGGTCTCACTTTTTTGCCCAGGCTGGAGTGCAGTGGCACGATCCTGGCTAAGTGCAGCCTTATCCACCCAGGCTCAAGCAGTCCTCTCCCTCAGCCTCCTGAGTAGTTGGGACTCCAGGTGCATGCCACAACCCCTGGCTAATTTTTGTATTTTTTGTAGAGACGGGGTTTCACCATGTTGTCCAGGCTGGTCTCAAACTCCTGACCTCAAGACATCCGCCCACCTCAGCCTCCCAAAGTGCTGGGATTACAGGTGTGAGCCACCACACCTGGGCCCTATTTTTATTTCAAAAAAACATCAAAGCCTGCTTTAGAACAACTTAAACAAGCATCGAATCCCTTGGAGGGCTTATGAAAAGGGACACTGCTGGGCTCCTCTCCCGAGTGTCCGATTCAGCAGGTTTGGGGTGGGGCTGAAAATCTCATTTCTAGCAAGTTCCCAGGCACGGTTGATGTTGCTAACTCAGGGACCACACTTTGGGAACAACTGGTTTGTCATATCAAAATTAAGCCTCATGGGTCTCAGCCTGCCTAGATGATTTTTAGAAATACAGATGTCCCCCTCTAAGATTTTTGAGTCTGCTGATTTAGGGGTGAAACCTAGAACCATCTATGTATGTTAAAATCTCCCCCAGGTGATTCTAAATACGGCTAGGTGAGAATGCCAGCCTTATCCCGAAACAATCTCAAACTACGCGGCCTAAGATTCCTATAAGTCTCATCTTGGAATCTTTTTTTTTTTTTTTTGAGACAGAGTTTCGCTCTGTCGCCAGGCTGGAGTGCAGTGGTGTGATCTCGGCTCACTGCAACCTCCACCTCCCGGGTTCAAGCGATTCTCCTGCCTCAGCCTCCTAAGTAGCTGGGATTACAGGCATGTGCCATCACACCTGACTAATTTTTGTATTTTTAGTAGAGACGGGGTTTCACCATGTTTGCCAGGATGGTCTCAATCTCCTGACCTCATGATCTGCCCGCCTTGGCCTCCCAAAGTGCTGGGATTACAGGCGTGAGCCACCGCGCCTGGCCTCGGAATCATTTATACAGAGACAGTCAAGAAATGTCATCAGATTTAGCCATTATTCCAGGGGTATGACTTCACATTCATACGTATTGGATATCACTCTAAACAACCCTTTTAAAGATTGCTTTAAAAAGTAACCCAGTACGTGGTTACTTGCTGGAACTCATCAATAATATACACCCACAAAACAAATGAAACAACCAATGTCCTAATTTATGCAAAAGGATATTTGCGGCCTGGGATAAAATTTCCAGTAGCTGCGTCATAGGCAGATTCAAAAAATGCCATGTCTCCAAAGTTCTAGACATGAGGGGAACAGATGGGGCCCACCAAATGCTGTTTGATGACTCAAAGACACCGTGTCAAAGACACAGGCGGCGAGTTGGGAGAACATGATTTTATGAATGTAAGAATGGAACACAAAGAAATGTATCTTAATGTGCTGTGTTACTTATGTCATATGTGACTTTCTTTTTTTTTTTCTTTTTTTGAGACGGAGTCTTGCTCTGTTGCCCAGGCTGGAGTGCAGTGGCATGATCTCAATCTTGGCTAACTGCAACCTCTGCCTCCCAGGTTCAAGTGATCCTCGTGCCTCAGCCTCCCGAGTAGCTGGGATGACAGGCACGCACCACCATGCCCAGCTAATTTTTGTATTTTTAGTAGACATGCGGTTTTGCCATGTTGGCCAGTCTGGTCTCAAACACCTGACCTCAAGCAATCTGCAAGCCTCAGCCTCCGAAAGTGCTGGGATTACAGGCATGAGCCACTGCGCCCAGCTACGTGTGACTTTTTAATTCATTGTTTTTTACAGACAGGGTCTGGCTCTATTGCCCAGGCTGGAGTGCAGTGAAGATCTTAGCTCTATGAAACCTCAACCTCCTGTGCTCAAGCAACCTTCCCACCTTAGCCTCTCTGGTATCTGAAACCACAAGTGCACACTGTCACTACGCCTGCTTTTTTTTTTGGTAGAGATAGGAGGCTCCCTATGTTGCCCAATTTTGTACTCCTGGCCTCAAGCGATCCTCCCACCTCAGCCTCCCAAAGTGCTGGGACTACCTGCATGAACCACTGCGCCCAGCCAACATATGACTCTAAATAGGCATAAACAGGCATGTGTAACTCTACCACTAATATAAATGTGCAAGTGAACTTTGGACTATTTATACGCCCCCACCCAAAGTTTACATGTACGTTTACGAAAAACATTGAGGGAGGTCCCTTTCCATTGGTGAAATGAGGGAGCTGACTAACATTTGGGGATACATCACAGTTTTGGCAGCACAAAGATAAGCAAGACAGAAGAGGTCTCTGCCTCCAGGAAGCTGACGTTAGAGGGAGAGAGACAGTGAATACAAAATATGATGCTGAGGGCCACAAGGAAAGATGGAGCCGAAGGAAGAGGATGAAGGAGCACCAGGGAGGGGCTGCAACATGGGGACATTTGCGATATTCGGACAGAGACCAGAATAAGGAGAGGAGCTGAGCCTGTGAGTGTCTTGGGGGAGAGAAGACTTGGTAGCAGGAACTGCACGTACGGAGGTTCCGAGGTCAGAAAAAGCTTGCAATGTCCAGGAAACGACAAGGAGGCTCGTGAGGCCAGACCACACTGGGAGATGGGGACAGTGGCGGTGGCCAGGTCTCAGAGGGCCTGGGAGGCCGGAGAGGGAGGTGGGTTTTATTTATTCCCATGGATCTGGTGTGGTCCCTTTGGGCTCGGTGGGAGGTAACTGCTCATCATTCTACATCTGGGACCTCTGTCCACAGCTGGGTCCCATGTGCCCCTCCAGCATTCTCAGGGCCTCCAGGAGGGAAGTGTTAATGCTTCCTCTTCTCCATCTGCCTCTTACCCTTCCGTCTCCACTGATGAGCAGCCAGGGCAAGGAGGGACCGCAGCAGGCCCCAGAGGATGAGGGCGTGTCTTCCCAGTGCCATCTGCACAACACAACTCAATTCTGGGAATGAGCATTTATTCAGCACCTCTTGCATGCAAGGCACTGACCGCAGCTTGACACCACAGCCAGCCAGGCACTCAACACTGCTTGCTGAGGCCAAAGTGAAGATCCCCCCAACAATTGTCTTGTATTTTTTTCAGCTCAGTTTCCTAAGCCTGCCACACCGAGGGCCCCACAGTCAGAAACCACGTTTGGTTCGATGCTCTCCTGTTCTCATCTGGAAATTCTTCATCATTTTTGAGCATAGGATTCTGTGTTTCCATTCTGCACCAGGCCCTGCAAATTACGTAGGGGCCTTGGGCGGGGGCTCCATTCTAGATGCACACTCAGGGGCTCTGGCAGCTGATGGGGACTGGAAATGGGGCCTCCACTCAAGTCTCAGGTGCTGCGGCCTGCAGACCACCCCAGTCTTGGCCAGAGGCCCTGAAAACAGTCAGGCCCCCTCTGTGGCCTGCGGAAGAACCTCTGCAGACACCAGCGCTGCTCGCAGCAGACAGCCGTGAGGAGATGTCTGGTTTTGATTAAATGTCCAGAGCCACTCATTAACTTGCACAGACAGACTCAGAAGCCACTCGCTCTAAAACCCGCCTGCCACGACAGCCCATCCTGCAGGCCCTTCTGTGCCACCTGCAGTTCCTGCTGGAAACTAGGAGCCCCTGGTTTGGGGGCCATGGACCCTGAGGCAGGGGGATGGCCAGGGTCACCCAGCCCAGTGGCCTGAGTCCTCCAAAGTGTGTACCTCTCATCATCCACGGTGTGAGGGCTTCCCTGCCCTGCTGTCTCCACTCTCAACTGGGTTCAGGGGCTGTGGTCTTCCTGGTACAATTTCAAAGCATCTAAGAGGGCCTCATTCCCGCAGCACTGTTCCCTGCCTTGGCCTCTGTCTCTGAAATTCCACCATCAGGGCCGGTCCTTTTACTGTACTTTGGGTGAAATTTATAGCTGGAACTGCTTTGCATTTATCATGACAGTGTTCGCAGTGATTTATTTACAAGTCTGTCTCCTCCCCAGGCCACAGCTCTTGAAGGCAAAGTCCATGCCCCATACATTCATTCTTCAAAAATCTGTTCCTGGGCGCCCACCGTGTGCCTGGCATCAGCTGGCACGAGGAATCTCACTGTCTTTTGATCCCTAACACTAGGAACAGGGCCTCCCCTGGCTGGGACCCTCTGCATATTTGCTGAACGAATGAATATGTGAGCAAATGAAGAGTATTGCTCACATTTCTTGAGCACTTACTATAGGTGCCAGGCTCTGTTTTAATCAATTTGTGTGTATTTCCTTGTTTCACTCTCCCAACACCCTTGAGTTGGGTGTTGCTGTTATCCCCATTTTACAGAGAAGGAGACTTTGGCACTCAGTAAGGACACGTAACCAAGAGGGCTAACAAGAAGCATGCACAGATACACAGGCATCCCCGCAAGCCAGAAACCAGCACATTCACAGGCAGGCAGAGCTCAGAGCCAAATTAGTCAAATATCTTGAAATGATGTTTATTTCTCCTCTAGTTCTCGAGTTCTAATGACTGTTTATTCTTATAAACATCTAATCTGTGTGCTCAGCCTCCCAGTTAGAGTGCAGTGCCAAGTGGCTCGGGCGTTTGCTCTTCGGTCGGATATCATACCCCCGCTCCTTGCTTTTCTTTTAAGACTCTTCAGACCCCGGGTATCTTGTTGGCATCTCACAGGTGGGAGGCGCTTTCCTCTACAGCCTCTGGTGCCTCACCAGGCCAGCTGGAGGCCAAATGGAAGAGTGTGAGGGTTGCCTGCAAAGATGGCTGCCAGCAGTGCTCCCCCTCCCTGCAGGGGCCTGCAACGTCTACCATGGGAGGTGGAGTCTGTGTCCCCACCCCTTGAAAGTGGGCAGGCTCTGTGAATCCTTTGACCCCCGGGATGCTGTGGAGGTGACTCCCTGCAGTTCTGGATTAAACCTTAAGAGACCTGGCGACTTCTATTTTCTCTCTCTTGGAATCCAGCTGGCCCGCAAAGTAGCTCAGGCCAGATTCTAGAAGAGGGAGAGATCGCAGGGACAGAGTGAAGCCTGGGAGATGAGTTACAAGGGGAGAGAGAAGAGTGTACCCAGCTCCAGTGCTAAACAATGCGGGTGACGCCGTGCTGGGCCATCCAGCCCCAGCTGAGCCCCCCAGATAACACACGTGGGGTGGGGACCACCACGATGCCAGATCCTGCCCAAATTGCAGAATTCTGAGCAGATAAGTGGCGGCTGTTGTTTTAAGTGGCTAAGTTTGGGGCTGGTTTGTTAAGCAGTGAAGGCAGCTGGAGTTACAGTGGCTCCAGAGGTCAGGAAACAGGGGAGAGGTGTGCCTGGCCCCTGCTTCTGCTCTTGCCTTGCCTTGAGGGGCAGGGGGCAGGTGTCAGCCCTACAAATAGCATCTCCCCTCTTCCCTCCTCTTCCCCACCCCCTGGGAGTAACCGGCTTGTTTTCCCAACAGGTGTTAAAATAACGAGCTTTGGGCTAAAAAGGAAGCTGTGTGTGTGAGTGATAAGAGGGTCTGGCTGCCTGAACCGGAAGGAGGGAGCGAGGGAAGTGAGGTGGGGACGGAGGTCGTGGGGAGAGTTGGCAATTTGCGGGGAGAAGGCTTTCAGCTGGACTGGGGAGGATCAGGGCTTCTTTCTCCCCATGTCCTACAGAACTCGGCTTCATTCTTTTCTTCACGAGGAAGGTTTGCAGGAAGAAAGGGCCCAAGAGCCACAGCCGTCCCCTGCCTGGGTGCTCACCGTTTGCCTGTGCGGTCCTCCCCTTCGCTCGGCCTGGGGTGCTGTCTCCCTGCTGTCCTGGGTTAAATTGTGTGCTCTCCAAAAAGATATGTGGAAATCTTAACTCCCAAACCTTAGAATGTGACCTGATTTGGAAACAGGGTCATGGCAGATGTAATTGGTTAAGATGAGGTCTTGCTGGAGTAGAGCAGGCCCTAAATCCAGTATGACCGGTGCCCTTATAAAAAGAGGACAGAGACACATGGGAAGGTCACGTGATGACGGCGGTGCTGGAGATGCAGCCACAAGCCAAGGCATGCCAGGGATTGCTGGCTGCTGCGAGAGGCTGGGAGGGGGGCGAGGAAAGAGCCCACTGGAGTTCAGAGGGTGCATGGCCCTGCCCAGAACTTGATCTTGGACTTCTGGCCTCCAGAACTGTGAGGGAATAAAACGTCTGTTTTTTGAAGCCACGCAGTTTGTGACGCCCAGTTACAGCAGCCTAAGGACACGAATATATCCTTGTTGTGCCCAGGCCTAGTCACTGTGGACTTCAGCAAGTGCTGTTCACTTCGCCTTCAAAACAGAGTACTTCCCAAATCTGCCCTTCTCAGGCCAGGCGCGGCGGCTCACGCCTGTAATCCCAGAGCTTTGGGAGGCCGAGGCGGGCAGATCACTTGAGGTTGGGTGTTTGAGACCAGCCTGGGCAACATGGTGAAACCCTGTCTCTACTAAAAATACAAAAATTAGCCGATGTCGTGGCGGGCGCCTGCAATCCCAGCTACTCAGGAGGCTGGGGCAGGAGAATCGCTTGAAACTGGGAGGCAGAGGTTGGAATGAGCCGAAATCGTGCCACTGCACTTCAGTCTGGGCAACAGAGCGAGACTCTGTCTCAAAATACATAGTGAAACAAAACCAAATCTGCTCTCCTCTTCTCTTCCAGGGAACACCCTGGTCAGAGCCCCTGCCCTCCCTTGCCTGGATGGTTGCAGGTGCCCCCGCCGACCCCCACAGTTCTCCCAACTCACTATGCCCCCCCCTCCCCCCAGCAGCCAGAGGGGTCCTTTCAAAACCTACATCAGGCCAGTCCCCATGCCCCTAAAGGTATCCTATCCTGCTCCAATTCCAATAAAACCCCAATTCCTTTGAAGAAGGCCCCCATGACCTGGCCCCTTCCAGCCCCTGTGATCTCTCTCCTACCACCACGTCGCTCCAGCCTACTGCTTCTCAAACACACCAAAAACAGTCCCACCTCAGGGCCTTGGCACGTACGGGTCCCCTGGCCTGGAACCCTCCTCCCCACATCTCCACATGGCTCCAACTGTCTCTTTACTCACGTCTTTGCTCAAATGTCACCCTCAAAGAAACCTTCCCTGATCACCTGTAATGAAATCACCACACATCACCTTCCTCGCCCACCCCACAACATCTCCCTCCGCCCGCTTTGGAAGATGATCTTGTCCGTGGCAGAGTTGCCTTACAACCCACACCCTTCTCACAGGCTCTCTTTGAAGTAGCTGTTCCATTTCTAGGAAGCGATTCTACAGAGGTGCTGGCCTGGGGCGCAGAGGCACAGACAGGCCAGGATGTGCCTGGTAGGGTCACTACTGCAGCAAAAGCCGAAAGCCAAGCTCCGTGTCCATCGCGAAGGCACTGGGCATGTGGCTATGCAGCCGTGACAAAGGATGAAGCCATCCCGTGGCCAGGGCGCAGAGTGACCTCCCAGATCTACGTTTCATGTGGCGTTTCTGCCGTGTATTTTTAAACCTGGGGATAAATGTATGCGTAGTAAAGGTCGTGAGGTCATTTGTCTTTGGTGTCTAGCTCGACAGATTTTGAAAAAATTGACCCTTGTAAAAAGCAAACTTTATTTTTCAGAACAGCTTTAGACTCATAAAAAGATTGTGAAGACTGAACAGTCACCCCATACTCCACGCCCAGTTTACCCTACCATTAGCATCTGACATTAGTATGATACATTGTTTAGAATTTTGTGGGGGAGGAGACAGTGTCTTGCTCTGTTACCCAAGCTGGAGTACAGTGGTGCAAACATGGCTCACTGCAGCCTCAACCTCCCAGGCTCAAGCAACACTCCTGCTTCAGCCTCCCAAATAACTGGGACTGCAGGTGCATGCCACCATGCCTCGCTAATTCTTTTTGTTGTTGTTAGAGATAGGGTTTCGTTCTGTTGCCTAAAATGGTCTGGAACTCCTGGGCTCAAGGGATCCTCCAGCCTTGGCCTCCCAAAGTGCTGGTATTACAGGCGTGAGTCACTGCACCTGGCCCATTTTTCACAATTAAGGAACCAGTGTGGATACATTAGTATCAACTGATATCTGCCTGTTTCAATCTCATTTCTTCCCCAGGGCCCCAGGTGGCATCTGTCTTTGGCCTTCTTGAGGCTCCTCCGAGCCTCTGGGCTGGATAGTTTCTCAGACTCACCTTGGTTTTGATTTGATGACCTTGACAGTTTCGAGGCATGTGACCTTGACAGTTTCGAGGCTTGCTGGTCAGGGAGCTGCAGGATGCGCCTGCATTGGGATTGGTCTGATGTTTTTCTCATGATGAGACTGGGGTGACGGTTTGAGAGAATTTTTCAAGCCAAGTGGGTGCAGGAGACCCAGGAAGGCCCCTCCCGCTGATCTTTTGAGGAATATGTATTTCTATCTGTGCATTTCTGCTTGTGTGTTCCTAAGCCACTCCCTGGAAGGACACACAGACACTGGGAACTGAAGATGCTTCTGGGGTGGGCACGCGGGCCCCTGAAGACAAAGTCGGAGAGATGCATGCTTTGCAATGTGTGCCCCGTTGGTACCGATTGAAAAAGTTATTTAACTACACGTATACGAGACTGAACTGTGTGTGTACATTTTAAAATAAAACAAAACGTGCTTCCTGTTCTGCGGCCTCTGCCCCTCCCCTCGGCAGCCCTGAGGCTTGGCCAGGGTCCAGGAGGAAGGCGCGGGGAACAGGTTGGCCCAGTCAGCTGGCTGGGACTTCAAAGGAAAGCGCCGCTGGGGCCCACCTGGGGCGCAGCGGAGCACCTCCCACAGAGGGAAGGAAATGCCAGCCCCGGGGCGACCTCAGAACATCTGCAGGGACAAGGGTGTGTCAGGCCACCTGGGCAAGCGCTTTACCTCTCTGTGCCTTGGTTTGCTCATCTGGGAATTGGTGATGTTGAGAGCACCTGAGTCTCAGCACTGCTGTGAGGGTGAACGTGATCCTGAACGCCAAGGGCTTGGCTAGGCTTTT
Source organism: Gorilla gorilla gorilla (assembly GCF_029281585.2). Taxonomy (NCBI): domain Eukaryota; kingdom Metazoa; phylum Chordata; class Mammalia; order Primates; family Hominidae; genus Gorilla; species Gorilla gorilla. The sequence goes on from NC_073234.2 coordinate 140,063,891, forward strand.
CACGCGTGCTCTTCACACCGAGAATAAAATCAAGCCCCACACCCACCCCCAGCCCGCAGAGTCCTATGTGAGCAGCCCCTGTCCACTTCTCAGACCCCATCTCTCTCCCCAGCTTCCTCCCGACCCAGGTCCAGCCACACTGGGCTCCGAGCTATTCCCACCCCAGGACCGTTGCACCAGCTGTGCCCACCACGAGAGCATTTCCCCCGGACACCCACGTGGCTTCCTGGCAGGTCCTTTTGGCTGGGTCACAACCCAATCCCCTACTGAACTGGACATTTCACCACCTGCGTTCTTGAACCCTGACGAGGTTTAAGGCAGATATGGGCACAGGCAGATAAGGGGCGTAGGTGCATGGGGGGTGTGTAAGGGCCTGCCTGGGAGGCTAGCCTCAGAGGCTCCGGGAGACGAATTTTCTCTTCTTGAGGGAGCCCCTGGGGGTGGGAAGGTCCCTGGTCCTTTAGTCCTGAAACTCGGTTGTAGTGTGGGTGAGAAGGACAGGGTGGGCAGAGGGATAGGACTGGGGTCCCGGAGGATGGAGGGGAAGACCCCAGACAGGGGGCCCCAAGCTAAATCTAGCAGAGGGGCCCAGACCCTGACAACATAAGGTCACAGCCAGCTACCCAGGGCCCACCATGGAGTCCCCACTCCCCTCTTACCAGCTCAACCTCTCTACAAACCTCAGTTTCCCTCCTCTGTGCCTGGAACAGCTGTTGCAGGCGCTGTGAGGCAGGGATGGGGGTATTGAGGAAGGTCCTCAAGGCTGGGAAGTTGAGGCTGGCAGCCGAGACAACTGAGGCGTGAGGAGCACAGCTCTGTGCCCAGGCAGCTGCAGGAAAACACCCGAAGGGCCATTTGCGGGGAGCCCCCAGTCTGTCTAAGTGACAGATGTTGTTCCGAGAAGAGCCTCTCTCTACCCAGGATGCTGAGTTCCACAGGATGCCTACAGCAGGGCTGGCCTGGGAGGTTGTGCAGATTCAGCATTGCACAATTTTGGGGACCCAAGGTTCCAGAGAGGCTTCCTGGAAGGGGGGCTCAGGATGAGCCATTTGGCCCCCCCTTTGTCTCCCCTCCACCTGAAAGCTCAGTTGGAACAATGCCAGCCTCGCAAGGCTGATTTGATGCCGCGAAGCGATGCTGAGTTAGTGCTGCCGTTGCTGAGACTCACAGCTGAGTAAAAAAAAGAAAAAGGAAAAAGGCAGAATTTTTTAAAAGCTGCCATCAGCACAGGGCGCCCAAGCTGCCCCTGCCTCGCCGTGACCTTTGGAGGGATGGACGCACGGCCATAAGCATCACGTGGGGCCACGGTTCGGACTGGCGCCAGCCTCCTGAGTGAATCCCGGCACTGCCACTTCCCGGGTGTGTGGCCCCAGGTAAGTCAGATAACCTCTGTGGTCTCAGTTTCTCTTTGCATAAAATGGGATTAATAACAGAGCTTGCCTCTCCATGGTTCATGTTGGGGCCCCTGCTCTCCAGGCCTGTGGGGTGCATCTGGCTGTGTCTATGTGAGTGCAAATCTGCTAGTGTCTGGGAAGGTGCATGTGAGTTTGGGCACCCCCAGGCCATCCCATCTCCTCTCTTCCGGGCAGGCTGGAAGGCTGCCTTGAGGTGGTGGCAGTAGCCAGTTTTCCTGTGGTTCCCAGGAATATGTTGTGTTTGGCTGGGCCAAACAAAGCCAAGGCACTGTCCCCTGCCCGCGGTGGGGATTAGGGACCTTCCATGATTCCCAATCTATTTGATTCCTGTGGTTTTGATCACATACAGCAAGGGTTTGTGCCCAAAATGCGTACAAATCTGTTTGGTTCTGGGCTTTGGGCAGCGAGCTGTGCAAACTGCTCAGCAGGTACCAAGTGCTGTGCAAGTGTTGGCTGTGGTGACCCCCCTGTACCAAGTGCTGTGCAAGTGTTGGCATGGTGACCTCCTTGGGAGGCTGCAGGTTGGGCTGTGCCTGGTGCCCACTGGGTGCTCCCTGATGTCTGGCAGCTCCCACCACACTGGCCCTGCCGGGCAATCTCCCCTCTGCCTCGCGTACCGGCTGGCTGTCTTTCCCTGGGCCTCTCTCTAGGTGTTTGATGGTTGTAAACTCTTTGCAGAACATTAAAGCAAATGGGAGCAGCCCAAACCCCACCAGGAAAGAGACAGGCCCTCCCAGCACCATCCCAGCGCCATCCCAGCGCCACCCCAGCGCACCTCAGCACCACCCCAGCGTGGTGCCGCCCACACCACCCCTGGGGCCTGCCTCTGGGAGGCATGGGGTCTCCTGTGTGTCGGTGAGCTCCAGAACATTCATGTCCAGGCCTGGGGGCCAAGGGCGGGGGGGTCCCAGAGGGTGCATTGGACTCTCCGAGGTGCTGGGGAGGTCCTGTATCCCCTTCCGCAGGCAGGTGACAGTGCCACAGCCTTGGCCTGAAATAGCCCAGCTCCAGTGAAATAGGTCCCTGAGAACCATGGGCTCTCATAGGTCCCTGAGAACTGGCTGCTGCCTCCTCCTCCAGGCAGTCCTCCAGCATGCCTGATGGAGAAGGAAAGGGTGAGGCAGCCTGGGCGTGCCCAAACTCACACACACCCTTATACACAACTGTTACACTCACATACCCTCATAGACACTTGCAGAATGGTACAAACTCACACAGACACACCCACACACACCCCCTCACATTCACACATATAGGTTCACAATCACACTCCGTTACAGACACACACGCTGAGTAATACACATCTTTGGAAACACACTCCAGGCAGAGACGCAGTCACTCTTACACACACATACAGACACCTTTGGACAGATGCTCACGCATAAGACCAACTCACACCCAGAGACACATGCTCCCCTGAGCACACACAGCCCACACTCACACCCACTCACAGTCACTGAGACAGACTGTCCCGCTGACACCCAGGGTGGGTTGCGAGATCTAGCAAATAAAGACATAAGCCCCTTGGCTGACTCTGACAAATGATTCTTCAGTGTAAGTACATCCCGTGCAGTATCTGGGTGCCCTGCATTTTATCTGCAAGCCCAGCTCAGGGGCACTGGCGCAGATTCACACTCAGACACCCACAGACTCGCTCTGGCAGCCACACAGACATCGCCCTGTGCAGGAACTTAGCACCCAGAAAGCCCTGCCTTCTGACTCCCAGCCCCTCCCCAAGCCCAGGACAGCAACATTCTCTTCACCCGTTCCTACTTACGAAAATAGCCCATGATGGGGAGAATGGGGCTCCCCAAGACCTGGGCGTGCTCCCAGTGGAAGGGGTATCCCTGAAAGTCACCTCGCCAGTTGGTTATAAGAGCACCCATTTTCCAGGTAAGAAAACCAAGACTCGGATGATGATGCAGCCTGTCTGAGCCACACAAAGCAAGGCCATGTTCTTTCCCCAGCTTCCGCCCTGGAAACCATTTGGGAGAAAGGACCAGGTTGTTTTTGGAGGGCCCCACTGAATAGCCTGGGCTCAGGGTTGGGGCCTTTTTTTATTGATGGGTAAATTTCACAAGCAGAATTGCCTGCAGAGTTCTGAAAGTTATCCAAGCCTCACTCCTGGCAATTCTGATTCAGAGCAAGGCCAAGAAATGTGCATTTATAAAAACCACACTAGAAGATTCTGATGCATGCTCCTGGTTAAGAGCCACTGTTCTATCCTCAGCAGAAAGCTCTAGCTCAAGGACAGAAAATCCACAGCACACGTACCCACACCCCTTACCCATGCCCATGGCAGACATCACTAATCAATCACGATCATCTTTCTCGTCAAACTCAGGCCCAGCCTCAGAATCCCTCCCAGCTCAGGGCTCTAGGGAGCCAGTAAGTGGAGTGGTTTCTATCCTGGTACTAATCAGCAGATTTACGATTTCATCATTGTGTCCCACTCATGAGCTTCTGGACAATGTTACTTGGCAAGGTCCCTCCCTGCCTTCACTTTTTCCAAAAACCAAACATAGTAACAATATAGTAACAGCTAACATTTCCTGCTGGGTTAGTATGCACCAGGCATGGGGCCAAGTGTTTTACATGCACTATTGCATGCAATCTCCCCAGTGCTGCATTGTAGTAAAATCATCATTACCTTGATGTGACAGAGGAGGAAAGTCAGGCATGGGGCAGTCAAAGAACTTGGACCAGGTCACACAGCTAGGGAGTGGTTGAGCAGGGATTTGACTGCACCCTGCAGTGGGATGACCCTCAGTCCTTCTGGCTTTTGACCCATGTCCAAAAACCTCCTGCAGTCCTGCCCTTTGTGGGTCTGTGGGCCCCTTCCCATCTGGGTCCCATATTCCTGACTCACCCACCTCCTTGCTGTGTGAGTCCCAGTCCTTTCCGGAGTACCCTTGGAGATCCCTGGCCCCCAAGCACTTGTGACTTTAAGAATGTTCTTGGGCCAGGCATGGTGGCTCATGCCTGTAACCCCAGCACTTTGGGAGGCTGAGGCAGGTGGATTGCTTCAGCCCAGGAGTTTGAGCCCAGCCTGGGCAGCATAGTAAGACCCTCATTGGATCAGTCTCCCCATTTGCGCAATGGGCATGAATCAAAGGGGTATGAATGCGGCCAGAACTGCACAGGCACAGAGCAGATGCCTCCAGCGATGCACCAAAAAACTTTTTTAAAAATTAGCTGGACATGGTGGTGCACACTTGTTGTCCTAGCTGCTCAGGAGGCTGAGGCAGGAGGATTGTTTGAGCCCAGAAGTTCCAGGCTACAGCGAGCTATGAGGGTCCACTGGGTGACACTTGTCTGAGGCGACACAGCCCAGGAGGGATGAAGCCAGGGTTTTGCCCAGGGCCACCTGCTCGAAAGCCCATGTTCCTTCCACCTGCAGTGGCTGCTCCATTGGGAGCACTCAGGAGGTACAGCTGCGTCCCACATCACCAAACTGTAGCCGCTTGAAACAATGTACATTAACTGTCTCACCATCTTTGGGGGCCAGGAGTCCAGGCATGGCTTTGCTGGGTCCTCTGCTCAGCATCTCACCAGGCTACAACCAAGGTGCGGGTGGAGCTGTGTTCTCATCTGGAGGCCTGACTGGGGAGGGATCTACTTCCACGCTCCCTCACTTCCTCAAGCTGATGGCAGAATTCATTTTCTTGCAGCTGTAGGATTCAGGGCAGCTTGCTTCTTGAAGGCCAGTGGGCAGGGAGGGGGGTGGGATGGAGAGAAAGAGAGACAGAGAGAGAGAGAGCCACTTCCTGTTTCTCACCTCTGGACTCTCAAAGGACTCCCCTGATTAGGGCAGGCCCACTATGGATCATCTCCCTTTTGATTAACACAAAGGCAACCAATTAGGGATCTTGCTGCCGTATGTAAATTCCCTTCATTTTGCCATATTCTATTGGTTAGCAGCAAGTTACAGGTTTCACTGACATCCAAAGGGAGAACATTACATAAGGGTGGGGGTTATTGGGGGTCATCTTAGAATTCTACCTCTCAAAGGGAGTGAATGTTCTGATCAAGCAATGTTTAACTAGCAATTTGCATTTGGGGTGCTTTTTTTAAAAAAAATTGTCGTAAAATCTACATCACATGAAATTTACCATTTTAACCATTTTTAAGGGTACAGTTCAGTGGCATTAAGGACATTCACGTTATTGTGCAACCACCACTACTGTCCATCTCCAGAAGCTTCTCATCTTCCAGCTGAATTCTGTCCCCATGAAACACTAACTCCTATGCCCCCTTCCTCCAGGCCCTGGCAGCCCCTCTTCTCCTTTCTGTGTCTAGGAATCTGACTGCTCCAAGGTGCCTCACATAAGTGGGATCACAGGGTCTCTGTCCTTTGTGTCTGGCTTCTTTCACTCGGCACGGTGTCTTCCAGGTGGACCCGTGCCATGGCCTGTGTCAGAAAGCTCTTCTTTTTTCAGGCCAAACCCTACTCCAATGCATGATTAGCCCAAACCTTGTCTATCCATCATCCATTGGTGAATTTGTTACAGGAAAGGGGTCCTGATCCAGACCCCAAGAGAGGGTTCTTGGAACTCACACAAGAAAGAATTCAGGGCGAGTCCATTGAGTGAAGTGAAAGAAAGTTTATTAAGAAAGTAAAGGAATAGTCCGGGCGCGGTGGCTCATGCCTGTAATCCCAGCACTTTGGGAGGCAAAGGCAGGCAGATCACAAGCTCAGGAGATCGAGACCATCCTGGCTAACACAGTGAAACCCCGTCTCTATCAAAAATACAAAAAATTAGCCGGGTGTGGTGGCGGGCGCCTGTAGTCCCAACTACTCGGGAGGCTGAGGCAGGAGAATGGCGTGAACCCAGGAGGTGGAGCTTGCAATGAGCCGACATTGCACCACTGCACTCCAGCCTGGGCGACAGAGCGAGACTCCGTCATAAAAAAAAAAAAAAAAGAAAGAAAGTAAAGGAATAAAAGAATGGCTACTCCACAGACAGAGCAGCCCCGAGAGCTGCTGGAAGCCCATTTTTATGGTTCTTTCTTTCTTTCCTTTTTTTTTTTTTTTTTTTTTTGAGACCGGGTCTCGCTCTTGTTGCCCAGGCTGGAGTACAATGGCTCGATCTTGGCTCACTGCAACCTCTGCCTCCCGGGTTCAAGTGATTCTCCTGCCTCGGCCTCCCAAGTAGCTGGGATTACAGGCGCCTGCCACCATGCCTGGCTAATTTTGTATTTTTAGTAGAGATGGGGTTTCACCATGTTGGTCAGGCTGGTCTTGAACTCCTGATCTCAAGTGATCCACCCGTCTCGGCTTCCCAAAGTGCTGGGATTACAGGTGTGAGCCACCGCGCCCGGCCTTATGGTTATTTATTGATGGTATGCTAAACAAGGGGTGGATTATTCATGCCTCCCCTTTTTGGCCCATATAGGGTAACTCCCTGAAGTTGAAACTGGCGTTGGTGGGAGTGTAGCAGTGAGGACGACCAGAGGTCACTCTCGTGGCCGTCTTGGTTTTGGTGGGTTTCCACTGGCTTCTTTACTGCAACCTGTTGTATCAGCAAGGTCTTTATGACCTGTGTCTTGCGCTGACCTCCTGTCTCATCCCATGCCTTGGAATGGCTCAACTATCTGGGAATGCAGCCCAGTAGGTTTCAGCCTCATTTCACCTAGCTACATTCAAGATGGAGTTGCTCTGGTTCAAACACCTCTGACACATCCTTGGGTAGTTTTCACATCAGGATATTGAATGATGCTGCTATAACCATCGGTGCACAGATAGCTGCTTGCATCCAGGGCTGCTGTCAGATTTTGGCTGGGGACCGTAGCCAGGCCGGTGCTGACGGTGCGGGAACATCAATAAGCAGGCGGATGTGTGCTGCTCCTCACACTTTCATTCTCAAGGATGATTCCTTGTCTGTTTCATGAAAGTCATTGATTTGTTCAAAGGAGATCTGTTGAGCTCCGTTTCTCCTTTTGAAATGCAGTTTGTGAAACTGAAATGCAGTTATCCGGGCAAGGGCAGCCCTTGTCGAATGGGAAGCAGAGCTTACTTCTTCCTTGCTTCAATCCTTCCTGTCCCTTCCCTTTGCTCTTAGAACAAAATCTAGACTCCCCTGGCAGCCTGCGTAGCCCTGCGTGTCGGCCTCCGCCCTCCCCTCCCGCCTCACCCCTACTCACACTTCTACCCCTCCACATCTGCCCTCTCATTCCTTGAACATGCCAAGCCCATTCCAGCCCTGGGGCCTTTGCACACGCAGCTCCTCTGCCCGCCTTGCTCATCCCCCTGGTTTGCTCATGGCTGCCTTCTCAGAAAGTGCTTCCCAGCATCCCCTGCCCCTGGGGCTAAAGTCACAGTCACCTCTTGCAGTCCCTCCTTAGCCCTCACCTGGGTTTCATGACTGCATAGCACCGCTCACAAATGCAATTCTCATGTCCCTCTCCTCGATGACAGGGAGCACAGGGGCCGTGCCTCTGGTCCCCTACTCTCACCCCAGTACCTGGCCTTTAGTTGGAGGTCAGTGGCTGTTGGTTGAATGAATAAGTGATGTCCTAATATGAGGTTGCAAGGGAGGTATTAAGATCTGCATGTTTCAGATAGAGACACTGAGGCTCAGGGTCACAGCAGGTAAACAGAGGCTCCAGCGTTGAAACCCGGGTCACCTGCCCTCTCCCAACCCAGCGCTGTCTTGGGGAACAGGGTGAAGCTCAGGAGGAGCCCCCCAACCCCGGCATGCCCCCATTTTGCCTCCTCAGAAGGCCCTGCAGCTGGCCTTTCCTTGGAGGCGCAGAGCCCGCAGAGCCCACAGAGCGCAACTCTGGTGGCAGAATTAGCCTGTCCTCGGGCTGTGCTGGCTCCGGTCCCAGCGAGGTGGTGACTGTCACTCTCCATAGGAGAGGACGCCTCTCGCCATGGCAACGGGGACGTCACCAGGGACGTGTTTGCCGGAGCACAAAAGGGGGTGTCGGGGAAACACCCGCACTCTGGCGGCAGAAACACAGTGCACGGCCTCACTCCCCATCTGAGGATGGCTGCTGGGAGGTGACCGAGCCTCCCTAGGCAGCCGGGGCCCTTCTCAGCCCTCGTGCTTGCCTTCCAAAGAGCTGTGGCTGTTTTCTCCGCTCCCCAGCAGTGGAGAAGGAAGAGGGCACATCGCTGGAGGCATCTTGTCTGTGCCTATGCAGTTCTGACTGCATTCGTGCCCCTTCGATTCACGCCCATTGCACAAATGGGGACACTGAGGCAATGAGAGGCGAGCAGACTTGCCCAAGATCTGCAGGCTCCGTCAGGGGCAGGGTCACCGGTGCGGCTTCAGAGGCAGGGCTGGCTAGGGTTGGAATCCCTGCCTTCCCACTCATCAGCTCTGTGTCCTTGGGCAAGTCACTGTCGCCTCTGAGCCTCAGTGTTCTCATCCATAAAATAGGGACAATGACAGTTTCCAAAGCCATCGTTCACCTTTTTTTTTTGTTAAGTATGCCATCCAGGTGTTTTCAGGATATTCAGAAAAATGTGATTCATTGGGATATTGCACAACCATCACCACTACCTAATTCCAGAGCATTTCCATCACCCCCAAAGGAAACCCCACACGCATTAACAGTCACCTCCCGTTCCCGTTCCCACCTCCCCCAGCCCCTGGCAACCACCAACCCACATTCTGTCTCTATGAATTTGCGTATTCTGAACATTTCATATAAATAGAATCGTACACGAGACCTTTTGTGTCTGACTTCTTTCACCTGCGTCTTTCTCGGGGATCATCCGTGCCGTAGCGTGAGCCAGGGCTGCGTTCCACCTTATGGCTGAATCATACTCCACCCCATGGACAGACCACGTCGTGTTTAACCATCATTAGCTGATGGACGCCTGGGTTGCTTCCACCTGTTGGCTTTTGCGAACAATGCTGCTGTGAACATGTGTGCTGTGAGTTTCTGTGTGGACGTATGTTCCCATTTCTCTTAGTCAGACTCTCTGGAGTGAAATGGCTGGATCATACGGTAGGTCTAGGTTAAACTTTTTAAGAAACCGCTGAACTGGCCAGGAACAGTGGCTCACGCCTGTAATCCCAGCCCTTTGGGAGGCCGAGGTGGGTGGATCATTTGGGGTCAGGAGTTCAAGACCAACCTGGCCAACATGGTGAAACCCCGTCTCTACTAAAAGTACAAAAATTAGCTGGGTGGTAGTGGGGCACACCTGTAATCCCAGCTACTCAGTGAGGCTGAGGGAGGAGAAATGCTTGAGCCTGGGAGGCGGAGGTTGCAGGGAGCCGAGATTACACCACTGGGTAACAGAGCGAGACCCTGTCTCAAAAAAAAAAAAAAAGAAAGAAGGAAAGAAGAAAGAAAGAGAGAGAAAGAAAGAGAGAGAGAAAGAAAGAGAGAGAGAGAGAAAGAAAGAGAGAGAGAAAGAAAAAGAAAGAAAGAAAGAAAGAAAGAAAGAAAGAAAGAAAGAAAGAAAGAAAGAAAGAAAGAAAGAAAGAAACTGCTGAACTGTTTTCCAAATCTTGCATCCCCGAGACAGGGGATGAGAGTTCCGGTTGCTCAGTATTTTTGCCAATACAATACCCAGCACACCATCATTGCACACCACCGTCGTTCCATCAGAGAAGATGCTTTTGAAGATGCTGAAAGTCATTAAAGACCCCATACACGATTCCCGGCAGCCCACAGATGGATGCAACTCAAGTATCCAGTGACAGACTATGGGTAAACAAAAGGTGGTGTATCCATACAATGGAATACGATGCAGCCTTGAAAAAGGAAGGATATTCTGACACGGGCCACAACATGGATGAGCCTTGAGGACACTGTGCTGAGTGAAATAAGCCAGCCACAAAGGGACAAATACTGTATGATTCAATTTATGTACAGGTTGGACTAGTCCAACCTTAGAATAGTCAAATCCACAGATAGAGAAAGTAGAATGGTGGGAGCCAGGGGCTGGCAGGAGCCAGGTGGAGAGTTGGTGTTTAATGGAGACAGAGTTTCAGTTTGGAAAGATGAAAAAATTCTGGAAATGGATGGTAGTGGTTGCACAACAATGTGACTGTCCTTAATGCCACCAACCTGTATACTTAAAAATTGTTAAAATGGTAAATTTTATGATATATATATTTTTTATCACAATAAGAAAATGCAACAGCCTTTATTTTCCACTCCAGCGAACTGTTGTTAGTTCAAATCCCCAGTCTATTGTGTAGTGGGAACCACATTGCACCCTCTGGGCCTGAGTAATCCGGGGAAGGCCTGTGATCCACTTCTGGCCAGAAACGTGAGGGAAGTATGCTGGCGGCTCCTGGGAAAAAGGTCTCACTAGAAAACGAGAAGGTTACAGGAAGAGAGGTTTGGTCCCTTTTGCCTCCTTCCCACCTCACCTTCCTTCCTGCCTTTGGATGTCATTGTGGGATGAAGTGATGTCTGCAGCTGTGGCAGCCATCGTGCCACCATGAGGAGAAGGCTAAGAGAATTGCAGAGATGCCAGCCCTGTATCCTGACACTGAGGAACTAGTGAACCCACCTGGGCACTGCCTGCTTCTCAATGTCCTCCAAAATAAACAATGAATGACCTTATGCTTTAAGCCACTGTTAGCCAAGGTTTTTGTTACTTGTAGCCAAGTGCCTCCCTAATGGATTCAATACACTCCTGCTTCTACGGACCTGGTGATATAGGGTTTGGGACAAGAGCTTTTTTTTTTTTTCTTGAGATAGGGCATCACTCTTTCACCCTGGCTGGAGTGCACTGGCACAGTCACAGCTCCCTGCAGCCTCAGACTGCTGGACTCCAGCAGTCCTCCCGCCTCGGCCTCTCAAGTAGCCAGGCCCACAGGCACACCACCATGCCTGGCCAATTTTTAAAAATTTTTCTATAAAGACAGGGTATCGCTATGTTGCCCAGGCTGATATTACATTCCAGGCCTTAAGCAATCCTCCTGCCTCAGGCTCTCAAAGTGCTGAGATTACAGGTGTGAGCCATTATGCCCAGCCAGGGCAAGAGGCTTTGGATCCACCACGCCTGGGCTTGTATCTCAGCTCCTGACAGCTATGTGGCTATAAGTAAATTGGTCCACCCCTCTGGGCCACAGGTTTGCTAACTGCCAGATGAAGACAGTAGTGCTATGTGCTTTGTAAAGTAGACGGTGTGAGGCTGAATGCGTTATGGGATGTATGCATGTGCCTGGTACACAGTAAGAGATTAATTACACAGTAAGAGATTAACCAGTCTCTTCCATGGGACTCAGGATGACGCTTTTGCTGGGGAATGGTGAATCAACGGCCTGCTGCGGGCTCTGTCTGGGTGGAGGCTGGCTGGCCCTGCCACAGTCCCAGGGTCTGTGCCGCTTTCCCAGCTGACTGATGCAGAGGCCGCAGAGGCCTTGGGCTGCCGTCTGGGGAAGAGACATTGATCCAAGGTTGATTTGGGATTTTATTTTCCCTTCCCCTTTAACAAAAGCACGGAGTGTTTCCTTCAAGCAGGCTCATCAGTTCTTAGCCCAGGCACAGCCTTCCAGCTGGAGAGGAGTCAAGCATTCCTCTTTGCTGAGTTCAAGGTTGGCCCCTCTGTGCCGCCAGCGCTCAAGGATCCCCTGGAATGAACCCGAGTCGCAGCATTGGAGGAAGGCTGTGGTATGCGGGAGGGAGGCCGCCCTGCCAAGAGGACAAGCGGAGGCGGGATTTGGGCAGGATCACCTACCGAGGTGCCCACTACCCTCAGGAATCGAAGATCAAACAGACAAGACAACCTTGCTGGTGGCCAGCAGCCTAGGGTCCCCTGAGGATGTACGGGGCAGGGGTTGGCAACTTCGATCACATTAGTAAGGCTGAGCTCATCTCCCAACTGTCCGGAAACTGGGCCACCAATCTTAAATCCATTCCCCAGGCACCTCACTGAGGCCCAGACAGATTTGGGGAGGATCTTGGAGGCAGTCGCAGCGCCCCCACAGAAGTGGGAAGTCCCAGTGGCCTGCTCCGTGGAATCAGGGCAAGTTGGCTCCTTGGCAAGATGGCAAAGCCCTGTGGCAATGAGGACTGTGGGCCCCACCCCGCCTTGTCCACCTGGCCTTCCTCAGTCTCTTCCACCCCCACCCCCAGTCCAGCCACTCTGTGCCGTCTTCTCTTAGAGCTTCTGAGACCAACATCCCTTTCACTCCATCCTCCAGGATGTGATTCTGAGCAACGTTTCCGCCCTAAGGAGTGGGGGCCTCTGCTTCTTGTTTAAATAATAAAGTCAAATCCTAATGCAATATGGGAAAAAACAAGGATGTGGGAAATCCTGGGGCTCCCAGAGAATGAGGAGGCCTGGCAGGGCCCCCACAGTGGAGGGCATTGAATGCCGAGCAGAAGCCCCTGGACTGAGTTGGGAGGTAGTGGAGAGCCATGCACAAGCTCCACGTTGGGCTTGTACCCTCTGCTCCAGGCACACAGGCTTCCTATGACCCTCAGACATGCCTGCTCGGGTCCTGCCTCAGGGCCTTTGCACCCGTACCTGCTCAGGTCCCGCCTCAGGGCCTTTGCACCTGCATCTGCTCGGGTCCTGCCTCAGGGCCTTTGCACCTGCACCTGCTCGGGACCTGCCTTAGGACCTTTGCACCTGCACCTGCACCTGCACCTGCTAGGGTCCTGCTAGGGTCCTGCCTCAGGGCCTTTGCACCTGCAGTTCTCGGGGCCTGACATGCTCTTCCCCAGCTCTTGGCTTGGCTCCAGTGACAGGATCACCTCCTCAAACAGGGCATCCCCAGCAGCCTTTCTAAAGCGGCCCCACCCTTCTCCTCTCTTCCTTATCATCTCAGTTCACAGAGTTCACGTCGCCTCTCACTGCCTGGGATGGCCTTGCCTGTCTGTCTGTGGCCTGTCTCCTTTCTGTTATAGCCCAGCTCCTGGGACAATAGGATGAACAAATGAAGGAGTGAATGAATGATGGAGATGGGTTTGGGGGTTAATCACAGCAACACGCATGGCAATGTCTGGAGCCTGTAGGATGCCCTCCTATTCACACCCTGGGGGCCACTCCCCTGCAGCCCCAGTGTCTGCCTCTGCCCACACTCCAGCTGGGAGGCTCACTGATGGCCCTGTGCTGGGAACTCCCGTTTCTGAGCCGGTACAGCAGCAAACTCTGTAGCGGTGCTCCCTGCCAGGTGTAGGCAGGAGCTGCAGGGATGCTTCTGAAGGGGCAGGAGGTCAGGAAGGGAGGCAGGCACGCTCTTAGCTTCCCGCTGGAGAACATTTCAGGGAAGCGACTTTTTGCCTGGAATGCCAAGGGCAGCCTCTTGTCCAGGGCACCGTGGGTCATTGTGCAGTGTGAGGTGAGGCCCTGGAGCTGCCTTCAACACCAGCCAGACCCCTCGCCAGGCAGGACACGAGAGAAGGCTGTGGGCTGGCAGGCTTAGCTAAGAAGTTCACTGAGAGGAATCTTCAGAGCTGGAGGGACGACACAGAAGTCCCCAGTGGTCAGCAGGTGGCCATGGGAAGGACCCAGGCCTGGAGGAGAGGTGGGACAGGGGTGGTCTAAGTCCCTTGTAACAGATGGCATCTTCCAGAGACAGCCTCCGCAATTTCTCCCATCCCACAAGATATTCTTCCCATATGAACTTTACCTCCCACTGCTGGAGAGTGGGGTTTATGTTCTCTCCCTCCTGAATCTGAGCACATTCATGACTCACTCACAACTAATAGAATGTGGCAGAAGAGACGCTGCGTGGCCTCCAAGGCTAGGTCACAGAAGGTGATGCAGGTGCCTTCGTGCTATAGCCCTGAGATGCTGTGTAAGCAACTGACTGCCCAGGGCCGCCACGTTGTGAGGAAGTCCAAGTAGCCCGAAAGGGGGCTGTGGGTTGGTGTTGTGGCAGACAGTCCAGATATGTCCCAGCCCCCAGCCAGCTCCAACTGCCAAACAGGCACTTCCGGAAGGCCCTGGCATCCTGGAACAGAGACAAGACATCTGTGCTGTGCCTTGTGTGATTCTGAGCCATAGGATCTGTGAGCGTAATACGATGGCTGCTGGGTGCCCTAATGTTTTGAGGGATTCCTTACACAGCATAAGTACCCTGGCAACCGTGGCTCCACCTCCGGCCAGGCGTTCTCACTGGGTTCCCTGTCTTCCTCTGCCCACCCGGCCAGCAAGTCAGGCCCTCCTCTGTTGAGAACTCCTTAGTGTCAGCCTGGCTTTGCTGCTTTCCCCAGGGGTAGGAAATGAGCCTTTCATCGAATTTCGTAACATGGCTCTTTGCTGCTCTCTCACCCACCTGGTGAGAGAATGAAATCTCAGAGAGGTTCCAAGAGGCCACCTTCTCTGCCCAAGGTTGAAATGACCAGAGTAGACTTAAGCCTTCTAGAATGTATGGTAAGGGCTTCTGTGGCCTTTTGTTGTTGCTGGTCTTTGCTGATGACAATCACAGCCGCAATGAGCATGCAGCAGCAGCAATGACATAGACCTTCCGCTGTGGCAGCTGCTGGCTAAGCAGTTCGCATGCACCTCATCTGCCTACGCTCATGGTCCATGCTGATGTGGTTCTTGGAGGCAATCCCTTACCAAGTGTAGGCAAGGGAGCCTGCAATAGTCAGGATAGGCCAGGTTATACTGTGGTAACAAACAACCTGGTGATTTCAACAGCTCAGCACACAGAGGTTTCTTGTCACTCACACTGCATGTCCATTGTAGGTAAGCCTGGGCTCTGCTCCGTGTTGTCCTCACAGCAGGACCCAGCCACCTGCTGGAACATCGCTGGCCACTGTGACAGAAGGAAAGAGAGCTCTGGAAAGTCTTGCACTGGCCAGTGTGTGCCCAGCCTGGATCCATCACTTCCACTCACACTCATGCAGTGCCCCCTACCCACCAAGGGTCGGGAAGTGCCTGGAAAAGGAGAACTGGAACATTGATGAACAGCCCTGTGACGGTCTGCCAAGGCACAGTGGCTGCTACCTGGCTCCAGCATCCCCAAGGCCTCAGCCAGTTGTTCCTCCCTCCCCACCCCCTGGCCCCGCCCGGCTCTGCCATTTTCCCCTGGGGCACTAGGAGGGAGGGGCACTCACCTTCACAGAACCCACCTGTGGTAGGCAGACTAACAGCCCCCCAAAGATATCCACATCCCACTCCCCAGAACCTGAGAACATGTTACCATCCACGGTGCAGTGCACTGCCAGGGCCACCGTGACAAAGCACTGCAGACAGGGGTTGGGGTTAGAGCAGGCGAGGAATGCTAAACAACCGAAACGCCTTCTGAGTCTAGAGGTCTAAGATCAAGGTGTCAGCAGGGTTGGTTCACTCCAAGGCCTCTCTCCTTGGCTTGCAGATGGCTGTCTTCTCCCTGTGTCTTCACACGGACTTTTCTGGGTATGGCTATGCCCTAATCTCCTCTTCTTATAAGGACACCAAAGCAGGGCATGATGGCACATGCCTGTAATCCCAGCACTTTGGGAGGCTGAAGTGGGAGGATCACTTGAGCCCAAAAGTTCAAGACTAGCCTGGATAACATAGCAAGATCCCATCTCTTTAAATTTTTTTTTAAAATTAGATGTGGTAGTGTGTGCTTATAGTCCCCAGCTATTCAGGAGGCTGAGGTAGGAGGATTGCTTGAACCCAGGAGTTCAAGGCTGCAGTGAGTTCTGATGGTGCCACTGCACTCCAGGCTGGGCCATGGAGTGAGACCTTGACTCAAAAAACAAAACAAAACAAAACAAAACAAAAAAAAAAACGGACACCAGGCTTATTGGATTAGGGCTCAACCTAACGAATCCATTTTAACCTAATCACCTCTTTAGAGACTCGGTCCTCGAATACAGTCCCATTGTGAGATACTGGAGCGTGAGAGCTTTAGGATGTGAGTTTGGGGTGGGAAATACAATTCAATCCATGGTGAAGGGCTCCTGCAGAGGGGATGAAGTTATGGATTTTGCGATGGGGAGATTATCTTGGATGATCGAGGGGCCCACTGTCATTGCAAAGATCTTATAAGAGGGAGGCAGGAGGGTTAGAGTAGGAGAAGGTGGAAGAGAAGAAGAAGAGATGGTGGAAACAGAGGTCAGGGCAATTCTGCCACCAGCCAAGGAGTGTGGCAGCCTCTAGAAGTCGCAAGAGGAAAGAAATGAAGCCTCCTCCGGACCCTCCGGAAGGAACCAGCCCTGCCAGTGCCCTGACCTCATCTCCATAAGATCCACTGGGACCTTCTGCCCTCCAGAACGGGGAGATAACAATATTGCGTTGCTTTAAGCCTCCGTGTTTGTGGTGATTTGTTCAGCAGCAACAGGAAATCAACACGTCATCCAAATGCCCTCCTTTACAGAAAGCTTCTGAACCTGCTCTTGCTTCGGTTGGCAAACTTCTGCCCTCCACACTCCTCCTCTGGGATGGGTGGGGACAACTCCTTCACTGGGGTCAGGCTGGCCCAAAGCCTGTCTCCTGGACTTGGAGGCTTCTCCCTCCAACCTCGGCACCCCCAAGGGCCAGAGGCCACCACCTCGAGCAGCCAGCGGGTAAGAGCCAGCCTGCAGGGTGGATACTAAATACAATAGGTCTGTGACCACACACGGCCCCACCCCCAGGGGCCCAGGCCCCGCTGACCTTCCCACCCCGGGGCACACCCAGCTGCTTCCTCAAAGCCACAGCCCTTTCCTCCAGCCCAGCCTTTGCCCTGGCCCTTTCCTCTTCTGCTCCTGACGTGCCTGACTCATCCAGCAAGTTCCAGCTCAGAAATCTCTGGGGGAGCCTGGTCCAGCCCCGTTCCATCCACCCTGCCCTGCCGGCTTCATTTCATTTCATGCACTCAGTAGACGGGCACACAGCTCTCCTCTGTTCTCCTCTGGAAGGCACAGGCACAGCCCTCACCTCAGGACCTCCGGAAGCTGACAATTGGTCGGCGGGAGCAGGGTGGGGGGTTGGGTGGGAGCCTGTGACATGTTTTAATGAAGTGTAGACATTTTAAATATACAATTCAAAGACTTTTTTAAAAATCTTATGTACATGTGTTTTTAGAGACAGGGTCTCACGCTGTGGCCCAGGCTGGAGTACAGTGACACCATCGTAACTCACTGCAGCCTCGAACGCCTGAGCTAAAGCAATCCTCCCGCCTCAGCCTCCCAGCCTCCCAAGCAGCTGGCAGTGCAGATGTGCACCACCGTACTCAGCTAATTTAATTTTTTTTTTTTTAGAGATGGGATCTTGCTGTGTTGCCCAGGCTGGTCTCAAACTTTTGGGCTAACGCAATCCTCCCACCTCAGGCTCCCAAGGCATTGAAATCACAGGCATGAGCCACCGCACCCAGCCATGGGACTTCTGATGAAACTGTATCATGCAGCCATCACCCCCATCGACACGGAGGACTCTTCCCTCATCCCAAAGCTGCTTTCCCAGCCAATCGCTCCCACCCCCGCCCTCGATTGGCCTGACAATGTGAGGGGCGCTTTATCTTTTCAGGAGTTTGCTCTTGATGGAATCCTGTGCTGTGAACTCTCTAGGCCTGGCTTCCTTCCCTTTGCACAGGGCTCAGCAAAATACAGGCCCCCCAGGGCCAGATCTGGCCTGTTGCCTGGTTTGTAGGACCTGCAGGCCAAGAATGGTTTTTACTTTTGTTTTTGTATTTTAAAAAATAATAGACTTTTTAAAATACAGTTTTTTGTTTACAGAAAAATTGAATAGACAGTATAGAGAATTCCACATGCACACACACTCAATTCCCACCCCCCCCCCCCACCCGGTACACAGTTTCCCCTGTTATTCATATCTTGTATTCGTGTGGTACACTTGTTACAATTAATGAATCAATATTGACACAGCACTATGAACTATAGTCCCTAGTTTACATTGGGGGTCACTCTTGGAGTTGTAGGGTTCTATAGGTTTTAAGAACCGTACCGGCCGGGCGCAGTGGCTCACGCCTGTAATCCCAGCACTTTGCGAGGCCGAGGCGGGCAGATCACCAGGTCAGGAGTTCGAGACCTGCTTGACCAACATAGTGAAACCCCTTCTCTACTAAAAATACAAAACAGCCGGGTGTGGTGGCGGGCACCTGTAATTCCAGCTACTCGGGAGGCTGAGGCAAGAGAATCACTTGAACCCGGGAGGCAGAGGTTTCAATGAGCTGGGACCATGCCACTGCACTCCAGCCTGGGCAACAGAGTGAGCGTCTGTCTCAAAAAAAAAAAAAAAAGAAAGAAAGAAAAAGAAATGTACCATGACATAGTCCCCATTGTAGCATCATGCAGAGATTCACTGCCCTAAAAGTCCCCTGGCTCCATCTTTTCATCCCTGTTTCCCTCTCCCCAGTCCCCTGGCAGCCACTGATCTTTCTACTGTCTCTATAGTTTTGCCTTTTCCAGAATGTCATATAGTTGGAATCATAGCATGCAGCCTTTCAGAACGGCCTCTTTCACTTAGTAATATGCATTTAAGTTTCTTCCATGTCTTTTTGGGGCTTGATAGCTCACATCTTTAGCACTGAGTAATAGTCCACTCTCTGGATGTGCCACAGTTTGTTTATTCATTCACCTTTTTTTTAAAAAAAAAAAAATTATTTATGTATTTATTTTTGAGATAGAGTCTCGCTCTGTCACCCAGGCTAGAATGCAATGGCACGATCTCAGCTCACTTCAACCTCCGCCTTCTGGGTTCAAGCGATTCTCCTGCCTCAGCCTCCAAGTAGCTGGGATTACAAGTGGGTACCACCACTCCCAGTTAATTTTTGTATTTTTAGTAGAGGCGGGGTTTCACCACGTTGCCCAGGCTGGTCTCAAACTTCTGGCCTGAAGGGATCCACCTGCCTCGGCCTCCCAAAGTGCTGGGATTACAGGCATGAGCCATGGGGCCTCAACCGTATTCACCAATTAAACGGCATCTTGGTGGCTCCCAGTTTAGGGTGTTTATGACTGTAGCTGCTATGAACATTCATGTGCAGGTTTTTGCATGGACGTAAGTTTTCAAATCACTTGAGTAAACACCTGGAAGTGTGATTGCTGGATAGTCCGCTAAGACTATGGTTAGCTCTCTGAGAAACCAGCAAACTGTCTTCCACAGTTGTTTAACCATTCTGCATTCCCACCAGCAGTGAGGGAGCACTCCTGGGTATTTGCATTTTATAGTGGTTGAAAAAAACAAAAGAAGAATATTTCATGACACATAAAAATTATATGAGATATGACTTTTAGTGTCCATAAATAGTTTTTTTTTTTTTTTTTGAGACAAGGTCTCACGTTGGCACCCAAACTGGAGTGCAGTGGTGTGAACATGGCCTACTGCAGCCTCGACCTCCTGGGCTCAAGCAATCTTACCTTAGGCTCCTGAAGAGCTGGGACTATAGACACGTGCCACCATGCCTGGCTAATTTTTGTATTTTTTTGTAGAGACAGGGTCTCTATGTTACGCAGGCTGGTCTCAAACTCCTGGCTCAAGCAATCCTCCCACCTTGGCCTCCCAAAGTGCTGGGATCATAGGCGTATGTTGCTGCCCCTGGCCATGAATAAAGTTTTATTAGGACACAGCCATGCTCATTCACCTATGTATTGGGTATGGCTTCTTTCATGCTACACAGGTAGAGTTGAGAGGCTGAAAAAGAGACTGGAGGCCCGCAAAGCCAAAGAAGTTTGACCCAGCTCTTTGTTTTTTCGGGGTTTTTTTTTTATTTGTGACAGAGTCTCGCTCTGTCACCCAGGCTGGGGTGCAGTGGCACGATTTCGGCTCACTGCAACCTCTGCCTCCCGGGTTCAAGCGATTCTGTTGCCTCAGCCTCCCAAGTAGCTGGGATTACAGGCGCCTGCCACCATGCCTGGCTAATTTTTGTATTTTTAGTAGAGACAGGGTTTCACTATGTTGGCCAGGCTGGTCTTGAACTCCTGACCTCAAGTGATCCACCCGCCTCAACCTCCGAAAGTGTTGGAATTACAGGCATGAGCCACCGTGCCCCGGGCTGACCCAGCCCTTTGGATGGAAGAGCCGTGCCAGCCCTTGCCTCAGCATGGTGGCTCTGGGAGTCATCCACGGCGCTCTGTGTATCAATAGGTTATCCCTTTCTAGTGCTGAGTGGGACTCCATGGCATGACTACACAACAATTTATCTGTTCAGCTGACGGACATTTGGACTGTTCCCAGTTTTTAGCTATTATGAATAAAGCTACTACGAGCGTTTGTCTGCTGGAATATGTAGGCCACATGCCTTTGCTTCTCTTGGGTGAATACCTAGGAGTGGAATTGCTAGGTCAGGACGCGCCACGTTGCACTTTGTGTCATATTATCACGTCTCAGGATACTATTTCTAACCAGTGCCCTTTTATCCCAGGAATTATTTGCCCCTTCCCCGTGCCTTCTGCCAAACTAGACTGTGTGCCATCCAATGCCCAGGAGAGGAAAAGTAGGAGAGAAAAGCGTAACAAATGTTACTCAGTTTCAGAAGCCGGCGCTTTCGGATTCCAAGAATCTGGGCTTTTGAGCTGCAAAACCTCAGCCAGGAAGAGTTCCAGATATCAATTTTATGGCAAAAACAAT
Organism: Gorilla gorilla gorilla; assembly: GCF_029281585.2. Taxonomy (NCBI): domain Eukaryota; kingdom Metazoa; phylum Chordata; class Mammalia; order Primates; family Hominidae; genus Gorilla; species Gorilla gorilla. The sequence continues at coordinate 140,084,735 of NC_073234.2, forward strand.
AGATTTGGGGGTGGGAAGGAATATGTATAACGATGAAAGAGCCAGACTGCAAACCCAGGAGGAGATGATGGCTTTCCTGGGCTGGGTGAGAGAAGCAGGCTGTGGGCAGAGACCACTTGCCTCCATCAGAATCCGCTCTCCTTTCCTTTGGGAAAACAGCAAGACAGAGTTTCCCAGTCTCCTTTGCAGTCAGCAGTGGCCATGGGGCCAAGCTCTGGGCAATGGAAGTTGAGTGAAGTGACGTGGGCCCCTCTCAGGCCTGACCCTCCAAGCCTCCCCTGTGTGTTCCTGGGTCCCTTTCTTTTCCACCAAGTGGAAGCTGTTGCAGCATTGAAGCTCTGGGGCACAGTGGACCCCAGGATGGCAGGAACCCTCCTCTACCCAAATGCCCACGCTGACCATGAACTGTTCTACAGGGAAGAGACTCTGTTGTGTAAAGCCGCTAGAGTGACCCATTGTACATCAAGGTACTGAACCTAAATCTCACTGGGTCAGATGGGAAACGTTGAGAGGGTGTAGCCATGTTTTGCTTCCAGCACTTATAGCTCTGTGGGAATGTGAGAGGCGTGTGAACCAGAGCAACTCCATCTTGAACAGGGGCCGGGTAAAATGAGGCCGAGACCTACTGGGCTGCATTCCCAGACAGTGAAGGCATTCTAAGTCACAGGATGAGACAGGAGGTCAGGACAAGATACAGGTCATAAAGACCTTGCTGATAAAACAGTTTGCAGTAAAGAAGCCAGCAGAAACCCACCAAAACCAAGATGACCACGAGAATGACCTCTTGGCGTCCTCACTGCTACACTCCCATCAGTGCCATGACAGTTTACAAATGCCATGGCAACGTCAGGAATTTACCCTATATGGTCTACAAAGGGGAGGCATGAATAATCCACCCCTTGTTTAGCATATCGTCAAGAAATCACCATAAAAATGGGCAACCGGCCGGGCAGGGTGGCTCAGGCCTGTAATCCAAGCACTTTGGGAGGCCGAGGCAGGCGGATCACGAGGTCAAGAGGTCGACACCATCCTGGCTAACACAGTGAAACCCCGTCTCTACTAAAAATACAAAAAATTAGCCGGGCATGGTGGCGGGCTCCTGTAGTCCCAGCTACTCGGGAGGCTGAGGCAGGAGAATGGCGTGAAGCCGGGGGCTGGAGCTTGCAGTGAGCCGAGATCGCACTGTCGCACTCCAGCCTGGGTGACAGAGCAAGACTCTGTCTCAAAAAAAAAAAAAAGAAAGAAAAGAAAAAGAAAGAAAGGTATAAAATAGATTGTGCTGGCTCAGTTTAACACATCAAGGGCTGGATTTGCCTACGAGCCCCCAGTTTGTAACCTCTCTCCGTTTATTTAATTAGTAAGCATTTACTGGGCACTTACTGTGTGCCACACACAATTCTAGGCCCTGGACAACACAGATAAGGCACCTGGAAAATGGGTAGAGGGAGAGGAATTCCCCAGCAGGGACTCCCCAGGGACAGACGTGATGGGAGGTCTCGGCCGTGGGGCGCCCCTCTGCTGTGTGGCCCCCACACCGCCCTGGGCTGGTGGACAGGACTTCGGGGCCATTTTGTTCTCACCCAGCCTGTCTGTACTGTGCAAACCGCCGTCTCCTGGAGCTAAGGGGCTGCCTGGGCAGCCCAGAGCCTCTAGGCCTTTCCAAAGATGTACTGGGAAAAACTTTCCCTTGCTATTGCTCAGAATCGTTCAACTCCCAGCCGCTCGCTAATTACTGTGCCCTTGAGCAAAAATGTTAATCTAAAAAACATAAAATTATAATGACTTACTTGACATAATTGGAATAAACAAGATGAGCAGGCAGGCGGCAAGCAGCAGGGGCTCCGGCATCAGCCCCCCAGCACCTTGCCAGCCTGGGGGCAGGGGACCCACCTGGGGGGGGGGGCAGGGCCCCCCTGGCCGGCGAGACTCATGGCCTTGTCAGGGGGCTGAGCGGTTCAGTTGGGTCTGCTCTGGCTTTGACTGAGGACTCATCCTAGATCTTGGCGTGGGGATAGCCAGCCTGGGTGGGCATCCTGCCTCCTATTGTGGGTCCCCAGGACAGTGACTTCCCTCTCTGTTCGCCCATTCCCTCGTCCATGAAATGGGGCTAACAGCGTGTCCAGCACCTAGAGTTCTCCACGTCACCTGCTTGTAAATGCTGAGCTTAACACACAGCAAGTGCTCAGCAAACAATTACTGCTGTGAGTGAAGCAAATCTCCTCCAGGCCCATCTGAGGTGGGAGGAGAGAGGCCGGGGAGAGGGAGGATACGCTTCCAGCACACCCTGGTCCTTCCTCCCTCTCCTCTCTTTGCACAGGCCTGTCCCATGCCCAGCTTTAGCCATTAGGTCCTTATTTGAGGGGAGGCCTCCACACTCCCTGCCTGCCTGACTGGCTGGGCATCCAGTGAGTTGGATTCCAGAGATCCTGGAGCCCGCGAGGAGGAGGAGGACGCAGAGGCTGGGGATCACATGATAAGAGATGCCCAAGAGACTTCATGAACGAACAGCCCAGCCCTTCTTGTCTCAGTAGATAAGATGGTGGGTGAGTGGGGCCAGCTCAGGGCTCAGGCATGCATCCCCAGAACCCGTGCCCATACCCCGAGAGCTCACACACCCACACCCAGACCTGTGTGCTTATGCACACACCCCAGAGCCTATGCACACACTTCCAGAGCTCACACACGCACAGAAACACACACACCCAGACCTGTGCACACCCCCCCAGAGCTCATACACACCCACCCCGACCTGTACATACCCCCAGAGCTCATGCACACACCCCCAGAGCTCTCACACACACACTCAGACCTGTGTGCTCATGCACACACTCAGATCTGTGCATACATCCCAGAGCCCATTCGCATAATGCTAGGGCTCACACATACACCCCCAGAACCCATGCACACCCCAGATCTTGGCACACACCATAGAGCCCACACAACACACTCAGACCTGTGTGCTTATGCACACCCCTCAGAGCTCACACACACACACAGACCTGTGTACACATCCTGACTTCTACACACATTTTCAGACCTGTGCACACACCCCAGAGCCCAGGCATACACCCCAGAGCCCAAGAACACACCCCAGAGAACTATGCACACACCCCCGAGAACTATGCACACACCCCAGAGCTCACACACACCCCAGAGCCGATGCACACACCCCAGAAAACTATGCACACACCCGAGAGCTCACACACACCCCAGAGCCCAGGCACACACCCCAGAGAACTATGCACACACCCGAGAGAACTATGCACACACCTCAGAGCTCACACACACCCCAGAGCCCAGGCACACACCCCAGAGAACTATGCACACACCCCAGAGCCCAGGCACACACCCCAGAGAACTATGCACACACCCCAGAGCCCAGGCACACACCCCAGAGAACTATGCACACACCCCAGAGCCCAGGCACACACCCCAGAGAACTATGCGCACACCCTAGAGCCTCTTGTGGTTGCCCTTTGCCTGGAGCTCTCTGATTGGATAGTTGTAACAGTATGTTTTGGGCTGCAAGTAACAGAAAACTTAACTCAAAAATGGCTTTAACCAGGGGTCAACAAACTGCTGCTTACGGTCTGGCTCCTTGTTTTTGTTAATGAAGGTCTACAGGAATGCAGTTACGCCCACCCATTTCTATTGCCGATGGCTGCTTTCATGCCACAACGGCAAGTTGAGTCATTGCAATAGAGACCATGTGATCTGGGAAGCCTAAAATTATATTTAATGTCTGCCCTTTACAGAAAATTTTCACCAACCTCTGGCTTAAGCAATAAGGAAGACGTATTACTTCATATGATGAATGCTCAGAATGAAGGTGGCATATTCGTTATCTCTGACTACACAACAAATCACCCCCAAACTTGGAGGATTAAAGCAACAAGAATCATTCTCTACCTCACGGTTTCTGGGGGTAAGATCTCGGGAGTGGCTCCCCAGGGTGGTTTGAGCTCTGGATCTCTTGGAGGGTACAGTCAGAGGGGCTGGTGGCTGGCAGTGTCATCTGGCTGCCGTCTTCATTTACAGTCTGACACCTGGGCTGGGCAGACTCAAACAGCTGGTCCTCCTCCGGCATCGCTCTCCTGCTTGTGTGTTCATTTCAGCATGGTGGCTTCAGGAAAGCCAGACATCTTTCCTGCAGTTCATGGGGGGGGGGGGGGGTCCCCTGAGTGTGTCCCAAGAGAGATCCAAGGAGAGGGCATATCACTTTTTTTTTTTGAGACAGAGTCTCACTCACTCTGTCGCCCAGGCTGGAGAGCAGTGGTGCAGTGGTGCAATCTCGGCTCACTGCAACCTCTGCCTCCCAGCCCAAGCGATTCTCCTGCCTCAGCCTCTGAGGTAGCTGGGATTACAGGCGTGTGCCACCACATCTGGCTAATTTTTGTATTTTTATTAGAGACAAGGTTTCACTCTGTTGGCCAGGCTGATCTCGAACTCCTAACCTCAAGTGATCTGCCCGCCTCGGCCTCTCAAAGTACTGGGATTACAGGCGTGAGCCACCGCGCCCGGCCATATCACTTTTAATGACCAAGCCTCAGAACACATGCAGCCACTTCCAACACACCCAGTGGTTGAGGTCATCACAGAAGTCCATCCGGGTTCAAGCGGAGGGGACCAAGACCCACCTTTTGAGTGCTTCAACCTCACCAGGAATCCAGGATCCTTCCACCTTTCTGCTCTGTGGACTTTGCTCTGTGTCCCGTGGTTACAAAATGGCTGTTGCCAATTCGACATTTTAGGCAGACACAGCAATGTCCGGCAGAAGAAGAGAGAACTGCCATGATCTCGTATCTCTCGTTTGTCTCCAGTATTTTTACTGAAATACAAAATAGAGGCTGGGCGCGGTGGCTCACACCTGTAATCCCAGCACTTTGGGAGGTCAAGGCGGGTGGATCACTTGAGTTCAGGAGTTCAAGACCAGCCTGGCCAACGTAGTGAAACCCCATCTCTACTAAAAATACAAAAATTAGCCGGATGTGGTGGCACATGCCTGCAGTCTTAGCTACTCGGAAGGCTGAGGCAGGAGAATTACTTGAACCAGGGAGGCAGAGGTTGTAGTGAGATGAGATCAAGCCACTGCACTCCAGCCTGGGCGACAGAGTGAGACTCCATCTCAAAAAAAAAAAAAAAAAGTGCGTAGATCATAAGTGCACAGAGCAATGCATTTCCAAAGGTGAGCATGTCCATGTAGCCAACACCCAGATGAACATGACCAGAGGAGAAGCACCCAGAAACCCCTCTGCTCCCCCTCAGCCACTACCTTTGCCACGATGGCCGAATCTTGGTGGTCTATGCTTTTGATAGAAATGGAATGCTACACACGTGTGCTTGTGTGCCTAGCTTTTCTTGCTGGTGTGCCTACCTGCTTTTCTTGCCCGCACTACATTACGAGCTTACTCATAAAAACACTATGCAGTGGAGTATAGCTGCAGGTAGCTCTTTTTCATTGCTATATAACGTTTCATTGTGAGATAGAATGATTTATTTAACCATTCTCCTGTTGATAGACATCTGGGTTGTTTGGCAATTACGATGAGTGCTGTGGTTAATGTCCTCCTAGTGGGTGTCTTATTTTAGACATATAAACGCACTGGCTGTATCACAAGGAATGAAATTGCAGGGTCAAAGAGTAGGCAAAGTTCAGATGTAGTAGGAACTTCCTAACTGTTTCCAAAGTGGTTGACAATGTCCCTGGCTCCAAGCTTGGAAGCCCAGCCCCCGATGCTGGGACACTCACGCTGTGCCCAGTCTCCTGCCCCAGGGTCAGTGAACCACCCCCACCTGCTGCTCTCTGCCTTCTGTGGCCCTGAGATGGCAATTCCAAGATGGGCTGTCAATACCAAACCTTGTCACCTCCCAAGACAACAGGGCTGTCAATGACATCTCAACAACGGAATTTCTAACTTGCAGGTTTTAAAACGGGGTTAGCTTTTAGGACCATAAAAATGTGCTTATTGCAGAATATTGGAAAAACTTACAAGTTTAAAGAAGAAAATAAAAATAAAGATCTGTCCCCTCATTCTGGTCCAACAACCTCCACTTGTAACCACTCAAGGGGTTCACCTTGCCTGCTGCCTAGACAGAGCCAATTCATCAACATGGGGGAACTGCAATAGAGAAAGAGTAATTCATGCAGAACCAGCTGTGCAGGAGACCAGAGTTTTACTATTACTCAAATCAGTCTCCCCAGGCCATTCAGGGAGCAGAGCTTTTAAGGATAACTTTGTGAGTGGGGAGAAGCCAGTAAGCCAGGAGTGCTGATTGGTCAGGGATGAAATCATAGGGAGTCAAAGCTGTCTTCTTGAGCTGAGTCAGTTCCTGGGTGGGGGCCACAAGATCAGAGGAGCCAGTTTATCAATCTGGGTGGTGCCAGCTGATGCATCAAGTGCAGGGTCTGCAAAATATCTCAAGCCCTGATCTTAGGAGCAGCTTAGGGAGGGTCAGAATCTTGTAGCCTCCAGCTGCATGACTCCTAAACCATAATTTCTAAGCCTGTGCCTAATGTGAGTCCTATAAAGGCAATCTAGTCCCCAGGCAAGAAGGAGGCTGCTTTAGGAAAGGGTTGTTATGTTGTCTTTGTTTAAACTATAAACTAAGTTTCTCCCAAAGTTAGTTCAGCCTAAGCCCAGGAATGAACAAGGACAGCTTGGAGGTTAGAAGCAAGATGGAGTTTGTTTAGTTAGATCTCTTTCACTGTCTCAGTCATAATTCCGCAAAGGCGGTTTCACAGTGACATTTTAGTGTATTTCCTTCCCATCTTTTTTCTCCTCGCATATATAGACACATGATTGCAGCTAACTTGTATAACATATGATATTCCAGGCACTACTTTTTTAAATCCATTCAATTTATATCAACTCATTTATTTTTTCATAACACTCCATTCAAATGACTACTATCATTATTATTGTTATTAATTTTTTTTGAGACAGGGTCTTGCTGCTACCCAGGCTTGAGTGCAGTGGCGAGATCTCGGCTCACTGCAACCTCCACCTCCTGGTTCAAACGATTCTTCTGCCTCAGCTTCCCAAGTAGCTGGGATTACAGGCATGTGCCACCGCACCCGGCTAATTTTTGTACTTGTAGTAGAGATTGGGTTTCACCATGTTGGTCTGGCTGGTCTTGAACTCCTGGCCTCAAGTGATCATCCACCTTGGCCTCCCAAAGTACTGGGATTATAGGTGTGAGCCACTGTGCCTGGCCCAAATGGCTACTGTTATTATCCTCACTTTACAGATGAGGAAAAAGAGGCTCAGAGAGGTGAGGTGACTTGCCTAAGGTCACACAGCTCTAGAGCAATGATTTTGCTTTTAACGACTGCACTGTACGTCTCCCCAGTCTTGTTCTTATTCACCTGGAATCAGGAGGATGGAGAACAGCGTTGATCATGGGTTTGGGAGTCACAGCTTTAGAGCCTGGGAGGACCCCAGCTTCCTGGATCCCTAGGGTCAGGCTCCGAAGGGTGCTTCCTGCTCTCTGTTCACACGTCTGACTCTGGGGGCCTAGCCCCAGGACACTGATCATGGGGAACCACCTGACCTCCTCACCACCCCCAGCCCTGTCCCAGCGCCCCAGCAAGAAAGGAGTCAGGTTGGGCGTTCACCTGTCCACAGCCACGTGCCTTCCAGCTCAGCGGCTGAAGATAAAAATCTATTAGCTGCCAAGAGGATTGCTGGGAAAAGCCAAGCCGTGATTCATAGGGTAATAAATAGAAAGACAGTCCCGGCCCCAGGGCTGCATCTTCCTTGCATGCTGATCCCGCATCTGTGGCACTTCCCAGCCACCCCAGGGGGACGCTGGCACCCGAGGTAGGCTGTGGCAGGCTCACTCCTGTGCAGCAAGAGCTGGCCTCCTGGAAACCAGGGGGAGTCTCCAGAGCATGTACAGGAGACCTGCCCCGCCCAGCACACACGCTCCTTCACTCCCAGGTCAGCATCCTGGGGCCTCCGTGTCCTTGTCTGGACAATGGGTGTAAAGAAGCCACATTTCATCACAACGAAGCCAGCACTGATGTCAGCTGCACCATGTTTTGTCCTGTTATGGTCTTAATGTTGGTGTCCCCAACATATGTTGAAATCCCAACTCCTAAGTTGATGGGTTTAGGAGATGGCGCCTTTGTGGGGGTGATTCAGTCACGAGGGTGGAGGCTTCATGAGTGGGATTAGTGCCGTCATAACAGAGGCTCTCACGAGACCCCCGTCCCTTTCACTGCGTGAGGACACAGTGGGAAGACGGCCATCCATAAGCCGGAAAACGAGCCCTTCCCGGACACCCAATCTGCCTTGATCTTGGACTTCCCATCCTCCAAAACTGCGACAAATAAATTTCTACTGTTCATAAGCCACCCAATCTATGGTATTTTGTTGTAGCGATCTCCAGGACGTCCCTAGGAGTTGGCGCTGCCAACTGGTGTTTAAAAGAATTAAGACAGAAGCGAAGGATGAGGAAGAGCCAGCCAAGCAGACATCTGGGGGGAAGGCGTGCCAGGCTGGGGGGACAGCAAGGGCAAAGTCCTGAGGCAGAAACAAGTCAGTGGGTCCGAAGAACAGAGGGAAAGCTATTGGGAACGGAGCAGAGGGGATAGAAGAGAGGTCCGCGATAAGGTGGAGGGGTGGGTGGGGCCTTGAAAGTCATGGTAATGCATGCAGATTTCTTCTAGAAGCAACGAGAGCCTCTGGAAATTGAAGGCAAGGCTGCGCATTGTCTGATGGATGATGGCAAGTGTTGCTTTGACTGTCCTCTGGGGATCTGACTGCAGGAGGCAAGGGCAGCACCAACTCCTAGGGGCGTCCTGGAGGTCGCTGTCATCACGCTGGGCCTGTGGTGAGTGCTCAGCCCATGATGGTCAGGGTAGATATTGCTGTGATATCATTGTTGCCAACAGGCCCTTTCCATACGCCAGCAGAGGCTCATCCCGAATCTCATCCCCCAAAGCTCTGAATCCGGGAAAAGTAAGATACTTTAATTCCTCCAAGTAAGGGGGCCCAGGTCCGAGACCCAAAGAAGACTCTGGGACCTCAGGGGAGGAGGGGGTCAGCTGGGACCGCCCTCCTCTAACACCCCTTCCCACACCTTGGAATGCACCTCAGGCCCAGAAGGACTAACTGAGTTGACATCCCCAATTCACCCCAGGCCTTCTCTCAACGCCCTAGAAAAGCTACCCATCTGTCTGCCAAAATCTCTGCATCTCCCCAGCCAGGCAACTCCCAACCCATTTACCAACTGGAAAGGATCCTTGGCCCCCAGCTACTGTTCCCTGCTCAGAACTCTCAGTGAATCTTGGCTGCAACTGCCACCTACTTGACGTCTGTGAGTGAATATTCCATGTCGCCCCCACTGAGTTTCCCCAGGTCAGAGACTGCTGAAACTTGCAGGGAACTCTGAGATGGCCAAGCTCAGGGTTGGCGAATGCATAGCACTTTCCCTGCCTACACCTAGGCAGACATCAGAAATCAATCCCAGCTCTCTCTCCCATTGAGCTTGAGCATTGCCTGAGAATCCTCAGCCTAGACCTTCGTGCAATCTAGGAATTGGCACAGGATTAAAGCTCCTGGCTGTGCCCAGTCTAGCACAAAGCCCTCATTTCGTAAGTGGGGAAACTGACGCCCAGTAACAGGAAGGGACTAAAATTCAGGCCCCTTGACTTCCAGCCAACAGTCTCTTTCCTCGAGGGCAAAGGGACATCTATCATTTATGTTCTCCCTGCGGGATGTGGTGAAGAGGTAGTGTACAACAGAGATTTGTTCAACGAATAACAAGAATGAAACAAACAAAAAACAAGGAAAGAAAGAAGAGAGTTTTAGATGCAATAGGTAAAAACTGGCTCGGGTGTGAGAAAGAAACCCATGACATCGTGTTGCTAGACGTTTAGAAAAGTTGCTAAGGGAAATTTTTAGAGTGTCTTTCCTTGCAGAACTTTAAAAATAGTCCTGAAAAAAAAAAAAAAGTAGTCCTGATTAAGTGCCCATCTGCCTGGGAGCCTCCTGCGGAATGCTGGGTGTGTTATTCACTCATAGTTGACAAGTGTTTGTTGAACATCAACTATATGCTGAGCATAAATCAGTCATTGAATTAAAAAGCAAAAATAACAGCTAGAATCTGTATCTCTCTGAGTTAGAGATCTTTGGCTGCAAGCAACAGAAACCAAGTCCAAAACTCAAGCACAAAGGGGGTTTGGGGAAGGAAAGAGGATGACTCACAAAAATGACAGAACAGCTCAACTCGGCTTGCCTGGGCACTGCCTGTGGCATGAATCATCTCCCTGCTATTTCTTCATATTTTCCCAGATTCAAAATCTGGGTAAGAGAGGCTGTTGGCCTCACTTGGGTCAACTCTTGATCAGGAGAAGGTGGAGCTCCTTGATTGGCAGCTGTTTGTTTTAGCCCAGGTTACCTGGAGCACAGAGGCTGAGGCAGGGTTTCCTGGCTAATGCTATTCTGATGGGGTGCAAGCTTAGGACGGCAAGAGTGAGAGCAAAGGGACAAACAAGGTGACAGGCCTCTGAGATGGTCATGGCATCACATCAAGCACAGCTGGACAATGGGTCACATGAGACTGTGCTAGCTTCCATCCACCTCCTATGTCTCATGGGTCAGAGCTCTGGGAAAGCCAGAGCCAACATTCCACAGCACAGAGCTTCATCTGCTCCAGAAGGGAGAGGGAAACAGCACCTCCATGGGCTGGGTCAAACCAAGCCTGGGAACTAAATGACTGCACGGCTCCTTCTTGGTGGGTGTATTAGTTATCCACTGCCACGTAACAAAATATCCTAAAACCAACCATAAATATATGTGATCTCACACAGTTTCTGTGGGTCAGAGATTGGACAGCAGCTTAGCTGGGTGGCTCTGTTCTAGGGTCTCTCACGAGGGTACAATCAGGGTATCAGCTGGGGCTGCAGTCATCTCAAGGCTTTATTGAGGCAGAGACACCCATTTCCAAGATGGCGCACACATGTGGCTGCTGGTAGGTGTATTCATCAGCTCGGGCTGCTGTCACAAAAGACCACAGGCTGTGTGGCTTCAACAATAGACATTTATTTTCTCACAGTTCTGGAGGCTGAAAACTCCAAGATCAAGGGTTAGCAGGTTTGGTTTTCCCTTCTGGGGCCACGAATGTGTTCTGGAGCTAGCTCGTGATGATCTGGAAGTCCCCAAGCACATGGTGGAGGCACTTAATGTCACTGAGCTGTAGACTTTCAGATGGTTAAGATGGAGAATTTTATATCATGTATATTTTCACACACACACACACACACACACACACAATCTGCGTCAGGGGTTTGGGGATCATGTCTCAGCTCTGCTACTAAATGAGTTTGTCTTTGAGAAAGTGACGTTCTCTCCCTGGCCTTGGTTTCTCTCCTCCCACTCTCCACTCTTCTGATGGGCCTCCCATTGGCCAAACCCAACCAGGAGGCAGAGAACAACGGGATCAGGGTCAGTCCCTGGGGGTCACAGATCTGGCGGACAAGATTGGAGAGTGGCTTGGACAAGCAAGCTTACGGGGGAACCACCATGTTACCCTAGAAATAACAGGCCAAGAAGAGAAGCGACATCTTCTGGTGTTTGATTTGCTTGCCTCTGGCTAAGTGCCTGTCTCCTTAGCCCCTAGCTCCCTCCTTGCCCAGAGAGAGGCTTCCTGCAAAGTGCTGAGCCAGCGCCACCCCGCCAGATGCCAACAGGAATTTCTTAAGCATGTGTGCCATGCCAGCTCCGTTCTCAGCACCACACCCACTGCCAGCGCCTACAGTCCTTGTCTTGGCTTCTGGCTGTGCAGGGAAGGGTCCCAGCACTGCCTGTTCCCCCCAGGGAGGCTCCAGCCCATCTCGGTTAAACCTCATCTTACCAACCTTTGGGTCTTAAGGCTCTTCACTTGGGATCCAGCACAAGTCAGTCAGTAATTCATTCAACAAATCTTCACAGTGCAAAGTGCCCAAGATATAGGGGTGTTGGGCAGAAGGGAGGTTCCAGCCTTTGAGGAGCTCCCAGTTCTGCAAGCAGGACAGAGAAGCAAATGCCCCATCCCAGGCAGAGCAACAATATTTAAAAATAAATAATTAGCATTGGGTGCTCACAGTGGCTCACAATTGTAATCTTAGCACTTTGGGAGGCCAAGGCAGGAGAGCGTGAGGCCAGAAGTTTGAGACCAGCCTGGGTAACATAGCAAAGCCCTGTCTCTACTAAAACAAACAAACACACAAGCTCAGCTGGGCATGGTGGTGCATGCCTGTGGTCCCAGCTACTCGGGGGCCTGAGGTAGGAGGCTCACTTGAGCCCAGGAGGTCAAGGCTGCAGTGAGCCAAGATCGTGCCACTCCACTCCAGGCCGGGCGGCAGAGCAAGACCCTATCTCTAACAATAAAAATAAAAAATAATAGTTCAAGTTGAGGCTCCCTGAGTGCCTGTTGTACACCAGGCTCCTTACCTGTATCAGCCCCCTTCATTCTGGGGATGGTACAGTTGTCACACCCACTGCTCTGGTCTGAATGTTTGGGGTGCAGCAAAAATGGACATGTTGGAGCCTAGCACCCAACATGATATTAATATTAGTAGTATCAAGAGGGGCCTTTGGGGGAATGATTAAATCATCAGTGCTCTGCCCTCACAAATGGGATCAGGGCTCTTACAAAAGAGGTTGAAGGGCCAGGCGTGGTGGCAGGTGCCTATAAGCCCAGCTACTTGGGAGGCTAAGGCAGGAGAATCATTTGAACCTTTGGGGGCAGAGTTTGCAGTGAGCCAAGATCATGCCACTGCACTCTAGCCTGGGCAAAAAGAGCTAAATTCCATCTCAAAAAAAAAAAAGAGGATGGAAAGAGAGCCCTAGTCTCCTTGCCCTTCTGCCTTCCACCATGTGAGGACACAGGAAGTGCCATCTATGAAGCAAAGAGTGGCCCTCACCAGACACAGAACCTGCTGGCAACTGGAACTTGGCCTCGCCAGCCTCCAGAACTGTGAGGAATACATTTCTATTATTTCTAAATTACCCAGCCTAAGATACTTTGTGATCGAAGCCAGAATGGACCAACACACTCACTTTACAGATGAAGAGACTGAGGCACAGAGAGGATAAGTAACCTGCTCAACGCCATATCGCCAAGCAATGGCAGTGCCAGGGTTCCAACTCAGGACCTGGGCTCCCGACCTGTGCTCGCCAGCACGATCTGGTGCTGCCGTGGTGATTCCAGCGATGGTGGAAACCACAAGAGGAGAAGACCCATGCCCGACGGATGGGCAAAAATTAGAGGCCAACACCATCAAGAGCTGGCGGCACTGCAGAGAACCGGGGGTTCTTGCTGAACCTGCTCTGCCATTTTGGACATCCGTGCAATATTAGGTACTAAAACTGAAGATCATCCTATCCCGTGAGCCAGCAATCCCACTCCTTGCCATATATTCCCCAGAGAAATGAAATCATATGCCCACATCAAGATGAATTCTCATGGCCGCTTTATCCACAGCAGCCAGGAACTGGAAAAAGAATAAAAAGACCAACAACCCACGGATGTCCGTCCACAGGTGAAAAGATGAACAAATCACAGGACAGCCATAAGACGGAGCCTCGGCAATTAAAGGAAACACAGGACTGATACACACACGTGTGTGGATCTCATGTGAACAAAAAGCCAGACGTGGCACAGTGGCTCAAGCCTGTAAGCCCAGCACTTTGAGAGGCTGAGGTAGGCCAGCACTTTGAGAGGCTGAGATAGGACGATCGCTTAAGCCCAGGAGTTTGAGACCAGCCCGGACGACACAGCAAGATCCCATCTCTACAAAAAATACAAAAATTAGCCAGGCGTCATGGCACAGGCCTGTGGTCCCAGCTATTTGGGAGGCCGAGGCAGTAGGATGGCTTAAGCCCAGGAGTTCGAGACTGCAGTGAGCTGTGATTGTGCCACTGCACTCCAGCCTGGGCAACAGAGTGAGACCCTGTATCTAAAACAAAATAAAGTAATAAAAAGAAGAATGCACCATTTGATTCCTTTTTTTTTTTTTTGAGATGGAGTCTCACTTTGTTGCCCAGCCTGGAGTGCAGTGGCATGATCTCAGCTCACTGCAACCTCCACGACCTCCTTCAAGTGATTCTCCTGCTTCAGCCTCCTGAGTAGCTGGGATTACAGGCATGTGTCACCACATCCAGCTAATTTTTGTATTTTTAGTAGAGACGGGGTTTCACCATGTTGGCCAGGCTGGTCTCGAACTCTTGACCTCAGGTGATCCACCTGCATTGGCCTCCCAAAGTGCTAGGATTACAGGCGTGAGCCACCGTGCCCGGCCTGATTCCAATTTTTTATTCCTAGAAGAGGCAAAACTAGTCCGTAGTGTTAGGGGTGCACGCTTGGGTGGAAAACCTCTAAGGAGAGGCAGGGAAGGGGCTACCACAAGGGGCAGGGGCATGGTTGGCCCTTGGGGAGGAGGGGAAGGGTAGCTGGGAAGGGGCACATAGGTGGGGGGTACAGGGAGGATCTCAAGGGGGCCATGTTCTACTTCTTGCCCTGGGCGCTGGGAATGGGGGCTAGCTTCATGCATATGCTTTCCACTGACACTGGTGCACTTTGCTCTGTGTGCTCTATTTTAGAAGCAGAAACCCAGGGGCTTTGGCCCTTGGCATTCATTAGGCAATTGGCCTTTTTTTTTTTTTTTTTTTTTTTTTTTTTGAGAGAGTGTCTCACTCTGTCACCCAGGCTGGAGTGCAGTGGCGCAATCTCAGCTCACTGCAACCTCCATCTCCTGGGTTCAAGCAATTCTCCTGCCTCAACCTCTCAAGTAGCTAGGATTTCAGGCATCTGCCACCACACCTGGCTAATTTTTGTATTTTTGGTAGAGATGGGGTTTCGCCATGTTGGCCAGGCTGGTCTTGAACTTCTGGCCTCAAGCAATCCACCTGCCTCAGCCTCCCAAAGTGCTGGGATTATAGGTGTGAGCCACTGCGCCCAGCTATGGAACTTTTTAATTGAGTCCTTACTATGTGCAGGTGCTGAGGCTAAGGTATTAGGGACACAGGGAGAGCAAAAAAGATATGACCTCCACCCCCAAGGGGCTCATGGACAAGCAGGACAGATGGACGTTAAACAGATAAACACACGATTGCAGATTGCAGATTGCTTCACGACAGCTGCTCCAAGTCAATGAGGGGGCTTTGGAACGGGCCGCACATCCTCCTTACAGGGAGATCTGTTTGAATGGGTCAAAGAGAAATAGTGGCCAATGCTTCTCTCTCCTCCCCCACGATTGTATATTCTATATACTTTTCTTAATTCCATTCTTATCAGCAGCTCTGTGAGGAAGATATTATCTCTATTCCCATTTTACAGATGGAACTGAAGCAGAGAAAGCTCATGTCGCTTGTCCAAAATTACCCAGTTCAAGTGGCAGAGCTGGGATTTGAACCCAGGTGGTCCAGCTCCAAAAGCCCTAAGCCTGACTCTCGTCTGCCCCAGAGGGAGTGGCCTGGGGAGGCTGAAATGAATAGGATGCACAAGGCCAGTGTCATGGACTGGACGTGACCCCCAAGACGTCTAGTTGAAATCCCAGCCCCCACACGAGTGTTATTAGGATGGAGGCTTTGGGGAAGTGATTGGGTTAAAGTCATGAGGGCGGAGCCCCAGGGATGGGCTTAGTGTCCTTATAAGATCCAGCACCTCCACTCTCTCTAGGGGCACGCACTGGTGAAAGGTGGGGGGAGCACACAGGGAAAGGTGCCATCTGCAAGCCGGGAAGCGGGCCCTCACCAGAATCCAGCGCTATTGGTACCCTGATCTCACACTTCGAGCCTCCAGAACCGTGAGAAATAAACGTCTGTTGTTTGAGCCTCCCAGCTGATGGTATTTTACCATAGCAGCCCAAGCTAAGACAGCCAGGAAAGCAGGGACTAGCAGGGAACAGCACTGCCCTGGAGGGACCAGCATGTACTAAGGCCCAAGCTACAAGCAGCGCGGTCGGGGAGGGAAGGGGCTAAAGACTGAGCACAGTGCGGGATGTGGGGCTGGGGGGGAGGGGGCGGCAGACAGGGGTCCCCACCCAGCCCCAGGGGGCCAAATGCGGAGCTTTGAAGCTGCCCTTGATCCTAGCCCCACTGCAAGTCAGGTGTCATGAGAGTTCCTTGGCCGCTGCCGGCATGAAATGGAGTCACATGTAGTTGATTCTCACCTGCATGGAATTCTTTCCCCTTCTCCTTTAAGTCCTAAGGAACAGGCTTCAAACCACAGTGTCGTGAAAAACCTAATTGCAATCGTGCTAGCCTACGAGGCCCCCAAACCTCCTGCTTCCTAGAACATCTGTGGGTGCACACAGAGCCCTTCCTGCAACTTGCCTTGGGCGCTTCCCTAGTCTCCAGGGCCTCCGGAGGGGCCCCGCCTCCCAGAATCGGGGTGTCTACCTCGCCCACCCCAGCCGCCCGCCTGTGGAGGGAGCAGCAGCTTCACGTTCACACCCCAAACTCCACAACCCCTAATTAGACACAGGCACCGCGCGAGCGGAGATGGTGGGTGAGGTTCCTGTTTAGTGAAAGTGTCATTTCATTTCTCTCCCTGCTTTTGAAACTCGCTGCTGGTAACACAGATCGGAAAAAAGAGAACGCCCACAGAAACCCGAGCGCGGGGGCAGGGTGGGCGCGAAGCAGCGAGTACACACACACACACACACGCCGCGTGCTCACGTGGCTGGGCTCCCCACGCAGACACACACCGCTCCCCTGCCTGGGCGGAGAGCCGGGGCCCAGGAGCCAGACATCCCGGATTCAAATCCTGCCTCATGCAAGGGGATCGGCCACTCTCGGCCTGCAGTTCCCCAACTGTAAAGTAAGGAGGACTATTTAGAATGCCCCTCCCTCCATCTCTTCTACCTGGCTCTGTGTGCCCTGGGGCTGACCCACATAGGCTGCGTCAACAGACTCCGACCTGCCGGCCTCTGGCTGAGGTTGACCAATGGGAATCACCGGCAGCAGATGGAGGGCAGACAGGAGGAAGTAGGGGCACTCATCCCCCAGCTCTTGCCCACCAGGGCTGAGGTTTGGGAGTGGCTGTGTCCCTCTCCTGACATCACAGCTCCTTTGGGCAGCGCTTTTTTATTTTTCTTTTTGAGGCAGGGTGTCACTCTGTAGCCCAGGCTGGAGAGCAGTGGTGCCATCATAGCTCACTGCAGCCTCAACCTCCCAGGTTCAAGCAGCCTTCTCACCTCAGCCTCCCCAGTAGCTGGGACCACAGGTGCACCCCACCACACTTGGCTAATTTTTTGATTTTTTTGTAGAAACGGTCTCTCGATATGTTGCCCAGGCTTGTCTCGAACTCCTGGGCTCAAGCGATCCTCCCACCTTGGCCTCCCAAAAGTGCTGGGATTACAGGCGTGAGCCACTGTGCCTGGCCTAGCCTGTTCTTGCAACTGCCTGTATCAGTCTTCTGTTGCTGCTGTAACAAATGGCCACAGACACAGTGGCTTCAGGACACACATTTATCATCTCCCAGCTCTGGAGGGCAGAAGCCCTACCTGGGTCTCACTGGGTTAACATCAAGGCATCAGCAGGTGTGCTCCCTCTGGAAGCTCTAGGGAAGAACCCGTTCCTTGCCTTTTCTGGCTTCTGGGGGACACCTGCCCTCCTTGGATTATAGTCCCTTCCTCTGACTTCAAGGCTGGCAGTGTAGCATCTTCCAATCTCTCTGACTCTGACCTCCTCCTTCCACTATTAAGGACCCCGGTGATGACACTGAGCCTACCTAGGTAATCCAGGATAATCTCATCTCAGGGCCAGCTGATTAGCAATCTCAATCCATCTGCCTCCCTATTTCCCCTTGCCATGTAACCTGACATAGTTGCAGGTTCCAGAAATTAGGATGTGGACATCTTTGCAGACCATTATCCTGCTTCCCACCTGACCCTCACTGGTTCTAGGCTCTACCCACTCTCCTGCTCCTTCAGGATTAGGACTACTAAGGGGGTCCCATGGTGCCACCCCCTGGGTGCCACACACCCCCCTACTGTTTCCATAAATCCCACCCACCCCCCTATGATCATCCCTTCATTTCATCACCTCAATGGCCCCCATTTGAGCTGTCACCTGCAGGGACCTAATTAGTGCAGATAGTGAGATACTTGCCTTTTCCAGCTGAGGAATAAAGGACACATCACACATACCTGTCAGCCCCTCAGGCTGGTGCCTGGCACACGGCAAATGCTCAGCCACCTTTACAATCATAGTGTTTTATTTCTCCCACTAGATGCAGGCCCCCTTGTAAGTGGGAACTACGTACTGTTCTCTCATTTTTACTAGCCTTTGGCCTAGCTGCTGACAAAGAATTTCCAATCAATTATTCATTCAACAAACATTTATCGAGCCCCAGCTAGACTCTGAGAGACAGAAATGAGATGATCTGACACCAACAACAAACAAACTTGCCCTCAGGAAGCTTCAAATCTAGTGAGGGAGACAACAGTTATACCAGTCATCATATAAACACACAATTACAAGATCACATCTCCTCCCAGATTCTCATGGAGGGCCTCCTCTGGACCAGCCAAGGCACTGGGCTTATCAGGAGTACAGAAGTGAGGGAGGTATAATCCCTGCCCTCAAGATGTTGATAATCCCGTAAGGAAACAATTGGTGAAACAATCCTATAAGGAAACAATAAGTCCTACGCAGCCAGGGCAATAGCAGCCAGCACTAGGCAGTATCCACGGGTTTGTGCAGGCAAGCCTCACTTCAGCGTAGGCAGTGGAGAGTGAACTCAGCAGGCCTGGGTTGTCCAAACCCTGCACATTCCAAAGAAAAGAATGGACCTTGATCAGCTCTGGACACAACCTTCACACCCTTGGAATATCATGCTTGATATGAGTGTCTTTGTATCTGGGCCAGGGGCCACACCACGTGGTTGATGCTAACAACCTGATTATATTGAATGCCTGTTTTCATTTGCCTGGGGCCCTGAGCCACACAGAATATTTGACCACTGCAGGGGCTGTAGAGTGAGTAACTGAGGTCAGCTACGTGGACGCTCCATGCCTATGTGCCTGACCCCCAATAAAAACCCTGGACACTGAGGCTCAGGCAAGCTTCTCTGGTTGGCAATTCTTTGTGTGTGTCATCACACAGTTTCTGGAAGAGATAAGTGCTGTTCATGCAACTCTGCTGGGAGAAGATAGCTGGGAGCTTGTGCCTGGCTTCTCCTAGCCTCTGCCCTGCACACCTTTTCCCTGTGCTGATTCCTGTCTGTGTCCTTTTGCTGTAATAAACCATAGCTACAAGTATGACAGCTTTCTGAGTTCTGTGAGTCCTTCCAGCAAGTCCCTGAACCTGAGGGTGGCCTGGGGGACCCGTGACACAGACCCTATAAGGCCCCTATATATAGTTTTTGAGACAAGGTCTCACTCTGTCACCCAGGCTGGAGTGCTGCAGTACAATCACAGCTCACTGAAGCCTCAACCTCCTGGGCTTAGGTGATTCTCTCACCTCAGCCTCCCAAGTAGCTGGGACTACAGGTGCATGCCCCACATCTGGCTAATTTTTGTATTTTTTTGTAGAAACGGGGTTTCGCCATGTTGCCCAAGCTGGTCTCAAACTCCTAGGCTAAAGCAATCAACCCACCTTGGCCTCCCAAAGCGCTGGGATTACAGGCATGAGCCACCATGCCCAGTCCCCTATAAGACCCCTATTTTACAATCAGGGAAATCAAGGCTGGGAGCGGTGGCTCATGCTTGTAATCCCAGCACTTTGGGAGGCCGAGATGGGGGATCACGAGGTCAGGAGTTTGAGACCAGCCTGACCAACACAGTGAAACCCCATCTTTACTAAAAATACAAAAATCAGCTGGGCATGGTGGCAGGCACCTGTAGTCCCAGCTACTCTGGCGGCTGAGGCAGGAGAATCACTTGAACCCAGGAGTTAGAGGTTGCAGTGAGCCAAGATCGTGCCATTGTACTCCAGCCTGGGTGACAGAGCGAGACTCCATCTCAAAAAAAACAAAAATGAAAACAAACAAACAAACAAAAAATCTGGGAAATCAAAGCCAAATGGTTTAAATGATGGCCCCACAGTCACATAGGAAGCAGCAGAGCTGGGGTTTGAATTCAGGTAGCCAGGCTTGCAGTCTGGCCTTGCCATGCCACTGGGTGCTAACAGACTGTGGTCAGAAAGAAGGAGGGTCCAGTCTGCCTGAGGCATTAGGAGCCACTGGGCAGGGGTGGGAGGATTAATTTGCATAGGACCCTAAAAATCAATAGTTACACCTTTTTTTCCTAATCATAGGTGAAATAGGTATTCTTTATTGAAAAAAAGCAAGCAATAAAGAAGTTGTGTTCGGCACAAAATGGACCCCTCTCTTAATTTGAATTCCAAAGACAACTGCCACCAACAGCCTGGAGTGTGTCCTTCAGTACCTTTCTCTACACACAAACACGTACCTGAGCTAAAGCACTATATTACTTCCTATTACTGATGTAACAAGTGATCATAAACATAGCAGCTTAAACAACACCAGTATATTCTCTTATTGTCTGGAGGTCAGAAGTCCGAGATCGATTTCGTTGAGCTAAGTAAGACATCAGCAGGACCAGTTCCTTCTGGAGGAGAAGCATTTCTTTGTGTTTTGTGGCTTCTGGAGGCACCTGCATTCCTGCTCTCGTGAGCCTGTCCTCGCATCCCTACAACCTCTTGCTTACAGAGGTCACAGCTTCTGCCTTCTGCTTTCTCCTATAGTCAAATCTCCCTCTTACAAGGACAATTATGACTATGTTTAGGACCCAGGATTATCTCCCCATCCCAAGATCTGTAACTGAATCCCATCTGTGAAGTTTCTCGTGCCATGTAAGTTTCAGGGATCAGGACATGGATGTCTTTGGGGACAGGATTCTGCCCACCCCATACCCTGCCTGCAGCCCCGCTGCTTGCCTTTCCCACCCCCTTCGTTGGCCTCTGTGTGCCAGCATGAGCGGACCTGCCTCATCCTTTCCACTGGATGAGCCCTTACACAGCAGCTGCCTATTAAAGGCAGGGCCAGCTGTGTTCACAGGGAAATGGGTCAGAGTTCTGACTCCCCTGGGAGTTGAGAGGAAGGAGCTGGCTGGTACCTGCAGTCCAGGAGACACTGAGAAAGAGCTCTGGAAAGGACTGAGCCTGCCTATGGCCAAAACCTCCCCTGGAGGCACTTCCAAGTTTCCCAGGTTCCCCAAGCCAGGGATGGCTGGTGCAATGCATGAATTTACACCAAAGCTGGGACTTGGGGACAAAGGTGGCATAAAAGTGGAGGCCAGAATGCACTGGGAAAAAGCACCCTTATTTTGAGGTCATAGCCATGTACAGACCAGCGGGTGTCCAAAGGGACCTGCTTAAAACTTAATAGCTTCCTTAACCTTTACACTTACATTTCCACACTCATCCTCATGCTGCGTGCACAGGTTATGCTTTGACTGCCCCTCTAGCATCCCCCTGCCCATGCACCAGGCCTGTTAATTTATATTCTTGTTACTTGGTTCATTCTCTTATTTGACCTTCCAGGCCCCTGTCTAACAGATGGGTTATTTTATACATCAAAATGGAGGTTCAGAGAGTCAAATTGAGGAAAGAGGTTCAGAGAGGTTAGGCAACTTGCGCAAGGGCACACAGCCAGGAAGTCGCAGATCTGGTTTCGGATACACTGCCTCAGTTCCCTATCAGAGAGCTCTCTGGTGAGGACCAGAGATTAAGCTAGCATCCTAGGGAAGTCCAGATGGGAACTAGTGTCCTCTGTCATTTTTCTGCTATCAGCAGAGGGTCTTGGGCTCTGGGTTTGACACCCATCTGGCTACCTCCAGATTTATCTCCAGCTGGGAGGCAGAGGTGTCCCCACCCGTCCAAGGTCACCAGGGTCATGACTGTCTAGACAAGATGTGAAATGTCCCCTTCCTCTTGGCCCCACGTTTGCCTGTGGCCTGAACTGCCTCCCGCATCTGCTGGTGAAGTCACATCCTTAGAGCCCTGGGGTGGGCACATGAGGTCATCCTGGCAGGCTCGAGCCAGCCCGTGCCTGCCCCCACCCGCCCCTGCAGCTGCCTGGTCCCACCCCGCAGAGGGATCAGGTTTTGGGGAGGGAAGAGGCTAAAACCAGCTCCCAGGATGGGAGACTTGGGAGCTCTGGTCAAACCATCCCTTTTCCTCTCCCATCCCAGACCTGGGGGAGAGACTGGGGTGCCATGAGGGCAGGAGTGACCAACTCCATCCAGGTTTGCCTGGGGCCATCCCAGTCTTAGCACCATGAGTCGTGTGTCCCAGGAACACCCTAGTCTGGAGCTCACGGAGGCAGCTGTGGACCCACCCATACGGGGTTGTGGAGTTTCTCTTTCTTTCCTCCTGGGAAAAGGCCTGTCCACCAGCCTCACACCCTTGCAACCCACTGGTGTTTCTGCAAAGGGTGGAGTGGGGAAAAGCATATGTGTCTGCTCACCTGTGTAGCCTTTTACAAACACTTACACCCCAACCTCAGTTTTGTCTTCTGGAGAATGGCGATAAGGATGCTACCCTCCTGGCAGAGCTGCTGAGAGGCTTAAAGGAGGGAGAGATTGTAAGTGGCCAGCAAGGGAGAGCTTTTATAAAGAACAGCACAGAGGGGAGATGGCAGGCAAAGCAGAGTGAGTGCTGGGGACATTCTGCAAGTGGAGGTGGCCACGGGCAGGGGCGGGTGCTGGTTGTGTGCCTAGAGTGTGCCAGGCCCACATGGGCTGTGTTCTCGGTTCACCCTCAGAGCTACCTAGGAGGGAACCTGTGTAGTTCATGAATGTCATTACCCCCATTTTATGGATAAGGAAACTGAGGCTCTGGGGGCAGCCAGCAAGGGGCAAAGCCCTGCCCCCACCTGGCATCAGCTGTCTTTGCAGATAGGAGCCTGCAGTGCAGGGGAGAGAAGGGACCCGTTTTTCCCGTCTGTTGCCCCGTCGTCACCCAGAGACCCAGAGGTGCTCGATGCTGGCAGCAGGAGCACCTGTGGGGCCCCAGGGCCAGGATGCCCTCCCAGACTCTGCCACCCACACCAGTGACTCCATCTTGGAGGTGGGAGCCTGTTTCCTCCTCTATAAAATGGGGATGAGGCCACTGAAGCAGTTGAAGGGAAGTTTCAGTGACCACCCGTGGCCAGCGCCAAGCCACCCAGGCTGGGGCACCCAGGGACTCCATGTGAGTGGCCAGGGTTGGAATCCTGATGATCCTGGGGACCTAGGGACACCTGCAGGGGACTGCAGCTCCCCCCCGCCTTCCAGCCGGGTGGGGCGTCTCTTTGTGCTCCCCCCATTACGGGCCACGGGCCACATCGTTCTGAGCTGTAACTTCCTGCTTACTCCTTGCTACACGCCTGTCTCCCTCCCTGCTGGGTCGCTGCAGGCAGATGCTTATTTGGGAGCTGGAGTCCAGGCCTTCACCTCCTGGAGCCCTGTCCCCACCTTGGAGCAGTGGGGACAAAGCAGGTGTCACCTCCCACACCATGTCCTGGACGACTCCCTAGACCAGGGATTCTCAAAGTGAGGTCCGAGACTCTTGGAGGGATCCACAGGGTCCTTCTTTTCCTTCCCTACATCTCTGTGAGGTCGGGTTTTCTTCATGTCCTTCAACCAAAACGCCAAGTCACACCAGACCGGATGCAAAAGCAGATTTGGGAATCCAGCTCTCTTCTAAGGGACTGGACATGAAAGAGGTTTGCAAAATTGTGAAACATACGATGCCACTCTCTTCTCACTATTTCGTTATGTTTGGGAAAAAAAATGTTATCTTTCTTAAAATACATTACTCAACATATTAAGGAGCATAAAATTGTTCTTTTAAAATAAATGCATGTTTTGAAATTTTATCATGTTAATCTCTAATGCAGTAAATACTGATAAATAGAACCCACATAAACAAAAGCCCTTTGGAGTCCTCAGTAATTTTTAAGGGTGTTGTAGGGTCTAGGGGCCAAACAGTCTGGGAACTGCTCCCTTAAACAGCAATCTTACTTGATCCTTAAATTAAAATGGCTAACAGCAGCCGGGCACAGTGGCTCATGCCTGTAATTCCAGCACTTTGGGAGGCCAAGGCAGGCGGATGGATCACCTGAGATCAGGAGTTGGAGACCAGCCTGGCCAACATGGTGAAACCCCGTCTCTACTAAAAATACAAAAATTAGCTGGGTGTGGTGATACACACCTGTAATCCAAGCTACTCAGGAGGCTGAGGCAGGAGAATCGCTTGAACCCGGGAGGCAGAGCTTGCAGTGAACCAAGATCGTGCCACTGCACTCCAGCCTGGGTGACAGTGAGAATCCGTCTCCAAAAAACAAAAAAAAAATTAGCAAAGAGTTACTTCACACTTTCTATGCACCTGGCATTTGTCTGAACCTTGTGCATGGACAGTTGTACAGAGACACACACATAGATACTATCTAACAGCACACGAACCCTCTGAGGTGGGTTTCAATTACCCCATTTTACATATGGGGAACTCAGGCTCTAAGCGGCCCCTTAACCACCAGGGGCCACTGCCTCTGGGGAAGCCCCCCCACTGGGACCCTCAAAGTCTGTTTCAGGAGTGGCTGAGATTCCAGGACAAACCACCTGGAATTCTCAAAGTTGGCCCCCACCTTGGAAAATCCCCTGAGGCTCACTGGCCCAGACTACCTTGGGGGACCCCAAACCCTGGCATGTCCTGGTCACTTGCTCCGAAGGAAGCCTGGCCACTGCTCACTCACCCACCTCCCGCCACACCAGGCCTCCGGCTTTTCCATGCTGCTCTTCGGACACCCAAACTGTGCCAGCCTCGGGGCCTTTGCACCTGCTGTTCCCTCCCGCCGGAATGCCTTTCCTCCACTTGGGGCCCGTCATCGTCCCTGGCCTCTCATGTAAAATAGCAGCACCCTCTCCCACTCGTCTTCCCCTCCACCCTTTCGCTGCTATTTCCTGTGTGACACTCAGCACTATGGGACATTGTGTTGTGGATGCACTGGTTCAGGGGTTTAGTGTCTGTCTCCCTGTGGAAATCTAAACCCGGTAAGAGCCCAGGCACAGCAACAGGTCCCAGCATGGTGGACTCAGTGAGTGGATGAACAGGATACGGGGACAGGAGAGTCACGCCTGGCTACAGGGACGCCCATCCACCTCCTCCAGCCTGGCTGACCGGCGCCGTGCTGGCCTGCTGCCCAGACTTGCCAGATCTTTCGATTTTTCAAAAGAAGCTGAACATCCAGATTTTTATGTAAAATCTCCTTTTTTTTTTTTCACTAGCAACTTATTCAAATTAACAAAAAGAAAAAAACAGCTTGGTGAGCCAAACCTTATGTAGATAAACTCAGTTTGGCTAATCAGACTCGCCTTGCCTTCTAAGGGGAGGTGACATTTGAACAAGACTGGAAAGCCTTCAGAGCTAGGCGCAGGCCAAGCAGGGGAGGAGGGGAACGGGGTCGTTCCAGGCCAGCTGGGGCTGGGTTGTGGGGAGCATTAGAGAGGTCCGCACTCCGTGGACAGGCCCGTCACCCTTCCCCTTGGCTTCGGAAGTCTCCCCACCTCCCCCAGACCCCAGGCCCAGCTGGCTGCAAGCCATACACTTGAAGCATATGCGTGGAGTGTTGTGAGAAACGGAACACACAATACATCGCAAATAAGGCTGCTTCTCCGTCTGGCTGGGACACGTCTCCACGCTCCGCCAGATGGTCCCCCGCCGCCTCCCCAGCTGAGGCCGGGGCTTTGTGAGGTTGCATTCTGCGTAGAGGCTCCTCTCCATTCTGCAAGAGGCTGCTGGGAAGCTCTCTCCCCGGGGTGGCCGGGAGGATTTTTCTTGGCCCACAGACAGGAAGGCTGATTCAGCCGGGAACCTTCTTCTGCATTCAGAACCCCCACAGCTCCATCCTCCTCCATCCCCTGCCCACCACGCTCCATCCCCCGCCAGCCCCCATGACCCTGAGCCCCAGTGCGCTGGTGTTTATTGCTAATTGTTTTCAGACAGATGGTGTGGCCAGAGTCTAATTCCCCAGGCTAGGGGGCGGGGGATGCTAGAGGAGAAGGCCGTGACCTTGACCACTTGCATTCTTGAAGAAAATGTTTGGCCCAGCCTGGGAGGCGGGGCGGTGGGCAGTGATGGCTAGGGCTTGCAGAGGGGAAGTTTCAGGGCTTTGAGAAGGGAACAGGGGAGTAGGAGGAGGCTTTGAAATGTGGGAAACAACCCTGCAGCCCCAAGGGCTGACAAAGCTGGCTGGAGAATGGCCCCACCTTCAGGAAGCCCTCTGGGATTGAAGCCTGTGAGGCAGGGATAATTCCTCCTGCAGGGTTGGATTTAGGGATGTGGGGAGTAGGGGATTTGTGGGGAGGGTGGAAGACCTCCCCAAAATTTAATAAGGAGCCTCACTTTTTTTTTTTTTTTTTTGAGACAGAGTCTCGCCCTGTTGCCAGGCTAGAGTGCAGTGGCGCGATCTCGGCTCACTGCAACCTCTGACCCCCCGGTTCAACCAATTCTCCTGCCTCAGCCTACTGAGTAGCTGGGATTGCAGGCACGCACCACCAAGCCCAGCTACTTTTTGTATTGTTTGTAGAGATGGGGTTTCACCATGTCGGCCAGGATGGTCTCGATCTTCTGACCTCGTGATCCGCCCGCATTGGCTTCCCAGAGTGTTGGGATTACAGGCATGAGCCATCGCACCCGGCCAGGAGCCTCACTTTTTAATGTAATTTCAACATGATCTGAAGGCTTACAGAGCCACCAACATTTCATTAGATCCCATGAGTCTGCCAAGCTGAATGAAGACCCCAAATTACAGATGAGAAAAAGAGGCGGCCTGTGAGGTGAGATGGCTTGCCTTAGGTCACACAGTCCACAAAGATCCATCGAGCTCTCACTCTGTGCCTGGTGGGAACACAGCCATGGCAGAGGACAGGACTGACAAAGTCCCTATGTTCAGACTGGATACGTTTGTACAGGTTTGTGAGAGGAGACAGACACAACTACAAAGAAATACGTTCAGAAACGGAAAGGACTAGAAAGAGAAAAAACTAGGGAACAGGGTAGGCAGGGACCTCTGGAGAAGATCAGAGAGGGCTTCTTGGAGGAGGCAAGCTCAAACGTCGAGCCTTGAAGGCAGAGTTGAAACAAGCTGTGTCTACATCTCAAAACAGAGAGAAAGCCAGTGCAACAGCCCTGGGGTATGGACGAGCTTGTTGTGTCCAAGGAGGGGAAGCGTGGCCCTGGAAGCCATGATGGGGTGTATACAGAGCTGAGATTATAAAGCCCCTTCACCAACATCATTGAACACCAAATGCACCCACGACTAGAGAGCCAGCATCAGCATGATACCAAAACAGCGGGTTGCTCAACATCAGGTTATTTCAACTTGCTTTCTTTGTAAGGGTTAAAGCAGAAGGGGTTCTTTAGGCTGGCTCAGGTTGACTGGGCCCTCCTCGATTGGTTGCTGTGAATCTCCAGTCTGTTAGAAAAATTGCCCCCATTTCTTCTATTTCTGCTTATTTTTTTCTTTCTTTTTTGTTTTTAGAGACAGGGTCTCTGTCACCCAGGCTGGGGTGCAGTGGCACAATCATAGCTCACTGCAGCCTCAACCTCCTAGGCTCAAGTGATCCTCCCACCTCAGCCTCCTGAATATCTGGGACTACAGGTGTGCAATGCCTCGCCTGGGTAATTTTTATTTATTTATTTATTTTTGTTTTGTTTTGTAGAGATAAGGTCTCATTATGTTGCCCAGGCTGGTCTCAAACTCCTGACCTCAAGCAATCCTCCTGCCTTGGCCTCCCAAAGTGCTGGGATTACAGACACATAAGCCACTGTGCCCGGCCCAAACTACCCCCATTTCCAAGCTCAGTTTAATTACACGGCACCTGCAGGAGTGGCTCTGTTCTTGGTCTGCTGGGGCCTAGAGCAGGAGCTCAGTCCAAAACAAGGGCCTCACATAAATTTTATTTACCAGCTATGGAGGAAAATAGAGCAAGGAGGGTGGGAGAAATCAGGGGGACTCAGGTGTGACCACAAATAAGAAGGTCAGGGAAGGGCTGCTGGAAAAGCAGAAAACAATCGAGAAAAGACCTGTAGGAGATGAGGAAGTGAGGCAGGCAGGAATGACGGAAGGAAGGAAGAGACTGATATGAGGTCCCTGGAGTAGCCAGATTCATAGAGAATTTCTGTCTCTGTGAATCTGGCTACTCCAGGGACCTCATATCAGTGGAATCTGACTATTTGTCCTTTTAAAACTGGCTTATTCTACTTGATATAATGTCTTCAAGGTTCATCCACATTGTAGCCTGTGTCAGAATGTCCTTCCTTTTTAAGGCTGAGTAATATTCCATTCTTTCTGGAAGGAAGGGCTTTCCAGAAAGAGGGAGCAACTGGTGTGCAAAGGTCCTGGGGAAGGTGTGTGCTTGGTATGTTCAAGGAGGCCAGAGCAGATGAGGCAGAGAGGGAGAGGGAGAGGAGGGGGCACTGAGCCTCGGGACACAGCAGAGGGTGAGGGAGTAGACCCCGCAGGGCATCGTGGGTTGTGGTAAGCACTGGCTTTTCCTCCAGGGACAAGGGAAATTGTTATAGGTGTTTGAGCAGAGGAGTGGCTTGTCTTGACCTAGGTCTAGCAGGATCCCTTTGGCTGCCAAGTGGAAAATCAACTGTGAGAATGAAGGCTGAGAGGCCATCGAGGAGACTACTGCACCTGTCCAAGCCAGAGATGATGCTAGCTGGAGCCAGGGGAGGCAGCGGGCTGGAGAGAAGTGGTCACAGTCATGACAGATTTTTTAAAATTGTAGTAAAATACACATAACATAAAATGTATCATCGTAACCCTTTTCAAGCATTCAGTTCAGTGGCATGAAGGGCCTTCACACTGTTGTGCAGCCGTCATCACCATCTGTCTGCAGAACTTTTTCATCTTCCCCAATTAAAACTATCTCCATGAAACACAGCCCTGGCACTCACCATTCTACTTTCTGTCTCTATGAATCTGGCTACTCCAGGGACCTCATATCAGTGCAAACTGACAGTATTTGTCCTTTTACGACTGGCTTATTCTACTCACTATATTGTCTTCAAGATTCATCCACATCGTAGCCTATGCCAGAATGTCCTTCCTTTTCAAGGCTGAGTAATACTCCATTGTCTGGATAGACCATATTTTGTTTAACCATCATCCATTGACGGACACTCTGGTTGCTTCCACCTTTTGGCCATTGTGAACAGTGCTGCTGTGAACACAGGTGTGCAAATATCTCTACCAGTCCTTGAGGATGGATTTTTAAGGTATGGGCAATAAGATTCGCTTATGGCGCAGATCCAGGAGTGTGAGAAAAAGAGGCGTCAGTGTGGACCGAAGTCAGCTCAGCTCCTGCCCCACCCTGTCTTGATGGGCAAAAGGCCATTCCACCTCTGACATTCTAGGACATTCTTTTGAGACGTTTCATAGCACGGCCTCAGCTCCTGACCCCTCATCTCTGCCATCTCAACCTCTCAGGGACTCAGCTTCCCTTCTCTTCTGCCAAGCCTCCCAGGTCAGCATCTGCCCATCTTCATTTCTCAGACAGGCAGACCATCTCAGTCAGTGCGTGCTAACAGCCTCCTCGTCACTGCTGTCTTCCCACCGCACCTCAGCGGGCTCAGATGAGTGAGACGCGAGGCTCTCGAGTGCTCTAGAACTCAGCTGAATTTCTGCTTTTAGTCCCATTCAGCGGAAACAGGGCCTTGCTTAGTCTTGAGCTTTCCCACGCTTCTTCCACCCTGCCCAGGGATTGAATCTACTTACAGCCCTCCTTGGGCCAAGAGTCCCCACCGATGTCCCTGAAATGCCTATGGTCTCATCTGCCTTTAGGTCTTGGTCTGGTTCCAATGACACTGGGCTCTTTTCTGCTCCCCAAACATACTGAGTGAGTGCCTCCCCCAGGGCCTTTGCACCTACCATTCTGGCCCTTGCCCACTTTCCTCTTCGTTTTGCCACCCCTACTCACCCAGCAGTTTCCAGCTTCAACCTCCCTGACTCGGAAAACTCCTCTATGCCTCAGGCTGAAGCCAGGCTCCCAGTCAACTCCCCCCATGCCTCCCTGGAAACTTTCCTTTCTTGACACTTGTCCCATTAGGAAAGAGAGACAGGAGGGGGCAGTGGTTAACGCACAGACTGAAGTCAGACTGCCTGTGTCCAGATCCTTGCTCTCACTGAAGAGCAGAGTGATCTTGACCAAATCATGGAATCTCTCCCAGCCTCATTCATAAAATGAGGATAATCATGATCCCCATGCACAGGGTTGCGTGGGGATTAAATGAAATAATATACATCAAGTGCCCGGAACAGTGTCCAACGCAAAGTGTGCCATGAATAATTGTTGCTCTGTGGAATTCCTTGCTCACTGGCATCTTCCCTGCCTGGTGGTAACTCAGAGGAGAGAGGGGCTGGGTCTGCCCCGGGTGTGCAGGTATACCTGACATGCTCTCCAGATCTGGACCAGCAGGGTAGATGGATGGACAGATGGATGTTCTAACTCTGAGTCCATGCAGCAACCTCCTCCTCCTTTCCTGGTGCTGGCACTACCTCCATCCAGTCCCCTCCCCGCCCCTCCTGCCACTGGGGGCTCACCTGACCCAGCCCCCACCTCCCCAGCCTCCTGTATCCATTCAAGTGCAATTAAGCCAAACTTTTGATTTAAGATATTTATAAAGGCACTAAGAATGTCCTCTAATATCAGCTTATATATTTTTAATCTGCCGTTAAAGTGATTTAAAACGGAGCTCCGACGGATAGGCGTGATGAAAATTAAAAGTCTCCATCACCTTGTGTCTGGCTGCAGCGCCCCAGCCGACAAGGACACAGTGGGGCGGAGGCCCCCCACCCCGCCGAATTAGGGGGAAACGCAGCCTTGCCTGCTCTTCTCCAGGGCTGGGGCAGCCAGGGAGACGCGGTGTCATTAAGTAGTGAGCGCAAAGGGCGGCAGTGTCTGCAGAAGGAGCCACGCGGCCGCGCTTAATGAACAGTGACATCTGCTCGGCTCTTTAATTAACGAGCCCCCACGCGCTGTGGCAGGACACAGGGACCACGTCCTCTGTGCTTGCAGGAAAGAAAAAAAAAAAAGCCAGGCAGGGAGACGACTGCAAATGTGCAGAATGATTTTTTTCCTGCCTCCTTTTAGAAACTGGAGAATGGAACCCAGCTGCGACTGTTCCCTCTGCAAGGCCATTTCCCGGGACTGGGTTCCTGAGGAGCCTGGTGGGTGAAGGCGCTCTCGCCCCATGCCTGGTGTTCAACCTTTTCTTCACCCTTCTCCCACCCCCGGCCTCTTCACACACGAGTCTGAAATAAATGAAGGCAGCCAGAGTACAGGGGTCTGAGCTTCCCCCAGGCCTGGGATGAAAAGCCATGAATCAGCCCTGTGTTAAATTTCCCCATCATAAATTCACTCATCCACAACTGCATCCCAGCTTCCTCCATGACAACAGGCTGCCACCCACGAAGACACCAAGCGGGGGCTGTGAAAGAGATTCCAGATCTCACACCAAGGATAAGGGCCCAGGACAAGGGCCACTAGTGGTCATCCATGGCTTAACCACTAAGACATTGCATCTTCCCGTTTCCACGCTGGAGGCAGACTTTACAGAGAGCCAGGCTGCAGTGGGGCAATTTTGACCTGAAGACCAGAGGCCCGAGTCTCTGGCTTGTAAAATCTCAAAAAACTTGGCCCTTGTGGCTTGATGGCCCAAAGCATAGCTCTGGAAGAGCCCCACCCCCACTCCAAACACATCAGCTACAGGTTTGTTTTTTTCTAGAACTCTCTAGAGTTTTCTATAATTCAACTAAATTTCTGCTTTGTGCCCCATTCAGTGGAAACAGCACCTTGGCAAGTCCAGGGTTTTCCCACTCTTAGCCTACTCTGCCTAGGGATTGAGTCTAGCTGTGGCCTTCCTTTAAAATCAGTCTGTGGACCTTCTTAGGTCAAGGGTCACCACAGGTGGCCCCAAGATGCCCATGGTCTCATCTGCCCTTAGGCCTTGGTCCAGCTCCAGCTACACTGGCCTCTCTTCTGCTCCCCAACCATACTGAGTGAGTGCTCACAGTCACAGGCATTTATTTAGCACTTACTGTATGCCTGGCTCTTTGCAAAGTGGTTTATATGCAGCAGCTCTCACACCAACCTTATGAAGAAAGGACTATCACCAATCCCACTTTACAGAAGCAATTCTTCTGAGGAACACCAAGAGACAGCGTAGACAAGCTCAGAGTTATGTGCCTGAAGAGTGAGATAGTTGGGGTATTTATTCACTCAATCCCCACTTGTCATCGGTTGAGGGTGTTAAACTCTCAAGCAGTCTCTCCTGAGGAGGCTTAGTGAGCACCAACAGCATCTACTCTCCTCCCTCCCTGCACATTCCTGTCTGGAATGTTCTGGAGCTTTGGCAGCCATGTTGGCACTACAGAGAAAGGTATAAGAACTGCTGAGGTCCTGACATGGCCTGGTTTCTAAAACAGCTTTTGCCAGGCTTCTTTAAATATCCAATTCTACTTGCTCATTGCTGATATGTAGGAAAGCAATTGACTTTTGTATAGCTACCTTGTATCCTGCAACCTTGCTATAATCACTTATTCATTCTAGTGTTTTTTGTCATTGTTTTGAATCTTTGGGATTTTCTAAACAGTCATGTCATCTGTGAAGAAAGACAGTTTTATTTCTTCCTTCTCAATCTGTATACCTTTTCTTACTTGTCTTATTGCATTAGCTATGATTTCCAGTATGACCTTGAAAAGGAGTGGTGAGAGTGAATGTCCTTGCCTTGTTCCTGACCTTAAGGGGAAAGAACCTAGTTTCTTACCATTAAGTGAGATGTTAGCTACTGGATTATCGGAAATGTTCTTTATCAAGTTGAAGTTCCTCTTTACTCCTAGTTTGCTGGGAGTTTTTGTCGGGGATAGGTGTTGGAGTTTGCCAAATACTTTTTCTGCATCTATTGATGTGATTGTATGATTTTTAGCTAGGTTTCTTTTTAGAGGAGGAAAACAAAACTCCCATTTTGTTCAGGCCACTGATAGTTAAGCTTTCTGCAACTTGCAGGTAACAGGCATCCCTAATGGATATGAGGAGCTACAGGAAGGAAGGAAATGGATGATATGGGTCTGGGCTGCCTTTTCAATAAATGTCTTTGTGACTGAAATGTTGGGTACCTTAGTCTCCCCTGGCTGCCGTAACAAAGTACCACAAATGGGGCGGCTTACACAACAGAAATGTATTCTCTCACAGTTCTGCAGGCCAGAAGTCTGAGATCAAAGGGCCAGCAGGGTTGGTTCATTCTGTGGGAATCTGTTCCTGGCCTCTTCCCTAGCTTCTGGTGCTTCGCTGGCAATCTTTCGCATCCCTTGGCTGGTGGATACGTCACCCTGATTTCTGCTTTCATGTTCCCATGGCATTCTTCCTGTGTGTGTCTGTGTCCAAAGTTCCCCGCTTTAGAAGCACACCATATTGGATGAGGGACCCCCTTATTCCAGTATGACCTCATCTGAACTAATTCCATCTGCAGGGACCCTACTTCCCAAATAACGTTGCATTCTGAGGCACTGAGGGTGAAGTTAGGACTTCAGCACATGAATCGCGGGGGATGCAACAGGGTCTATAACATCAGTTTAGGGAAAGTTTTCTTTTTATGATTGGGAGTCTTGAGGGCACTTGTGGCCATCAGGAAGGTCTGGTTGGGAAGGAAGAAAGGAAAATCCATTGTGTGTAGTTTCTGAAGGACTGACAAGAGTGAGAGCCCCAGCCCAGAATGACGGACCGGCCCTTCCTGGCCAACCACCGGGATGCACACAGGGTCCCTGTGTAAGGCTTTCTCCTTCCTGAGCAGCCTCCATCTCCGGGGGTGGGCCCGGGGCCGCAAGTGGAGGGGCCCCCACGCCACGTTTGGTGGCTGAGCTGAGGCTTCTGCCCTCGCAGCTGGGCTGACCTCCTGCAGGCCGGCCTCAGTCTAAACAAGGGCCGAGTGTGTTTTTCTAGGCGAGGATTGGGCTGGGGTTTGCCCGGGAGCCTGGTTCAGACAGGAGCCCTTTGAAGGCAGGATGAATTGAGACAATGTCTCCTTCCAGCTGAGGGCGGGCAGGGGCCAGGGCAGGAGCAGCCTTCCAGAAGGCCTCTTGTCCAGGGATGAGGAGGGTGTGAGAAGGGGAGCTTAGCCTCTGGGCCACCACCGGGCCTGAATGACATCGTCACCTAACAATCCAGCAACTGCGGCAGCGACGAATTCTCGCAGCCTTTGCCAAAGCAAGCCTCGTGCAGGAGCAAGTGACAGGAGGTGGTCCCAGACAAGTATCTCTTTTATTTTTAATAATTATGCATGTATTTAATGTATACTAGAAAAATATAGTTAGCCCATCCCATTAATGTCCCAGGTTGCATTGCTTCATGCAAGGTGACATCTCAAAATTTAAAAAGGAGGTTATTGGAAACTACCTGTATGTCCATCAGAGGTAAATGGATAAGTGAATTGTGGTACATCCTTACAGTGGAAAACTACACAGCAATGAAAAAGCCCATCCTGATCCACATACCAGCATGGAGCCACAGCTATTATGTGGGCTGGTGACAGGTCCTGCTCTTAAAAGAGGGAGAGGCTGAGCTTGGGCCCAGCACGGGGACCCAGCACCGATGTTGTTCTAAGGCTCCACCCCTCCCTGGCCTGTCTCTATATATATCAAGCCAGTTGTCCCCCAAAATGTGCCTAATTACTTCTTATCTCACTGTTGCAATTCTGGTTTGGATGACCTCACTTCTCACTTGGCTCCCCTGGCCCAGCCTATGGCCTCTTCACACACTGCCCTTCCACACTGCACAGATTCATCTTCCTAAACTGCTGCTCTGATTGAGACTCCCCCGACCCCACTGCCGTGACTCAAGCACCTTCGATGGCCCCCTATTACCCAGAAAATAAATATCAAACTCCTCAGTGTGGTATTTCACAATCCCAGGACCTTCTGAGCTGGCTTCAGTCCTATATGGTATACCAGCCACAGCAGCAAATTGGCTATTTTCTGACTGTGTCCTGCAAGTTCTCTCCTCTCGACCTTCCCCTTCTACCTGGGATACCTTTTCTATAACCTCAACTCTAAAAGTCTCTTTTCCTTTGAAGGTGCAGCTTTAAATGCTACTTCCTCCTTGCTAGTGAAAATGAAACACATCTCTTCCCTCATTTTACTGCCTGTCTCTCCAAGAATGCCCTTATCATTTTTCTTGGACCATGGTGATTCGACTCCCAATCTCAGGGGATCAAGATTTTAAAATAGTCACTCAAAAAGAGCAATGCTTAACCCAGAGGAATGAGGCTCTGATGGTGACATTTTAGGCACCTATGCCTGGTAGAAGAAGGCACCATGTTGATCAGGGAGGCCTTCCCTGGAAAGCACCTACACCAAAGGCCACAGACTCCAGCAATTGGAGTCTGAGGGGAGACGCTGTGAGCTGATATCAGGGAGGTTGTCTTGGAAAAGGGATAATTGATCTGGGCCTTGAAGGTAGATGGCACTCAGGGAAGTGGCATGGTTCTGGGGAAAGAATTTAGAATTTGTGGACTCAGATAGGTCTGGGCTCAAATTCCTTTTCTGCATTTTTTTTGAGACAGGGTCTTGCTCTGTCACCCAGCCTGGAATGTAGTGGTGCAATCACAGCTCACTGCAGCCTCAAGCTCCCTAGGCTCAAGCGACTCTCCCACTTCAGCCTCCCAGGTTGCTGAAACTGCAGGCACAGGCTGCCACACCCACTTAATTTTTTTTCTTTAATTTTGTAGAGATGGGGTTTTGTCATGTTGCCCAGGCTGCTCTCAAACTCCTGGGCTCAGGCGATCCTCTTGCCTCGGCCCTGCAAAGTGCTCGGATGAGACTTTGGCTATCATAGAAGCCCCAACTCAAACTGCCTTCAACTAAAAGGAAAAGTTATTAGTTCTTGTAATGGTAAATTCCGAGATAGTGCTGGCCTCAGGTATGGCTGAATCCAGGGGCCCAAGCAATGGCCTCAGAATGCACAGTTGTTTGTGTCCATATTGGCTTCCTCCTCAGTCATGCCCTGCCTTCACCACGGAAATGGTATCCCAGCAGGCACAGCTAAATATGCTCAATCAGTCCAGATTCTCACTTCCCAACTGTTCCTGCAACAGTCCTGGGATACCTCTTACTGCACAGAATTGGATCATTCAATGACCCCTGAACCAATCACTGAGGCCAGAGGTTTGGAAAATTTGGATTGGCTGAGCCTTAGTCACATGCCCATCTCTAGACCAATGGGGAGAACCAGTTCAACACAAACCACATGGTCTGAGGTGAGTGAAGGGCTGTCTCCAAGTAAACTAGAGGGGCTGTGACCAGAAGGGGCAACTGATGTCTAATAAAGTTACTGAACAACTGTGGGACTTTGTACAGGTACCTTAAGCATTCTGATGCCCAGAGCCCTTGTTTGTAAGATGGGAAAATGACAGACTCACCCAAGGGGAGCTGTAGCTAATTGTGTGATGAAGTTCATGAAAACAGCTGGCATACTATAGGAGCCTAATAATGGCCCACAGCTTCAGAAGCTGGGCTGGAATTAGGGCAGAGAAGCGGGAAGGATGGAAGTGGCTGTGTTTTCCAAGATGGCTACAAATTCTTCCATCCCACAAGCTCATTTTACAATGTGAGGTGGGCACTCCTGCTATTGGTAGCTGGGAGTTATGTCCCTCCCCTTGCCCAGGGCTGAGACGACAATGGAAGGGAAACTGGGGAACTTCTGAGACTGTTATAGGAGGTGTTATGGCTTCCTCCTGGCCCTCTTGGGACATTTTTTTTCCTGGAGCACCATGTTGTAAGGAAGCCCAAGTCACATGTGGAGGCTCTGGCCCCCAGCTGAGGTTCCACCTGGCAGTCACATATCAACTATCAAATAGTGACTGCCAGACATGTGGGTTGAGATAACCTCAGCCCCAGTCCCCGTGTGACTGCAACCACATGAGAGGCCCCACGCCAGAACCGCCTAGCTGAGCCCAGTCAACATCGGAACCATGACGTAACAATAAAATCATTGCTATTGTTTCATGCTGCTAAGTTTTGGGGTAACTCCTTACACAGCAACAGATACCTGGAAAGGGGAACATGGAAGGATTGTATGCAGAGGCTAGGATGGGAGGTTATGGTGGCCTGATTTCATCACAGGATCTGTCTCCAGATCTCACTGGTTCACAAGCCGGGTAATCCCAGTGTGTACAAAAGAGAAAAAGAAGAGGCTGTGCCTGAGCTCCCTGAGCCACACACAGTCCTGTGCCCACAGCCCTGTCCAGAATTGGACTCATTCACACCATCAGGCCCCGGCTGTGAATTTCCCAGGACAAAGGGGTAGCCCCACAGCTGTCGGGGCAAACCTCCTTCAATGCCTTCCAACAGCTCAGGCCAGCCCATTTCTCAGTGACTTGTGGATGGAACGTGTCACCTTCAGAGGAAGGGGGCAAAATAAACCTTTGAAGGTGAGCTTGCTAAATGCTTGCGTAGTGAGGCCGCTGCATCTCCTTTTGCCGAGACTGGGGGAGGCTGAATGGCACCAGGCCCTGTCTCTCAGCCCCGCTCAGCCCCATCCCTCTAGTTCAGTCCTGTGGGACCGCAAGATCCTTGTGCAGCCCAGCTACACCAGCAGGTCGCCGAATGTGGATTGTATCCGGGTGGCATCTACACAGATCAGAAGGTAGTTCAGATAATGGGATCCTTTGAAGCAGACGATGAAACATTCCACTCCAGACCTCAAAAGCCCAGGTGGCTGCCTGCCCCAGGCATTCAGGTGTCACTACGCGGCTCCTGCCCCACCTCCTTGAACCACCCATGGGAACAGCCTCTGCCTTTTCCTTGCTGAACTGCTATTTGCTCACTTTCAAAACAACTACTCGCTTTCTCTGTAGGCAAATAAATGGACGTAAAGAGGAAAGCTCAGATCACCCCCTAATCGGAAAGCCGATATCACTTACCGGAAGAGTAGGTGATGGTGAAAGTGAACACAGAGAAACAAAAGGTGTCACCCAAGTCTGCTTTCTGTCCTGCTGCCTGAGGAAGGTTTTCAATGGAAACCGTTTCCGGCTGTTGTGAAGGAAGCTCTGCCAACCTTACTCAGCGAGGTGTCAAAGACATCTCAGCACCCGTGGAGAGTTTCTCCCTGGAGTTGGCGGAAGGATAGGAAAAAAAAAAAAAAAGGAGTGGTTTTCTTGCTGTTTCATATTATTTAATGCTGTGCCTACATCCATTCCAGGTCTTCCCAACCACTTGAGGGAAACCCCAAATTATGATGATAGCAAATGCTTGCACAGGGCTTGGGCACCTCCAAGAGCATTATACGCACTACCTCATTTAATCCTTATAGTAGATACTGTTATCAGTATCACATGGGGCACAGAGAAGTAGTGCATCTGAGGTCACACAGCCAGTGAGTGGTGAAGCTGGGATTTGAACCCAGTTCTCTAGCTTGAGTCTGTGCTCCTAACCATGCAGCATGCTGCCATCTGAGAAGCACAGGTTTACACCCATCAGGCCCTGGATAACTGCCCAGTGTCTCTGTCCTAGAGTGAAAAATGCCCCCCACCCACAGTTTATGTCACTCCCCGGTACCTATGAATGTGACCTCTGGAAATAGGGTCCTTGCAGACGTGATCAACTGAAGATGAAGTCATACTGGATTGGAGTGGATCCTTATAAGGAGGAGGAAGTTTGGACAGAGACATGCAGGGAAAAGCCACGTGACCACAGAGGCAGAGATTAGAGTGTGGTAGCCACAGCTAAGGACTGCCAAGGATGCTGGCAACGACCAGAAGCTGGAAGGGGCCGGGAAGTATCCTCCCCAACAGCCTTCAGAGAGAGTATGGCCCTGCTGCCACCCAAACGTTGAGGGAACACAATTCCTATTGTTTTTAGCCACAAAGTTTAGGATGCTTTGTTCCAGCAGTGGCGGAAAACTAACAGTCTTCTTGGCCTGTGTTTGGGGGCACATGTCTCCCACAGGAACAAGTGCCCCCTGGGAAGGGGTCTGGAGTTAGCTGAACTGCAGGAAGTCTGTTGTTTTTTCTTCGAAAAGCTGAATTTTCACCTTTCCCTATCTGCTCAGAGATCTGCAGGAACAGCCTTACCTTCCCATTGGCTTCTGTTGCTGTGTCACTTTGGCCAAGTGTCTTAACCTCTCTCTGATTCTCATAGTGGATTTTGCAAGCACATAGACGGTATGAGTTTGTTCTCACACTGCTATAAAGATATGCCTGAGACTGGGTAACTTATAAAGGAAAGAGGTTCAATTGACTCACAGTTCTGCATGGCTGGGGAGGACTCAGGAAACTTGCAGTCATGGCAGAAGGCAAAGGAGAAGCATGAAACCTTCCTCACGAGGCGGCAGAAGGAGAATGAATGCAGCGGGAACTACCAAACAC
Organism: Gorilla gorilla gorilla; assembly: GCF_029281585.2. Taxonomy (NCBI): domain Eukaryota; kingdom Metazoa; phylum Chordata; class Mammalia; order Primates; family Hominidae; genus Gorilla; species Gorilla gorilla. Next base: position 140,124,097 of record NC_073234.2, read on the forward strand.
TTATAAAACCATCAGATCTCGTGAGAACTCACTCACTCTCGCAAGAACAGCATGGGGAAACTGCCCCCGTGATTCAACTACCTCCACCTGGTCTCTCTCCTGACACGTGGGGATTATGGGGATTCAAGATGAGATTTTGGGTTGGGACGCAAAGCCTACTCATATCATAGACCTAGAACACCTGCCCCTGGGAGGCAGCTGTTATATCTCCGTGGATTAAGGTTTCAGGAACTTTTATGGAATTGCCAAATGTTTTCTTTATTTAAGCTGGGCTAAGATATGGTTTCTAAAGCTTTTTTTTTTTTTTTTGTCTCATCGTCATCTGAAATTCTCTTATTTATTGGTTTGTTTGTTTATAGTCTGTCTAGACCCATGTTGGCTGATGGAACTTTCTGTGATGATGGAAATATGGCTATCGAGCACTTAAAATGTGGCTGGTACCACTAAGGAACTGAATTTGTAATTTTATTTAATCTAAATGTAAATAGACACATGGATTAGTTTCCTGTAGCTGTGTAACAAATAATTAAAAAGGTAGTGGCTTAACACATTTTATTCTCTTATAGTTCTGGAGGTCACAGGTCTGCAATGGGTCACACCTAAAAGCAAGGTGTTGGCGAGGCTGCATTTATTCCTGGAGGCTCTAGGAGAGCCTCTGTTTCCTTGCCTTTTCCAGCTTCTAGAAATCTCCTGCATTCCTTGGCTTGTGGCCTCACATCACTCTGATATCTGCTTCCACAGTTACAGCTCCTCTGACTCTGACCCTCCTGCCTCCCTCTTATAAAGATCCTTCTGATGACCTTGGGCCCACCTGGATCATCCAGGAACATCTCCCATCTCAAGATTCTTAATTAAATCACATCTGTAAAGCCCCCTTTGCTGTATCAGGACACATATTCACAGGTCCCAGGGCTTAGGACCTGGACATCCTGTGGACCATAGTTCCATCTCCCGCCGCGTGGGGCTAGGGGCTAGGGGCTACTGTATCCAACAGACAGATCCGGACTGGACTGTCGTTTCCTAGGGAAACTGCTTCTGTCTTAATCGCCATTGTGCCCTGCGTCAGGCACACAGTAGGTGCTCAATTAATGTGTTCAATTAATGAAATTCGAACATTGCTTCTACAACATGTTTGCTGAACAACATATTGGGTTTAAATTCCGAGTCTGAGCTAAACTTTGCAAAATGGAGACAGTTGTCATGCTGCCTTTAGCCTGGGCCTTGGGCACTGGTTCTGTTCCTTGTTCTGCTGTGTGACTTTAAGCAAGCCTCTGCACCTCTCCGGGCGTCAGCTTCCCCATCTGTACAAAGAGCCGGGAGGGAGGAAGCCAGACGCTGTGAACCGCCTGCAAACAGCCTCGGGGGGCAGAGAAAACTGGGACGCAGAAGCCATGGGGCTGGCCCATGGGCGAGGCCTTGAGGGAGGCGAGCAGTCCACCCCAAAACTAAAAGCGTATTTCAGAAAAATGGCGTGGGAGACCAGGAGGGAGACTTTCTGAGCCACCTGGGGAAAAGGACTTGGGGGCCCGGACTGGGGTTAGAATCAGTGACTCCAATGCTCTGCCATCTGCCGGGATAGTTCTCCCAAGCCATCTCCATCTCTGACCCTACGCGTCCTTCAAGACCCAGTTCAAATGGCCCTTTCTTAAGGCAACCTTCCTTGACTCCCCCAACCCACCTCTGACCCACAGGAAGAGCTCAGGGTCTTCAGGCCTTCGCAGAAGCTGTGCCGCCCCCATCGCAGTCGAGAGATGTTAAGTGATTTGCCCCAAGTCACACATGCCAGTGAGTGGCAGGTCTGGGATGTGAACCCAGGTCAACTGGCTCCAACGTCTGTGCTCGCACTGGGCTATGTACGCACACTCACCACCCACACAACACACACACGAAACACACGCACATCCCTAATCACACACGACACACACACGAAACACACGCACATCCCTAATCACACACGACACACACACGAAACACAGGCACATCCCTAATCACACACGACACACACACGAAACACACGCACATCCCTAATCACACATGACACACACACGAAACACAGGCACATCCCTAATCACACACGACACACACACGAAACACAGGCACATCCCTAATCACACACGACACACACACGAAACACAGGCATATCCCTAATCACACACGACACACACACGAAACACACGCACATCCCTAATCACACACGACACACACACGAAACACACGCCCATCCCTAATCACACACGACACACACACGAAACACACGCCCATCCCTAATCACACACGACACACACACGAAACACATGCCCATCCCTAATCACACACGACACACACACGAAACACATGCCCATCCCTAATCACACACGACACACACAGGAAACACATGCACATCCCTAGTCACACACAAGACACACACGAAACACATGCCCATCCCTAATCACACACAACACACACACGAAACACACGCACATCCCTAATCACACACGTACCTGGACACACACACACATTCATCCTAATACACACATGTACCTGCACACACACTCATCCTAATACACACATGTACCTGCACACACACTCATCCTAATACACACATGTACCCGCACACACACACACACACTCATCCTAATACATGTACCTGCACACACACATCCTAATACACACATGTACCTGCATACGCACACACACTCATCCTAATACACACATGTACCTGCACACACACATCCCAATACACACATGTACCTGCACACACACACACATTCATCCTAATACATGTACCTGCATACACACTCATCCTAATACACACATGTACCCGCACACACACACACACACTCATCCTAATACATGTACCTGCACACACACATCCTAATACACACATGTACCTGCATACACACACACTCATCCTAATACACACATGTACCTGCACACACACATCCCAATACACACATGTACCTGCACACACACACACATTCATCCTAATACATGTACCTGCATACACACTCATCCTAATACACACATGTACCCACACACACACACTCATCCTAATACATGTACCTGCACACACACATCCTAATACACACATGTACCTGCATACACACACACACTCATCCTAATACACACATGTACCTGCACACACACACATCCTAATACACACATGTACCAGCATACACACATCCCAATACACACATGTACCTGCACACACACACACTCATCCTAATACACACATGTACCTGCACACACACACATCCTAATACACATATGTACCTGCATACACACACACACTCATCCTAATACACACATGTACCTGTGCACACACATCCCAATACACACATGTACCTGCACACACACACACACTCATCCTAATACACACATGTACCTGCACACACACATTCATCCTAATACACACATGTACCTGCACACACACACATCCTAATACACATACCTGCACACACACTCATCCTAATACACACAAGTACCTGCACACACACACTCATCCTAATACACACAAGTACCTGCACACACACACACTCATCCTAATGCACACATGTACCTGCACACACACACTCATCCTAATACACACATGTACCTGCACACACACAGTAATCCTAATGCACACATGTACCTGCACACACTTTCATCCTAATACATGCATATACCTGCGCGCACACACACACGCTTATCCTATTACACATATGTACCTGCACACACACGTACCTGCACACACACATCCTAATACACACATGTACCTGCAAACACACACCCATTCATCCTAATACACACATGTACCTCCACACACACACTCGTACTAATTCACACATGTACTTGCAAACACACACATCCTAATACACACATGTACCTGCAAACACACACACATTCATCCTAATACACACACGTACCTGCACACACACACATCCTAATACACACATGTACCTGCAAACACACACCCATTCATCCTAATACACACATGTACCTCCACACACACACTCATACTAATTCATACATGTACCTGCACACACACATTCATCCTAATACATGCATGTGACTGCACACACTCATCCTGATACACACGTGTACTTGCACACACACACATTCATCCTAATACACACATATACCTACACACATACACTTATCCTAATACACGCACGTAACTGCACACACACATTCATCCTGATACATACATGTACCTGCACACACATTCATCCTAATACACACATATACCTACACACACACTCATCCTAATACACACGTACCTGCACACACATTCATCCTAATACACGCACGCAACTGCACACATTCATCCTGATACACACGTGTACCTGCACACATACACATTCATCCTAAGACACGCAAGTACCTGCACACACACATTCATCCTAATACACACAAGTACCTACACACACACACACATTCATCCTAATACACACATGTACCTGCACACATTCATCCTAATACACACATGTACCTGCACACATTCATCCTAATACACATACGTACCTGCACACATTCATCCTAATACATGCAAGTACCTGCACACACACATTCATCCTAATACACACATGTACCTGCACACATTCATCCTAATACACATAGGTACCTGCACACATTCTTCCTAATACACGCAAGTACCTGCACACACACATTCATCCTAATACACACATGTACCTGCACACGTTCATCCTAATACACATAGGTACCTGCACATGCACATGACATACACATCTTTAAGACATGAATATACATGCACATATACACATAGCCACACAGACGCAACACACATGCATATCCAACTACACACACCCATATGTACATGCACACACAGACACCTCTGCATTAACACAGACGCTGTCTCACACCCATTACAGCCACACCCCACACACCCATGTGTATACACACATGGGCATACACTTGTGCATGCATATTCCTTCACACATTCATGTACACATGCATATATACATTCACCCCACACACATATACATCTATTCATGGCATATGACACATGACATATTCATTCACACATCCTACACTTGCCCACACATCCATATACACACACATATGCACACATGCACATAAGTATACATATACACATGACATACACACAAAACATACTCTTTTTTTGAGACAAGGTCTCTCTTTGTTGCCCAGGCTGGAGTGCAGTGGCACAATCACAGCTCACCACAGCCTCGACCTCCTGGGCTCAAGCAATCCTCCCACCTCAGCCTCCTGAGTAGAGAGGACTACAGGTACACACCACCATGCCTGGCTAATTTAATGTTTGTAGAGTCTGGGTCTCGCTGTGTTGCCCAAGTTGGTCTCAAACTCCTGGCCTCAAGCAATTCTCCTGCCTTGGCCTCCCAAAGCACTGGAATTACAGGTGTGAGACACTGTGCCTGGGCCCATACTCATATTATTTTGTATGTGTGACCAGGTGACACATATGTATGCATATATGTGCACACGCACACACACACATCTAGACCAGATGCTGGCCTCCTAGCATCAGCTTGTTCACCTGCACACACAAATATTATCTACTGGCCCAGCACACACCCACCCACAGGTGTGCACACACAGACGTGTGCGAAGACCACCCATGCACACACCTTGTGTAGGGGCTATACCTCAACGTAAAATCTGCGGAAACACCACTGGAACAGCATGCATAGGCACATAAAACATGTGTGTGTCCAAATATTCACTTGTACTATGTACTCAGTCACAAAGAGAAAACCATGTAACTCCAATATGTGAACCAGGAAATCTCCTAATTCTATTTTCCTGTATGCATGCCCAGATATGCATGTGCACACACAAGACATGCCCAGATCCTTCTGCTCCCACTGTCTGTCCCCTATGCCCTCCCTCCCCACCCTCTCTTCTATGCACTCAGTGTGTTGGTGAGGCCTAGGGGCAGAGAGCAATGCCCTCTGGTCCTGAATGACCTCAAGGAAGAGGAACGGAGCAGCTGCCTGGCCTCGCCTGCTGGGAAGGGGGACAGCAGGCAGCACAGTGGGAGTTCTGGGAGGACAGCGGAGTCCAATCCCAGCCCTGGGCTCAACCCCACCTGGCCTGACCCTGGACGCCCTGATCACACTCTTCCTGACGCTTGCCTACCATGCTGGGTGCTGGGGCCAGATGCAGACCCAACACACTCCAGGGTATGCAGAGGAGACCTGGAAGCTGGGGAAGAGTACAGGATCCTTTGCTTCACCCTGAAGCCCCCCGTCTGGCCGTGCTGAGCAGACAGGAAGATGACAGCACAGTGTAGGCTGGTGGGGGGGTGCCTGCCCGTCCAGCCTCCTACGCAGCAGATGGCCAGCCATCTGCAGGCCCCCTCCTCCTCCTCTCTCCCTCCCTCCTCCCAGCGTGGCCAGGCCTGGTGCTGGGGTGAGGCTGCTCGAGGCTGGCAGAGCGTGTTGGAGCCATGTGCTGCCTGGCAGGCAGGCAGGCGGGCAGGCAGTCAGGCAGGCTGGGAGGCTGCTGCTCCGAGAGAGGCATCCAAACACACAGGCAGGCACAGCCTTCTGCGCTGCCCCACTCCTCTCCCCATACTGTGGGCACCTCTGTTCTGGGAGATTCTGGGGCTTCAGGAACAGAACAGTCCTTCATCCCAACATTCATTCATTCAACAAACACTAAGTGCTTACTAAGTGCTAGGCACTGGAGATACAGGAATGAACAAAACAGATATTCGTTGACCACCTGCTATGGGCCAGACACATTTTCAGGAACCATGGATACAGCTGTGAGCTAAAGGAATATACATTAGATGCCTGCCCTGTGTCAGGCACTAGGCTGATGACAGCAGTGAAAGGATAAATGCTTAGTGAGCACTCACTGCGTGCCAGGAGCTGGTCTGGGCACTGGGAATACAGCAGTGAACAAATTATTTGTTGAGCACCTACTGTGTGCCACACACATTTCTAGGTCCAGAGGCTAAAAGAGCAAGCAACAGCATTATTTATTACACACTTACTATGCACCAGGCCGTATGCGTTCTGGGCACTGAGGATAGAGCAGTGAATTTATTGAGCACCTAATATATGCCAGACACATTTCCAGGCACTGGGGATAGAAAAGCAAGCACAGTAACTGTTTGTTGAGTACCTACTATATCCAGGCCCTGGGTGGTGACCAAGAAAGTCACTGTCCCCATCCTCTCTCAGTCTCCTGGGTGAGCAGCAGTGACTACATGATGCCTCAGGCAGAACTAAGGCTGGGAGGGGAAGGACAGTGGCATTCTTACTGGCTTGATTATTTTAGACAGGCGCAGTCAGGGAAGGCCCCTCTGAGGAGGTGTCTTGGAACAGAGACCTGGGTGAAATGAGGAGTCCACCCTGAGGATTCTGGGGAGGAAGGATGTTTGTGGCAGCGGGAACAGCCAGGGTGAAGTTTCCAAAGGGAGAATGTGCTTGGTGTGCCCTACATGGCCCAGAGGCCCCTGCCGGGGGAAGGGGAGGAAGCTGATGGGAGATGAGGGGTGGGGTAGGACCCTGGTGAGGAGTCTGGGGAAACTGAGGCCTGGGAGGAGGCCCCAGGGGTTGCCAGTGGAGTGTGGGGGGGTGCCATGAGCATGTAATTATGACAATGACCTTGGGTGCAGGAAGCTTTCCCTGGGCCCAGCCTCTGCCGAAGGGGGTATCAGCATTTGACCCACTGACCCTGGGACGCCAGCCCCGTAATGATGCCCATTTCACAGGCAGGAAGACAGGACACGGAGGTCAGCTCGGATGAGGAAGCAAGGCCTGGAGCCTGCCGCTGGTTGGGTGCTCCTGATCCATCCGAGGGCAGGCCAGGGAGACAGGCTCTCTCAGCCCACACGGGCACCACCGCCGTGTCCCCACCAGGCGACGGACGACTGGGCTCCCCGTCAGCTCCAACTGAGCGGTGGCCTCTGAAGGCAATGTCCCCGGCCGACCCTCTGCTGGCGCCTGAAGCTGTCAGCCTTGATTCCCGGCGGGCTTAGTCACCCCATACAAGTGACATTTATTTATTCCCTCACACGGGAGCGTGGAGAGAATTAATTATTTAGCACCGAGGAAGCACTTTGAACATGAAAGTGCTGAGGAGGGCCTGACATTACAGAGAATAATGTTCCCTCCTCGCTCCGCCTGCGGCTCCGGATGGCAGAGCTGTCAACCCCCAGGGTCCCACGATGGGGGCGGAACCCCCACCAATCCGCCGTGCCAGGAGGCGGGGGGAAAAGGCTCTGAACTTAGAAATTTCCCTTCTGTAAAAGGAGGGAAGAGAGTGAAGGAAAGAGGGAGGGAGGGAGGCAGGGAGCGGTGGAGAGGGAGGAAGGGAGGAAGAAAAGGAAAGGAAACAAGGAAGAGGAAGAAGGTTTCACGCACATCTTCCAGCCACTGCACACGGGTGAGCTGGAAGGCAGAGGAGAACTGAGTCACAAGGACATCATTATGGCTCAGAAAGCATTTTCTCTCCGCTATTTCCCAAGGTCTTCAAAACACAGGGGGTTGTCAGGACAGACCCATTTCACAACAAGGAAACCGAGGCTCAGAGAAGAGCAGCACCTTGCTTGAGGTCGTACAGTTTGGCCACAGTAGCTGGCAACTAAATCTGTGTGTGCGCTTGCGTGTGTGTGCGGGCGTGTGTGTGTGTGCGCGGGCAAGTGTGTGCGTGTGTGTGCGCGGGCATGTGTGTGTGCGTGTGTGTCCGGGCATGTGTGTGCATGTGTGTGCCTGGGCATGTGTGTGTGTGCGCGCGTGCACACGCAGGCATATGTGTGCGTCTGTGTGCAGGCGTGTGTGCGGGCATATGTGTGTGTGCGTGCGGGAATGTGCGTGTGTACCGGCATGTGTGTTCGTGTGTGTGTGTGTGCAGGCATGTATGTGTGCGTGTGTGTGTGTGCAGGCATTTGTGTGCGGGCATGTGTGTGTGTGTATGTGCGGGCATGTATGTGCGTGTGTGTGCGGGCATGTGTGTGTGCGCGCGAGCATGTGTGTGGGGGGGCATGTGCGTCCGTGTGTGTGTGCAGGCATGTGTGCGTGTGTGTGTGTGTGGGCATGTGTGTGCAGGCGTGTGTGTGCAGGCGTGTGTGTGCACGAGAGCATGTGGGGGGGGCATGTGCGTCCGTGTGTGTGTGCGGGCATGTGTGCGTGTGTGTGTGTGTGGGCATGTGTGTGCAGGCGTGTGTGTGCAGGCATGTGTGTGCAGGCATGTGGGGGGGCATGTGTGTGCGTGTGTGTATGTGCGCATGCACACCTGTGTGTCAGGGGTAGCCCTGTCTGAATGCAGCTGCCAAGGTCCTCACCTTTGGCGGGACATGTCCCCAAGCCCCTGCTCCCCAGGCACCGGAATCCCCAGGGCGCATGACACTGGCCACACCACAGCAGAGGCCAGCAGAGACCCCGGGGTCAGCCCTTGACGCTGAGCCTCTCTCCCTCCTACCGCTCTGAGGATTCCCACGTTGGGGCTTCCCCCAGCCTCTCCGCCACCTCGGGACAGAGGCAGGGAGGAGAGATCTGGGTGAGGTGGGGAGCAAGGGATAGGGGGAGTAAGAAACAGTCTGGCAGGGAGTTGGAAGTTCAAAGTTTGATTTGACTCCGTATTTACCCAAAGGAAATCCAACAGGCTGGAAATAGACAGCTGGAACTGGAAGCGCCCAGTTTGCCGTCCCTGCAGGTTCCACGGTCTTTGCTCCACTCTTCAGAGAGAAAAAGGCTGGGGGATGTGCTCAAGCCCCCTGTAAGTCAGAACCAGGACACCCTAGCGGAAGAGGAGACCTGGAGGTCTCAGGGGTGTCGTGTCTCCGTGCTTCCTTCTGCCCCGCGGCCCCAGCTACGTCTGATTAGCCTCCACTCACCCCGGGGGCTAGGACCATGCCTGCATTCAGTAGGCGCCCAGTGCATGCTCAGGGGACCTGAATGTTATCTGAGGGCCCCCGTAAAATGAAATACAAAAGAACTAGGGGAAGCAGAGGCCTTGCTCAGGCAGGTACATAACCTCCGGTGCCTCCATTTCCTTATCTGTAAAACAGGAGCAAAAGGGATGCAACCGCAGTATAGACGGGAGGAGCCTAGTGCTTATTCCCAAGGGGCTTAAAGCAGCACCTGGCCTGCGTGAAGTACTTGTTCAGTCCAAGCTATCATCTGGGCATATCCCCTGACAGATGCTTGATCTTCACAGCAACCTATGTGCAGGTCCTTGTGAGCCCATTGTACTTATTTAAGAGACAGGGTCTCACTCTGTGGCCCAGGCTGGAGTACAGCGGCATGATCACCGCACTGCAGTCTTGACCTTCTGGGCGCAAGCGATCCTCCCACCTCAGTCTCCCAAGTACCTGGGACTACAGGCACACACCACCACGCCCGGCTAACGTTTTTATAATTTGTAGAGACCAGGTCTTGCTGTGTTGCCCAGGCTGGTCTCAAACTCCTGGCCTCAAGCGATCCTCCTGCCTCAACCTCCCAAAGCTGTTTTGTTATTATTATTGTTCAGATGATGACACTGAGGCCCAGATAAATGAAGTAACTTGCTCAAGGCCACCCAGCTAGAAAGTGCCTGGGCTGGATTCAAGCCTGTCACCCCGCCCCTGCCTCCTGGACAGACAAATGGCTTAGACAAGAGGGCAGGGGCTTTCCTGGTGGGAGGGGGCTGACCTCGAGGGCTCCCAGTTCAGACTGTGGGAGTCTCTTGATGCTAATCAGGCCCCCGGGGGTGGCCTTGAGGCCTCCCTGCACGGCCACCCTCAGAGAGCATAACTGAATGCTATGTGCTTTGAACCAGAAAATGCTCCCGGCTATAAATTAGGGGACCGCCCAAGGGTACAAGGCCCTGCGGCCACCTCTGCTGCCCTGGGCCAGGACGGTGGAGGCCCCACAGGCTCCTTGGACAGCTGGGAAGCCTGCTGGAGGCTGCTGCCATGGCGACAGTGCCGGCTGCCCTCACTCTGCGTGGGCCACATCCTGCCTTTCCCGGGCACGGAGTGGGCTGGGGCTCAGCCAGCCACCTCTCCCTCCTCTTCCTCCCTCCCCTGGGGTCATCTGGGGGTCCCAAGGGCTGCCCGCCCGTCTGCAACCCAGCGGGGCAAAGCCAGCTCAAAGACGCCCCTCTCTTAATAATGACAAATGCCAGCTGACATGCATTGAGCACTTAGCCCCTTACAAGTATTGGTGGCTTAACTCATAATAGGTGAAAAGACTGAGGCCCACAGAGGCAGCATTGCTTGCCCAGGGTCACAGGACTAGGCAAGAGCAAAGATGGGGTTCCAAGCTGGGGTTTCTGACCCCAGAGCTCCATTGCAGAGTACAGTGCAATGGCAAAGACATGACCTCAGGAGCAGGACAAGCTGTGTGACCCTGGACAAGTTACCCAGCCTCTCTGGGCTTGGGTGTCCCCTTGGGCAAAATGGGATAAGAGTACCTGCTTCCTAGGGTCCTCAGGAGGATTCCATCTGTTAATGCATCGGGCAGGCGCTGGGTCTTAGCCTCACTGTCTCCCAGAAACGGGTCCTGGGATGAGGTTTGTAGACCCACGCTACAGGGGAGGCTGCACAGGGGAGACGGGACAGGGCAGGGAAGGAAGCCAAGCCCAGGTGTCACTCGAGCCAATGTCCCAGCCTCAGCCGGATCTGGGTCTGAGGAGCACCCAGTTCGTCCTGCCCCAAGGCAAGAGCTCAGACTCACAGTGGTCACCCAGGGGCTGTCCCAGGGAATGACAGCCGCCAGGCGGGTCAGGCTCGCTGGACATGGGGCCAAAGCACCGCCAGAGCCCGGGAGCAGTGCCCAGAAGCGAGGTGAAAGTGCAGGCAGTTAGGAGCAAACTGGAGAGAAGGGACACAGAAGCGTCATTGAGAGGCCCAGAGCGTGCGGGGGTGGAATCCTGACAGTACTCCTCACACTGCCTGGGTTGCAGGTTGCTATTTTAGGGTTTATTGCCTACAAACTTCAACTCCACAACAAACCCATCTGACCAGTGGAGTTGCCCTTGTTTTACACGTGGAAGGCCAGTGGTTTGGCCAAAGCGACAGGGCTTGGGGCAGGGGTCCAAATGTCTAGGCTCCAGGTCAGCTTTTCACTGCCCTCGCGGCGTGGTGGCTGCGTGCAGGGCCCGGAGGAGAGGGTGCTGACTTGCACAGGAGGCCATGAGCGTCTCCAGGGCCTGGGGCACCCGGAGCAGGTTGTAGCATTCAGGATGCCTGGGGTAGCAAGTTAGAGAAAAATCCCAATTCCAACTGCTTTCATGATGAACATGGATTCTCCCCTGTGACAGGAAGTCCCGGAGCAAAGGAGCTGCAGGGCTGGGTGACTCAGCAGCTCATTGGTGGCATCTGCACCAGGTGCTTCCTCCTCTCTCTTCTGCCACCCCTCAGTGTTGGGACTCCCTTCATGGTCTCAAGATGGCTGCAGCAGAGCCGGTCATCACATCCCAACAGGACAGAGTGCAGTCAAAGATAAGGCAGCCATCTCGTCCCCCCTTTTTGTTTTTTGTTTGTTTGTCTGTTTTGTTTTGTTTTGTTTTGTTTTGTTTTTGAGACAGAGTCTTGCTCTGTCGCCCAGGCTGGAGGGCAGTGGCTCGATCTCGGCTCACGGCAACCTCCACCTCCTCAGCCTCCCTGCCTTCTCCTGCCTCAGTCTCCTGAGTAGCTGGGATTACAGGTGTGCACCACCACGCCCAGCTAATTTTTATATTTTTAGTGGTGGGGGGGTGGTTTCACCATGTTGCCCAGACTGGTCTCGAACTTCTGACCTCAGGCAATCCACTCAGCTCAACCTCCCAAAGTGCTGGGATTATAGGCGTGAGCCCCGGCACCCTGCCTGGTTGTCTCTTTTTTAAAAGCAGGTAGGCTGGGCATGATGGCTCAGACCTGTAATCCCAGCACTTTGGGAGGCCAAGAAGGATGGATCGCTTGAACCCAGAAGTTCAAGATCAATCTGGGCAACATGGCAAAACCCCTGTCTACCAAAAGCGATACAAAAATTAGCCAGGAATGGTGCCACATACCTGTAGTCCCAGCTACTGGGGAGACCCTATCTTAGAAAAAAATTAATAAATGGGTAAGAGCAGGTAAGCATTCCTTGTAAATCCCCCAGCACAGTCCCCTCCACGACACAGTGGCTAGGGTTAGGCCACGTGAATACCTAGGAAGGGGGATGGGGTGGCCATGACGCTTAGCCCAGGGTCAGCAAACGGTGGTTCACGGGCCCCAAGCCTGTTTGTTTTTGTAAATAAAGATTGATTGGTGCCCAGCCACATCCTTTTTTTTTTTTTTTGAGATTGAGTCTCGCTCTTTTGCCAGGCTGGAGGGCAGTGGCGTGATCTTGGCTCACTGCAACCTCTGCCTCGTACGTTCAAGCGATTCTCCTGCCTCAGCCTCCTGAGTGGCTGGGATTACAGGCACAAACAACCATGCCCAGCTAATTTTTAAATTTTTTGTAGAGATGAGGATCTTGCTATTGTTGCCAAGGCTGGTCTTGAACTCCTGGGCTCAAGCGATCCTCCTGCCTCAGCCTCCCAAGCTGCACACCCTTTTTTTTTAATATCGTCCATGGTTGCTTTTGTGTGACGAAAGCAGAACTGAGGAGTTACCGCAGAGACGCCCAAGAAGCCTAGAAGAGTGACTCGACCCTTTACAGAGAAAGAGTTTGCTGACCCCTGGCTAGACTAACCGGGATCTACCCCTGACCCGGATTGAGTCATTTCCCCTGAGGGATGAATGAACACTATGACAGTCTGTGAGCCCCGTAGAAGTGGGGGTGGGGGCTGGCCTGGCCGCTGCCAGTCGTCCTTCAAAGCTTTGCTACTCAAAGCGTAGCCCCCAGGCCAGCAGCATCCACCGGGCATGGGAGCCAGGTCTTGGGTCCCACCCCAGACCTATGAAATCACAACCTGCATCCTAACCAGACCCCCAGGGAATGTCACCCACTAAATGCAGTGCATTCGCTTCTCAGGCTGTTGTAACAGGGTACCACGAAGCGGGTGGCTTAAAACCACAGGTCTGGAGGCCAGAAGCCTGCAATCCAGGTGCCAGCAGGGCCCTGCTCCCTCCAAAGCCCCTGGGGCAGGATTCTTCCCTGCCTCTTCCAGCTCCTGGTGGCTCTTGCGACCCTTGGCCTTCCTGGCTTTGCAGATCGGTCACTCCAGCCTTTCCTCTGCCTCCACGTTGTTTGTGCGTATCTCCGCTTTTCCTATGAGGGCTTCAGTCATCTTGGACGGGAGTCCACCCTAATGACCTCATCTCAACTTGATCACATCTGCAAAGATCCTATTTCCAAATAAAGTCACATCCACAGCTGCCAGGGGTTAGGACCCGGACATGTGTTTTCGGGAAACACAACCCCACCTGTGACCTGTGAGTAGTCCCAACACACACCACACATGGGTGAACTGCGACATACGTGCTTGTGCTTTTGGGAAGGACAGGGCTGGGGGAGGGGCAGCTCCAGCTTCCCTGCCTTCTCAGGCTCCCAGAGCTGCCCTCCTGGGAAACAGCACGCTGGAAGCTTCATGAACATAGTTGGCCTCAGGCTGGCTCAGGGAGGTCATCTCTACCCCTCATCTCCCACCAGGCCTGAGCTGCTCCTGGGCCTCCCGGGTTGAACCGTGAGTGCCCTCAGCAGGTCTGGCACTGGGTGAGGCATGTCAGGCATCCCAGGTGCCCCTCTGCACTGGCACCCTGAGAGGGCTTGCCTTCTAACATTCGGTACCCTGAGCCCAGCACTGGGGCTCAGCCCACTTCTCATCTCCAAACCCTGCTCCGGGCCTCTGCTCCCCAGCTGTGGCCAAGTGACAGGTGGGCCCAGCTCCTGCACTGGCCGAATGAACATAAGCACCGTCTTCTCAGTGAACTTGATAAATGCCCAGCAAGTGCACCCTGAGCAAACTTCTTTGCTTTGCACGTAACTGGTGCTTAAAACTCACGTGCTCAGTGTACGAGGAAGTAAATGCCGGAAATCCAGATTCCCTACAGCGACTGACAAGGCCCAGGGTGATCTAGCCCACCCTCCTTACCAACCTTGTTCCCACCGTTTTCCTCCTAAACCTCTAGTTTCCAGCTCCATGCCAAGCCCACTACGGCCCCAGGGCCTTTGCACCTGCCGTGCCCTCTGCTGGAAGGCTCCTCCCCACACACATGCCCGTGGCTGGTTCTCTAACTCGATTTCGATTTCTGTGCAGACGATGTCACCTCCTCAGAGGTAAGCCCCACCCCCTCACCTCCTCACTTTCTATCCAATCAAACAATTTTAACAACTGCGTAGAACTCACAACTGCCTCCAATCCTCATGTTCATTTATTTATCTACCTGCCACGTCCTGAGTGTCTAGAATGGTGCCGGGCACACAGTAGGTGCGCAGTAAAAACATGCTACTGAACTGAGAGAGTCCTCTCCTCCACCCCCATCAGGCTGAGCTCTTAGTAAACACTCAGGAGGCTCCAGGCCCCTGTATTAAAGGCCTGACAAGCCTCGCCCTGCTGCGGAATTTTACAGATGGGGCTGTTTCTTTGTGTGTCAACAGAGTGCTTAATCTCTGCTCATAATGCCGGGCAGGAAGGAGCCTGCTTCGCTGAGGAACTTCTGTCTCAAAGCCGCCAGGTAACATGAGTGGGGCCTCTGGGGTCGGGAGCAGCATGTCTCCCCATCCCGGCCTTGATAAATGTCCAGGAGCCCTTCCAGCCTCCGCCAGGCAGCTGCCTCTGACCACAGCCTCCTCCGCAGAGCTGAGCTATCCACGTGTGCTCACTTCTAAACTGCAAGCCGGCCCCTGAGGGGGTGTGTGAGGAGTCAGGGTCTTAAAAACTTCCTGCATATTTTCCCTTCAGAAATAGCATCCTTAACTTTCTTTTTTTTTTTTCCTTATTAAAAATGTACTCATGTAATCCACATGCACTGGCTGTGAGAAATTCCAAAATGTCTTTTGGAGAGAGATCCTTGCCCCCTGAGGCTGTCCCCATTGCACAGATGATAAGCACAGTCAACGAGGCTGGGCGCCTGTACTTTCACAAACTTTGTGGGGCCCACAGCAACCCTCTGAGGCTTTTACTTTTATCATCCCCATTCCACAGACAGGGAAACTGAGGCTCGGAGAGGGACAGGGCCAGCAGCCAGCACATGTTGGAGGGAGGTCAATCCACTGTGGCTTTGAGCAGAGTGGTCGCAGGACTACTATGCCATATCTCACCTCTTTGTAGAAGAGTTCTTGATTTCATTTTTAAATTTTTGTGTTGTTGTTTCTATTTTGTACCATTTTCTGTGTATCGTTCTGTGACTTGCTTTTTTCATTTAACATGTCTGAGACATCAATTCATGCTGGACACACATAAGTCACCTCATTTTTTTTTTTTGAGATGGAGTCTTGCTCTGTCGCCTAGGCTGGAGTGCAATGACAGGATCTCAGCTCACTGCAACCTCTGTCTCCCAGGTTCAAGCGATTCTCCTGCCTCAGCCTCCTGAGTAGCTGGGACTACAGGCACACGCCACCACGCCTGGCTAATTTTTGTATTTTTGGTAGAGACAGGGTTTCCCCATGTTGGCCAGGCTGGTCTTGAACTTTTGACCTCAAGTGATCCGCCCTAGCCTTCCACAGTGCTGGGATTACAGGCGTGATCCACCGTGCCCGGCCAGTCACCTCATTCTTTTCAACGCCTATTTCATAGCCCCTGACACACAGCACAGAGCCATTATAATTGTTGGAGTCAAAACGGTTCATGTCTGATCATCTTGTATTCTCCGGACGTAATTCATTTTAATGTGCACTATAGTCTCTATGCGACGCAGTGAGCACTTTTGGGAAAGCCAGTCGGACCTGGGCTGGTTGGTCAGGAGAAGGTCTGAAGTGCCCTGTCAGGCCAAGTCTGAGACTGTGGTGGTAGAGGAAGTGAAAGCAGGCTCCAGCACTGAGGTCCAGAATGTTCCCAGCTCCAACGAGGCCATGAAGATAAAGCACTTCTTTTGTTGGCCATCTGCATATCCAAGGACTCCAGAGTATCCAACCTTCAAAGCACTGTGGCTCATTCCCTGAACAATGGTGTCAGGTAATTCACAAAGCAACCCTCAGCACACCACAGTTTGCTCCAGTCTCCAAAGCAAGTCCTACTCAGAGTCTCCCCTGAGCAGACGAAGAGAAGCCAGACCTCTCTCCACTTCAGGCAGTGGATGCTTTTGGGGGGCTGGCATAAAGGGGGTAAGGAGGGCATGAGTTTTCACAAAGTCAAAATGAAACTGCTAACAACACGGCTCTGTCTCCCAAGAGTGACTCACCCGGTGAAAACCAGAATATTGTTCCGAGTGTCAAAATCTGCAGAACAGCCTCCAGGATTTGGGTCTTATCCAGCTTAAATGAGCCAAAACACTCCTGCATCTTCCTGGTGTTCCTGGTGAAGGGTGTATTGTCTTTTCCCTTTAGCCCTTGTTTTGGAAAGCTCTGAAGAGGCACCCAGGAGGTCAGCAGACAGCAGCCTAGCCGCTTCCTTCTCCAGGACAGCATTCGGGCAGCTTTGAAATGCCTCCCAGCGCTCGCCTCCTGCAATCCCCAAACCTATGCTGCTGGCATGCTGGCTGCCACAGAGCGCAGAGAACACCGGGACCCCAGTGGGAGGCAGAAAAAATATTCCTTAGGAGAATCATCACCCCACCTCGCGCTGGAGGGCCAGGCACGGCAGAGAGTTTATCATCATCAGGAGCGAGTTAACTTCGAACAGGGGAGAAATGCTTTTAGAGTAATTGTATTAGCCCTGGATTCCAGAATGCCTTTTCCATTCTTTTAAGGAACATTCTGTGCATCCTTGTGCCCTCCGTAGAGCAGGGGGAGACTGACGGGTTTGTAGGTGGAGAAAAATGTGAGACATTTTTTAGCTCCCGGTTTTATTCATGAGAAAATTTGCCAGGTGATCCTGGAGCGTGACAGCTTGTCTTGTGGAGTTTGCCAGGACGCCATGGTGCTCCTGGGTATACTCTGGGTGCATACGTGAATCCACAGTGAGCCACATGCAAATCAGGACAATTGGACCAGGGTCAGTCTTCAGCCCTGATGGGGACTGAGAGAACAGGGAGGGGAATGACAGCAGCTAACGCTTATCTAGTGCTTCCCGTGGGCTGGACGAGATCCCGAGCACTTTGCGTGTATTAACATTTAACTCGGATAATGACCCAACAAGGGAAGTACTAATATGATCTCCATTTAACAGACAGGGAAGGCGAGGCGCAGAAAGGTTAAGTAACTTGCCCAAGGTCACACAGCTAGAAAATTGCCCGCCTAGGGCACCCCAGCTCCGTGGCAGTGAAAAGATTGCAGTCGTGATAGTCAGGATGACATCACTCCCTATCCTTGCCTGATGAGTCCCCGTGGGGGATCTTGGAAGGCTTATTACAGGAAGTGGAGACAGACTCCAAGGTGAGGTTTTCCTTGAAGGAAGCGTGGGATTCTAACTGGCAACTGGGGCAGAAACAGCATTCAGTGTGGCAGGATGGGCGGGTGCGGAGGCTGGGAGGAGGGAAAGGGGCTGCTGGTGAGAAAACTGTGGAGCCAGAACTTGGTGTGGGTGAAAACCCAGGCATACAGTCAGTGCTCAATAAATGGCAGCTTGGACATTAATTGGAGGCCAGGAGGTAGTATCTTGGCTGCTGCTTCCTGGCTGGGGTCCAGCATCCAGCATCCTCAGTGATTCCTGGGAGCCACGGCCCAGCTCCAGGGCAGGGTCCCGATTGGTCCAAGGTGATCACGCCCCTAACCAGAGATTGGTCTAGTCATGGTCATGTGACACAGTTTGACCAACTGCTGGCAAGAATCTAGGAATGCTTTTTCTCACCCTCAAAAAGCCACTCTCCATCCAAGAAGGCCCTTGTGTGAGTTAGCTATTGCTGCATAACAAAATGCCCCCACACTTAGCCTCTGGGAACAGTGATGTATTTTCTCAGCTTCTGTGGGTCTGGAATCTCGGGGGCACTTACTGGGAGGTCCTGGCGCAGGGTCTCCCTTGAAGTCTCCAGCAGTGGAAAGGTCAGCTCTGGTTGCCGTCACCTGTAGGCTCCTGTTCAGGCTTTCTCCCTCCATCTGAAAGGCTTCTGAGGTCGGCTCGCCCAGTCCCAGCCTGCTGGGCACAGAACCTTGGCTTTTTCCTGATACACGAGTTCCAGCTCAAACATCACCTCCTCTGAGAAGCCTTCCAAGATCACCTTATAAAAAGTGGCCCCTCCCTGTCCTGCCAGTGAGTCTGCATCCTGTCCCCACATGCCTTACTGCCTCCGGGCCTGAGGTTCTCTCTCTACTGTTTGCCATTTTTTCCCCCTCCTTTTATAATTTATGTCTCTGTTGGTCTCCCTACCCCCTCACTAAAATGTACATTCTGTGACAGTCCAGACCGTTGCCTGTTTTGTCGTCTGCTAGATTTCCCAGAGTTTAGCATAGTGCCTATAAGTAGTAGGTGCTCAATTAAAGATACGTCTATATTGAATGAATGCATGAATGAATGAATAATTGAATGAGTGGATATTCAGCAGCTGTAGAAGTGGTCTAGGACATCAGGCAACACCGAAGAACCAAGGAAGAGGTTAATAACTCTCTGACACTGTGAGTGTCTGTGTGTGTGTGTGTGTGTGTGTGTGTGTGTGTGTGTGTGTGTATCTGTCTTTCTCTCTCCTGTCTCTTCCTCTCTACCCCTCCATCTCTCTATCTCTCCTGTTTCTTTCTGTCTCTCCCCGACACCCCCTGCCATCAGGCTTCCTGCCGCAACACACACACCCTCTTCCTCCAGCTGCCTGCATCCGGGTCCCCTCCCTAAGTTTCACTTTCAAAGCCCCCAGATTCAACCTTCTCTGCTTTGCTTCCAAACTGGCTTCTCCAGCCTCAACCCCACATCCTCCATCCTGTGCCTGCCAGCTCTGGGAGGTCACCTACAGAACAAAAATGACACGGGATTGGGAGTCAGGCAGATCTGGCCTGTGTTGAGGCCTTCCCAGCCATATGACCTCAGGGAAGTCACCTCCTGTTCTGAGCCCCAGTTTCCTCATCTGTACAATGGCGCAGTGAGACCACTCAACGTAAAGAGCGCACTGCCTCCCTGAACATGGGGTTACTTTAGGGATAGAGGGACAACGAGGTTGCCTGTGACAATCCCCCCACCTCCCATCCCCTGGAAGCCCACAGTGACTTCAGTTCTCTCAAGTTTGCCCGGGCAGCCACCCCTCCTCTGCAGCTGCTCCCCAGAGAGTGTGAATGCTTAAACGGCCAATATTTTCCCCGGCTCAGCACAAAGCACCGTCATTGCAGGGCAGCCAGGAAGGGCTGTTAGCTTGATTGGGTTCTTTTTCATCTCCACATCAGCTGTTAAGTGGCTCAGCTCATGCAGGGGAAACTGCTTCTTGACTGCCCAGTGCTGGTGTGGGGCTTGGAGGAGTTGTTAAGAAACAGCAAGAATGTGGCCCCATTGCACACCCTCCAGAGGCCAGACTCTTGAAGCACCCCCTCTCCCAGCTCAAAGCCAGCAATAGCTCTGTATTTCCACCCCAGGCATCGATCCAGAGCCCCCTCCTCCTCCCCCTATGTGCCGATGGGTTCCCCCAACAGGACCCCACCCAGAGCTCTCCTTTCTATTTGAGGAAGAGAATTTTTTTTCCAAAGTCCTCCTGATGTGCTGGAGGTAGGGGAACAGTTACTTTCAAACACATTGGTAACTGTGTCTGCTTCCTAAGGGAAGTGACATAACTCATTCCAACGGGAACATGAATTCCTACATCATCCCTCTCTAATAACAACAAATATAACAAGACAGGTATGGTGCTGAGTGTTTTCCACAAATGCACTCAAGTAAGCCTCAGGGCAACCCTAAGAAAAAGGCATTAGCTGCATTCCCATTTTATAGACCAGGTTACAGAGGCACAGAGAGGGTAAGTAATGTGCTTGAGGTCACACAGCCAATGAAGGGAGGGGCTGCTGTTGGAACTCAGACCTTCTGGCTCCCTGAGCCTGCTCACAAAGGGGAAGGGAAAGGTGGACAAGGCCCGAAGCCAGTTCCTCTGTGAGGCCAGGGCATGCCGAAGGAATGGGGCCATCTCCTCAGCAGGACACCATAATGAGGCTTTGGAGATGTGAGGGGAGCCCAAGCTTGGGAGGGGCCTGGATAGGAAAGTCTGGGAACTAGAGTTTCCTGGAGAGGCTGAGAGGAAGAGACTGGAAAACAGGGAAGTTGGAGAATCAAAAAAAAAAAAAAAAAAAAAGCGGAGCAGCGTGGTGCTGTGAAACCACTCCATTCTCCCCAAATTTTAACAAAGTTTGATGCACCCAGAAATAATCCAGGCTAGGGGATGGGAAAGAGGAATCACAGAGAGGTGGGTAGCCAGAGATAAAAACCCAACTTTTAGAATTTTATCATTTTGGGCCGGGCATGGTGGCTCACGCCTGTAATCCCAGCACTTTGGGAGGCCAGGCAGGTGGATCACCTGAGGTCAGGAGTTCGAGACCAGCCTGGCCAGCATGGTGAAACTGCGTCTCTACTAAAAATACAAAAATTAGCTGGGCATGGTGGCACACAGCTGTAATTCCAGCTACTTGGGAGGCTGAGGCATGAGGATCGCTTGAACCCGGGAGGAGGCAGAGGCTGCAGTGAGCCGAGATCACACCATTGCACTCCAGCCTGGGTGACAGAGCAAGACTCCATCTCAAAAAAAAAAAAAAGAATTTTATCATTTTGTGTAACTAAAAAGTCTAGGGGGGACTTCAGGCATGGCTTGATTCGGAGGCTCAACAAACACCATCAGTCCTTCTGTATCTTGGTGCTGCTTTCCTCTAGACTGGGTTGTCTCTCAGCAGGTCTGGGCACATCCCACCAGCATAGCAGCTCTGCAAAGAGAGACCTTCTTTCCCAAGTGGTTCCAGCAAAAGTCTCAGGGAAGGTTCTCATTGGCCTGACCTGGTCACAGGGACTATCCCTGAACCAATTGCCATGGTAATGGGGCAGAGTCTGCCCCACCCAAACTACATGGGTGAAGAGAAGGAAAGGATTCTTCCCCAAAGGGACATGCAAGGGGACTTTCCTCCTAGAAGGAAACAGTCTGGACAGAGAGGGCCGCAGATGTCTGCTGCAGGGCTGAGTTCCCTGTCTGGGGCCATGAGGTGAGGAGAAGGGAGGAAAGCACAGTCGTAGCACAGACTCCACCAGTGAGGCTGGGAAGTTGCGAGCCAGAGCTCAACACCTCAAGGGATGAAGATGCACTGCCCTGGCTGTCCACACTCACCTGTAACTACACAGAAATCCTGCCAGGGGCACTGGGCTGTCTGCAGAATGGGCGAGAAGAGAGATGCCTAGAAAATAAAGGACAGAGAGGTTGAACAGTAACCTGCCTCAACTTCTCTTTCTGTAAGATGGGTTCAAAAACAGCACCGAGCTCACAGGGCTGTGAAGAGGAAAGGGGTTGATAGCTATGAAGTGCTCAGGACGGTGGCATAGGAAACACGCAGCGGACATCTAATTCTTTGCCAACGTGGCCACACAGAACCGCCGTGATGCCACTGCCGCACCTCGGCCTAGGCCTTTTCCTCTGCCACCTTCTCAGTCACATCCGGTCCTCCTCCGTGAAGCCTTCCTGGAATTCCCAGTGCGCTCTGGCCAGACCCCTGGAGCCCCACAGCCCTGGGTGTGAGCCCTGGCTCTGCTCCTCCACCCTGAGAAGGTGGCTTCACCTCTGTGAGCCAGCTTTCTCTTCTGGAAAATGTGGATAATTAAAAGCACCTGGGAGGGTACTAGTGCACTCCGAACAACACCGAAAGGCTGTGGTTTCTCTGGAGCTGGGGTCCCCTTCCTGGCATCTCTCAGTGCCTTGGGGAAACCCTGTCTATGATGCCAAAAGACTCAGATTGGAGTACTCAAGATTCAGAGTGGGCCCAAGGTCTCCCCCAATAGGCTGTGTGACATTGAGTAAGTCACTTTCCCTCTCTGAGCCTCAGTTTCCCCGTGGTAATCCCTTCCTCACAGAGCAGTTTTGAAGCTGGCAGGAGCCTCTGATGCAGTGCCTGAGACAGGCAGATATTCCATCAATGGGCATTCTCTCTTTCCCTAGCTACCGGCACAAATGACACCTTCTCTGAGCAGTCTTCCCTGATTGCCCAGCTGCAGTGAACTCTTGGCATGGCCTTTTGCCTGCACGGTGAACTCCTTGGAAGTTCAGATCAGGCTGCTAGTGCCTTTAGGGTCTCCAGGACCTGGCGCATGTCCCTGTAAATATTATTCTGGAGATTTTGAGATTGATGACAATGATAATGACAATTTTTAAAATGTCATTTGAGACCTCCTGGGTCTCCTTAATCTTTCTCCTGCTTTAATTTTAGTTTAACTTGACTCGAAGTTGTCTTCAGATCCTCTTTTGCAAGGATGCAAGTATAAACAAAGTCATAAATCCTGCATCTGCTCAGAGCCAGCTCTGACAGGCAAGCCTCTGTGTGCCAGTCTGAAGTAGAATCTCGCCTTCAATGATGACGCTTCAGTTCAAGCAGGGTTTCATGGCCTGTGAGGCTGTTGGCAGTGGGACACACAGATGACCACTTCTTGTCATAGTTGTGTGTTTATTTTAACTAGAAATTGCATTTGGCTGCATATATCAGAAAACCCAAATAACAGTGGCTTACCCAAATAAGAGGTTTCTGTTTCCCTCTTAACAAGACATCTGGAGGTGGCCTGTTCAAGGCTGGGAAGGTAGCCCCATCATTCCATGAATACGCAGGCCCTTTTCTACCCCTTTCATCCTCATAGTCACCTATGGTCACAAAGTGGCTGCTGTACCTCCAGCATTGCATCTAGATTCCAGGCAGGAAGAGAAAAAAGAGAATAGGGCAAAAGACCTGCACTAGCTTCCTGCCCTGCCACCCACCCACCTTCACCTTTTAAAGAGCTTTTATGGAAGCCCCACCCAAGGACATCCACTTACATCTTATTGGCCAGAGCTGTGTCGTGGAGCAACCCCTACTTGCAGAGGAAGCTAGAAAAGGTGGGATTCAAACCAGGCGTACTACTATCTTGAACAAAATTAGGGTTTTGTTAGTGAGGAAGGTGGGGGCAGAGTGGATGTCAAGAAGGCATCCAGTAGCACGGACCACACATAATCCAAACCTTTGATTTTGCTGGAATTCTTACTTCGACCAGTGGTTCTCACACTTGAGAATGTGTCCAAATCTCTTAGGGGGCTTATGAGAACACAGGTGGCTTCCCCCCAGCATCAGAATGCCTGATTCAGTGAGTCCAGGGTGGGCCTGAGTTTACATCTCTAACAAGCTCCCAGGTGATGCTGAGGTTACTGGTGTGGCACCACACTTTGAGAACTGCTGGCTCTCACGGCTCAAGTTGGTACTTGAGTAAAACCATGTGAGTTGATTTTAGAAGAAGAATACAGTAGTTTAGATGCATTATCAGTTAGGATCCCAATAGAAAACAGAGGAGGGTATGCTGACACAGGAAATGGAGAAGCGCTAACTAATCAATTATCTGCAAAGGTGTGAGCAGGGGGTAGAGAAGCCCCTCCCCTCCAGTAGCAACAGTGAGGCGCTATCACCACACCTGAAGGTAAGTTACCAGAACCTGAAGAGGGTGGCTGTAAGAGAGGACCACCCCATAGGAGCCCTATCCTTTGTTGGAGGGATGCAGCCAACCTGGGACATTGCAGAGAGGAACTGGAGCTGTAAACACCCCCTGGCCTCTTTCTCTACCTGCTTCCAACCTCTAGCTGGACACCCAAGGCCTGGAAGCCAACAGGCCTAGATGAACAGAGTGAAGATTGGGCCTGGAGTGACACACTAAAGATGTCCAGCACAGACAGAAAATATCATGACACCAGGATATCCAGGAGCAACTGTTTGGCAAACAACAATTTAAAGCAGGCAACTCAGCCAGCTCATTCATTCATTCATTCATTAAATTATTCACTGGGGCACCTGCTGTGTACCAGGCACTTACTAGGTGCCAGGGATTAAGAGATGAATTAATCATGACCCCAATCCAGAGAGCTGCCATCTGCTGAGGTCCGAGGCACTCTGGTGGTGGGTAGGTGGGGTCATCTTCCCCAATCCCTGCCATAGCCCACCCAGCCAGACTCACCGTGCCTGCCACAGATCTCATCTGCTTGTCACTCAAATTCCACTGTGATTTAATCTTTCATTAAAGTTTAACTATGGGGGAAAGACTGCAAAAAAAATCACCTGCTCCATCACACGTCACAATGTTTTTATGCACTAAAACAGGGGCTGCAGGAATAGGCTGACAGGATTTGGCTGAGATTAGGGACAAAATGAATCTAAACCACTGGGTGCCCGTGTGTCCCCATGGTAATACCCTGTAAACCTTTATGCATATAGATTTATATTGGTGAACTGTTGATTATGGTATTTGTTTTCCTGGGCTGCAAACAAAACCTCAGCCCTCGGCGGTCCCCTCGCTGCCGCGTCAGCCGCACACAGAATGTCTCCAGGCTCCACAGCCAATAACAAAAATGATGAAGAATCTGATGCAGACGTGGATAATTGCTGTGGCTTCCTCCCGTGAATTTAAATAGCTTTCTTGAATTACTGCTTTTGACAAGATCAATAAAATTGAACTATTGCTGTATCAGGCCTTTCGGCAGATACATAGGGAGCTAGGCTTCTGGGGCTGACTGTTCAACAGTGACCCCAGCTCTCCCAGCAGGCCGGTGAGGGGCTTGGGGGCGTGCATGGAGTGAGGCCAGGAATGGGCTGGAAGGGCCAGTGCAGGAAAAACACACGAACTTCAAGATCCTGGCCATGGCTGGATCTCACACTTGTAATGTCAGCATTTTGGGAGGCTGAGGCAGGAGGATTGCTTGAGCCCAGAAGTTCAAGACTAGCCTGGGCAACATAGTGAGACCCTGTCTCTATAAAACTTTAAAAACATTAGCTGGACGTGGTGTTCCATACCCGTAGTCCTGGCTACTAGGGAGGCTAAGGCAGGAGGATCCCTTGAGCCCCACAGGTCAAGGTTGCAGTGAGCTATGATCATGCCACTACACTGTAGCCAATGTGACAGGGCAATATCCTGTCTCTAAAAAAACAAAACCAGACCGGGCACAGTGGCTCACGTCTGTAATCCTAATATTTTGGGAGGCCGAGGCGGGTGGATCACTTGAGGTCAGGAGTTTGAGACCAGACTGGCCAACATGGTGAAAACCCTTCTCTACTAAAAATACAAAAATTAACAACTGGGCATGGCAGCGGGTGCCTGTAATCCCAGTTGCTTGGGAGGCTGAGGCAGGGGAATTGCTTGAAACCAAGAGGCGGAGGTTGCAGAGAGCCAACATCGCGCCACTGCACTCCAACCTGGGCAACAGAGTGACTCTGTCTCAAATAAATCAATAAACAATAAAAATAAATAATAAAAAACCAAAAACAAACAAAAAAAACTAGCTCCCAATTGCTGTCACTTTCCCTGTATCCCTTCCTCCAAAATTAATTAAGCAAAACTTACCCATATCCTCTGCCTTCTAAAATGACAGGTGGCCAGTGAGGGAACCCAGTCCTTGCTGGGTATTAAAGGGAGGCGCTCAGCACACAGTCCCCACCTTCCAGGAAGCCCATCTGCACTATAACCGAGGCCTCCCGGACACAAAGACTCCCACCACAGGAAGTGGCTCAATGATGGGATTCACATCTCAAGACCACAGATTCCCTCTAGCAGCGTGGATTTTAGACAGTGGAAAGGTACCAAGATAGAACACTTTTTACCAGGTAATATTCACATGACATAGAATTAACCCTTGCAGCATGTACAGTTCAGTGGTATTTAATCCATTCACCTTTATCTAGTTCCAAGCCATTTTCCTCCCCCAGCCTGTGCAGCTTTGGGCACTTGACGCTCAGCCTCTGTGAGCCTCAGTTTCCTCATCCATGCAGTGGGAACTGACTGCACCTGCCTCACAGGCTGCTGTGAAGATTATGCGGGGAAACAGGGAATGTATTTCACCCAGTGCAGGCCCTTGGGGAGTTTACTGGGGTGAATATCATCCCCACTCTCCAAATCCATGTCCACCCTGAACCTGTGAATGTGATCTTATCTGGAAACAGGGTTTTGCAGATGGAACCAAGTTAAGATGAGGTCACACTGGAGTAGGCAAGCCCTAAATGAAGTGACTGGTGTCCTTATAAAAACAGATGACGCACAAAGGACAGCCAGCCAGTGACGCAGCCGCGTCAAGGAAGGAAGGTCCGGGGTTT
Organism: Gorilla gorilla gorilla; assembly: GCF_029281585.2. NCBI lineage: Eukaryota > Metazoa > Chordata > Mammalia > Primates > Hominidae > Gorilla > Gorilla gorilla. The sequence goes on from NC_073234.2 coordinate 140,151,246, forward strand.
CGGGCAGCTGCTAGGAGCTGGAAGGGGCAGGAAGGCTCCTCCGCTAGAGCTTCCAGAGGAAGCCCCGCCCTGTGGACACCTTGATTTCTGACTTCTGGCGTCCAGAACACTGAGAGAATGCATTTCTGTTGTTTTAAGCCACCCAGCTTGTGGCTTAATTAGTTACGCCAGCCCTAGCCAACAAATAAAGGGAGGCTGCCACAAGTGGGAGGTGTTCTCATGGTTACTGGAGTTATTCAGCACCCTGACCGGCCAGGAAGGCAGGCTGGGGCAGAGGACCCAAGGAGGCTGAATGGCTGGGGAGAAAGCCCTGGCAGGCTCACAGGGCAGCCCCCCACTCTCCAAGTGGCAGCTCCATAGCCAGCTCCCAAGGTGCACCCCGTACTCTGTCATACCCCCAAACCGTCCCCTCCAGGTACAGGATCAGCTGGGGGCTGTCATGGCCCACGGCAGTTTCCATTGTCTGGGAACCACGTACCTTGCAGCCTCAGGCTTGTTGCTTTTGATTATACATCCCTTCTCTTCTCTCTTTTTTCATTTTTATTTTCATTTAGAGGTGGAGTCTCACTCTGTCATCCAGGCTGGAGTGCAGTGGTGCATTCATAGCTCACTGCAGCCTTGACCTCCTGGGCTCAAGCGATCCTCCTGCCTCAGCCTCCCGAGTAGCTGGGACTGTAGGCATATGCCAACCACGCTCAGCTAATTTTTGTATATTTTTTGTAGAGATGGAGTCTCACTATGTTTGTTGCCCAGGCTGGTCTTGAACTCCTGGGCTCAAGTGATCCTCTCACCTCAGCCTCCCAAATTGCTAGGATTACATGTGTGAGCCACTGCACCTGGCTGGAAGCATAATCTTTAAAAAAAAAATTTTTTGGAGGAATGGTGGTAAGAGAGAGAGTGCTTGAGGCCTGGTTGGAGGGCAAACCGACAGAGGACGAAGCATGTGACAGTCTGGCAGATGGCAGCCCATGGACCTGGGAGCAGATCCCTGGGAGCTGTCCAAGGTGTAAGAGTGAATGGCAGATGCTGTGCTGGCCAGGACGTGCTGGGTGAGGCGTCCCAGGGGTATCACAGGACCAAACCTCCCTCCAGCTTCTCAGGCCTCACAGAGGGCTCAGGTCTTGATCAAGGACCGGCTTTGGTGGGTTGGGGTTAGGGTCAGAGGTGGGCATTGAATGAGGGCCAGTCCTAAGCTAAGTTGAGGTGTAGGGCTGGGATGATGAGAGAAGACCCTTTGCGGGTCTTCAGACCTCTAGACTCAAATGCCAGGTGCAGAAGGAGAGGTGAGTCGTTTTTGAGAGCAGCTGAGCACAAGTGTCACCTGCCCCTGCTGGAAGCCATTAGCTGACCTCTTTAGACACAGTTGGAGGCTCCTGGGGCAGAACACCAGAATGTCAATCAACATTATTCTCAAGAGGGGCATGGGTCACCTGAAATTAGAGAATCCCCCTGGGGAAGACTGTGCAGCGAGTGATTCCACTCAAAACCCCCTTCCAGCCCAGCCGCCCATGAATGAGAGGCTCTCCCCTGAAATGCTTGGTACACCAGGAGCAAATACCACTAAAACTTCCTACCTGATCTCCCTCTGAGGTAGGAGGCAGGACTCAACTCGAGGCAGAGCTCAGACACTGGACCAAATTGAGGACTAGCTAAAAAAGGAGCAGGGCAGAAGCAACTTTCTATAAGACACACCCACCAGTGTGCCATGTCAGTTTACCATTGCCATGGCAACACCTAGAAGTTATCACCCCTTTCCATGGCAATGACCTGATGACTCAAAAGTTACCACCTTTTTTCTAGAAGTGTCTGGATAACCCACCCCTTAATTGCATATCATTAGGAGTGGGTATAAAGGAGACTGCAGGGCTGCCTCTGAGCTGCTGCTCTGGGCACACTGCCCGATCTCCCAGTGCCTCTGCTGCTGCCCTGCACTGCAGCTGCAATCAAACACCACCAGCTTGCCCTTGAATTCTTTCCTGGGTGAAGCCAAGAACCCTCCCAGGCTAAGCCCTGATTCTGGGGCTTGCCTGCCCTACATCACCTTAACCCCAAACTGGGGCTCTAGGAATTTCTGTTTCCATCAGCAACAGTTATTTTCCCCAGAGAGCCCAAAGCAGACCAAAAGAGGCAAAGCAGCGGGGAAAAAACAAGCCCACTCCATTTGCAATGTCCTTCTGCTCATTTCCACCAGGTAAAATCCATATCAAAAGCCCCCAGGGGATGCTGGGGAGATGTGGGCTGGGGAAGAGCAGTTCAGGCTTCCCCTCCAGTGGGTTGATGCAGATAGCAGGAGGCTGATGAACCCTGCTGAGGACAGATCAAAAGATGCTGTCTCATTATGGGGCTTCCAGATCATGGCAGATTACCCTTATGTCTGCTTTAGCCCATATATATATATTTAGACGGAGTCTCACTCTGTTACCCAGGCTGGAGTGCAATGGCATGGTCTTGGCTCACTGCAACCTCCACCTCCTGGGTTCAAGTGATTCTCATATTTTAGCCTCCCGAGTAGCTGAGATTACAAGCATGCACGCATATGTCCAGCTAATTTTTATGTATATATTTATTTATTTATTTATTTTTTAAGACAGAGTCTCACTCTGTTGCCCAGGCTCGACTGCAGTGGCTTGATCTCGGCTCACTGCAACCTCTGTCTCCTGAGGTTCAAACAATTCTCCTGCCTCAGTCTCCCGAGTAGCTGGGATTACAGGCACCCGCCACTATGCTCAGCTAATTTTTTGTATTTTTAGTAGAGACGGGGTTTCTCCATGTTGGCCAGGCTTGTCTTGAACTCCTGACCTCATGATTCGCCCGCCTCAGCCTCCCAAAGTGCTGGGATTACAGGCATGAGCCACGGCGCCTGGCCAATTTTTGTGTTTTTAGTAGAGATGGGGTTTCACCATGTTGGCCAGGCTGGTCTCAAACTCCTGGCCTCAAGTGATCCACCCGCCTCAGCCTCCCAAAGTGTTGAGATTACAGGCATGAGCCACAGCACCCAGCCTGCCTTAGCCCATATTTTACATGATTGCTAAGGGTCTGGGTGTCTGGAGACGGGGTGATGCGCAGCCTGCCTTTTTCAACCAAGCTCTGCTGTGCCCAAGTGCACAAGGCACCCCTCGGCCTGCATTCCCTTGGAAGTCTTTGGCCGCATAAATGTTATCACAAATCTGGGTTCCTGACGGTGGTAGATACCAGCCTGAACTATGCACGAGGCCCGACAGCTCTCAGAAGAAGGCTGGTTTGAATTTCTGAAGCCAAACCAAACACTGGCTCAAAAACATTTTCTTATTATCTCATTCCCTGACTACGGAACAATCACCCCATTGAAAAACCACAAGCCCGCCCGAGTTTTAAATTAAACCTCTTGAGTTTTCCCTGTGAGAGCAGATAAAATCCTTCCAGCTTATGTTTTAAGGAAAGAATTTGGGGGGTGTGTGCGTGTGTGTGTGCGTGTCTGTGTATTTCCCCTAAACCCATGTTCTTTTGTTGGGTTCCTGAGCACTCTGTTGAAATATTTCACTTGAGGACATCATTACATTTCATGGATGTTGAAGTATCCTTCCAGGAGCAGCTACTCCATGGCTGCTTGGATTTAGAATGCAGCTCTTTTGGGAAGGAAGAGATAAGTCCTCTTCCAAGAAGTAAGCTTCCCAGAGTGGCCTTGAAGGGCTTAGATGAGATTCTTACAAGAGGTATTCAGTCCCCACCCACGTATTTGTTCATTAGATGCCGACCGTAGGCTCTGAAAATCCACCGTGTGAAAAATCTCAAGCTGTAGGCTGGCAAGGAGATTGAGAAGACAGAGAGGGTTTTGTTCCTCAGCTGGTGTCAGAAGAAGCCTAAGCTCTACTCTTGGCCCCACTCAGAGCAGCTGGGCTAATGCTGGCCCATGTCTTTGCCTCTCAGCATCTCAGTTGCCTTATCCCTAAAGGAGGAATGAGCATAGGAGCTCCTACTACAGAATTCCCAACAGCGAAAGCCTGAGAAGATGCTACTACTATACTGTTGTGCAGTCATTCAACAAACATTTGCTGAGCACCTACTGTGTGCTGGATTCTGTTTTAGGCACTTGGGAGACAGCAGGAAACTAGACAAGCAGCATCCCTGCCTGCCTGGTGCTTACATTCTGGAAGGTGGAAAAACTCGTCTTTCGAAAGCTAGGAATCATTTCTGATTTTGTTTTGGAAGTGACGTTGGGCTTTTGATGGTGCCTGGTACGTAATAGGCTGTTGATTATTTTCTCTTTTTTAATGAATGGTGAATAACCCACACCATGAGGAAAGGGCTTGGAGATAGTGTGTGCTTAGGGGAGAGGCGGGATTCTGGGTGCTGGAGGTTGCTGTCCTATACCTCCTGGGCACTGGTAATACTGGGGACCCCATGTAGCACCCTTGACCCATCTGAGACATTCCTGAGCACCCCTCCCTGAGAACAGTGAGCACAGACACTAGGCCGCCCCAGGTAGAGTCTGACCTCTGCAATCAGTGACAAAAACCAGGCTTTACAGTGAGGGCGGAGCTTAGCAACATGGAGCAGATTCTCCATTCAATCCCAGAGGGATTTTGTGCACATTGGAGTGTGTGGACAACGCTTACAAACGGAGATGTTCCATCTCAGTTCTTGAATATGAAGAACTGTGTCCTGCAAGGTTGTTGCAAGGATTGCTGAATGTAAAGGGTCTCCTGTGTGCCAGGCATGGCTAGGGGGCAGGGACACAAAGGACTGGACAGGGGGTTGAAGGCTCGAAATCATATTCAAGATGAGGAAACTGAGGTTCAGAGACGCTAAGCACACTTCCAAGGTCATACAGCCAATGAGCGGGAGAGCCGGGATTTGGACCGCTGACTACCTGGTTTCCAAACCTGGTCTCCCTTCACCCCTCCTCCCCGCTCCACGCCTGCAGTCTCCAGGATGGAGAAAGTCCTTTTCACTTAGCGTTCCACTCGTGTCCTCATTAGAACTCCTACTTGCGGCCAGGCGTGGCGGCTCACGCCTGTAATCCCAGCACTTTAGGAGGCCAGAGGCAAGACAGGCAGCGTCAACAAGCAGAGCTGCTGGGGCACAGCGATAGGGACCGGAAGGGAGTGGAGTGAAGTGACCGTGACAGAGGGAGTGCCTGCCCCATCTAAAGGCCAGTTCCAACAATTGTCACGTAAGAATGCAGGGCCCGGGGTCACCAGATCTGATTACTTATTTGTTTTATCTTTTTTTTAGACAAGGTCTTACTCATTCTGTCACCCAGGCTGGAATGCGGTGGCACGATCACGGCTCACTGCAGCCTCAACCTCCCAGCCTCAAGCAATCCTCCTACCTCAGCCTCCTGAGTAGCTGGGATCTCAGGCGCATGCCATCACACCTGGTTAATTTTTGTTTTGTTTTGTTTTTTGTAGAGTTGAGGTCTCGCTATATTGCCCAGGCTGGTCTCAAACTCCTGGGTTCAAGTGATCCCTCCTGTCTCAGCCTCCCGAAGAGCTGGGATTACAGGCGTGAGCCACCATGCCCAGCCCAGATCTGATTTTTTTAACAGAGCCCAGATTTTTAATGTGAAACATCCTAACTTTTAAATGATGCCAGTTAATGTTTTAAAAAATAATGAATCTCTGTGCAAGAGCAGCTAAGCACATTTGTGGCCCACCAGTGGACAAATTCTGAGTTAGACATGGTGGCAGCTGGGGAGGGGGCTCCTGCTCTCACTGAGTTTGCAGGCCCCGGGGGAGCTGGCTGTGAGGAAGCCAGTTCTCAGCTCTGGAGTGACCATGTGTGGTGGGTTCTACAGCGGGGAAGCACTGTGGGCTGGGCGAGTGCGTTCTTCCAGGAGGAGGACTCGGCTCCGCACTGACGGCTGAGTGTGGGGTGAAGGGGAGCGGGCAGGAGGCTGGGGAAGGTCAGGCCCTGCAGAGGAAATGGCTTCAGCAAAGGCTTGGCAGAGGGACTTGGCCCCGGCCATCTGCACATCCGAAGGGCATCCAGCGTGTCCCTTGGCAACACAAGGAGCAGTTACTCCATCCCTCAGTCAGTGGAAAAGAAGGGCAGCCCCTTCTTGATAACTCTGTGCCATGCTCAGGAATCGCCAGCCAGAGTGGCAGTGAGTAGAGGGCAGGTCAGGCTGGCCCGGGGTCCCTGGCCCCATGTACTGGCTGGAAACCGGAGTCTCCTTGGGGGCCTCTCTGTGCCTGCCATTAACCACTCCGGTCTTAGCTCCTAGACCCTGCCTGGCCCTCTCTTTCCTGAAGGAGGGAACCTGGAAACACACTTCAGATTCCTCGGTGCTTATGTACTGTTTGGGGCGAGGCCTGGCACATTCCAGAACAAATGGAATTAGCAGGCAGTGAGGGGGGAGTAAGCTCCACAGGGAGGAGGCAGGATAGAGGCAGCAGAGGGAGGCCGCTGGCCTGGGTTTTGCTCCTCCTGGCAGGGTCTGCATGGAGCTTTGGCCCTCAGTCTTCCTCTCCCCAGCCTCTACTGTTCAAGATCACCATGGGGTCTCGGAGAGGGGCTCTTAGTCAGGAGGAAATCCTCCAGGGTCAAAGCCAAGGTTAAAGTGACTTCCGTGTGAGCATCTTCTTCCTACCCGGCACCGGTTTATGATGAACAGACAGCGAAGCCTCCATCGCAACTGGAGGTGGGTTTGGAGGCAAAGCTGGAGGGGACCCACTGTGTTCCAGCTATCC